>NC_048443.1:24599510-24927910 GCF_004353265.1 Vitis riparia | reverse complement strand
ATATAGACTAATAGATGACATTCAAACTTCATTATTTGACATAATTCCATGAACTTGATTAGAAATATACTGCAATCAATTGTGGATGGTTATTATAGTGTTTTTTTTTTTTTTAGGTAAGACATGTATATTAGAAAAAAAAAACATTAAAAAATAACCCAAGAGTACACATGAAGTATAGAAAGAGTGTCAACATTACTAACAAAAAAAAAAAAAAAAAAAAGTCTAACAAAAAAATAGCACCCATCAACAAGCTCTTAACCAAGCCATAAAATCTATGGTAGAGGAGTAGCTCAAAACTATAAACAATTTGGACCAAGCTCGCAGAGTACAAAGAAAATCTACAATTGATGATTATTAATTATTATAGATGAATATCACTTTGTGACATTGATATAAAATACATACAATCAATCATAATGCATTTAAACTTACTTTAGACAACAATGAGCACAAAATAATCAAATTTTGATAAATAGTAGGCAACCTGTTTGTGTTGAATCAAATGATTATAAGCTTAATGTTCATCTACACAAATAATTTCTTAAAATTACAATATTATCTTCCAAAATAACAAAACAATATTGAGCAATGAAAGTGTATTCCTATAATTAGCAATTTCTTTACAAATGTATCTATTCTTCTTCTAAGCTTTTAATTAATAAATAATTAAATCAATCAATCAAGGGATGAAATAATCATATTCACTAGAAGAGGAAGAAAAAAAGTACATTTCCATATATTCATGAAAAAAAATAATCATAAAATAAGAACTCGAGTTTATAAAATACAAATTTCAAATAACTATTAAAAAATAATTAACATTATATGTATTTTTTTAACAAAGATATTACTTTAACCATTAGTATCTTTTAATTAATGATAGAGGTACTATATTTAACCATATTAGGTACTACTTTGATCAATCATGAAACTTAAATAATTTTAAAGGGTCCCATTTTTATTTTTATAGGAGTACATGAAAACTCGGTTTTTTCAACCAAACAAAAAATACTAATAAGACGGTAGATCACAACAAGACTTAAATTTCAAAATTTTGACTTTTTTAGCAAATTGATGCTTGTGGGTTGTTGTGTTATATTCTCTAGCATTCATACTCTTTCCAACCTGGGGAGATAAATTATTTTGAATTCACAAGTTTGGTAGTTTTTTTCTTACTAATAATCATATTTTTCAAAATTTTAAAATAATAATAAAAAAGTAAAAATAAAATTTTGTTTTTTCTAAAAAATAAAAATATATATATATATATAATTATAGTTTGATATTTTATTTTAAAAATCTAAAAAATAAAATAAATATTATTTTATAAGATAATATACCTTATTAATATTCTAAAAATATTAAATTAAGTCAAGTTAGAGTTTCATTGTTTGAACCTCAAATGGAATTTAACCTTAATCGAATTCATATTGGACAAACTTAGCATAGATTAAACCTAACTATTTAAAATGATTGTACAACGTATCCAAATGTTCTCTTGACCCAATAAATTGGGATAATTCTCCTTCATTTCCCCCAAAAGAAAGCACTCAGGCCTGATGCACAGCACATGAAATAAGCTAAACCACCCCCTTTTTCTGAGGTCTCTCCTTTCACATCAAAATCTCCACACCTCAAGAACCCTAGAAACCCAAAATCTAAGGAACAATCGATTTCAATCATGGCCACATTTTCATTTCCTAGTTTCTCTTCAACCGTTTTCCCTTTAGTCTTGTGGTTCCTAGCGCTATCTGCGAAACCCATTTCCGCTTTCTCGTTCCAAGATTTCCAAAAGACCAGCGTCGATTCAGAAATCGCCCTTTACGGTGACGCCCGGATCAGCAATGACGGTTCATCGGTCACTCTCACGCCTCCATTGGCCTCAAGTTTTGGCCTTCTGGCCTACAACAGGGGCTTCAGGCTTCTTGAAGCGACGTCGTTTTCTACGGACTTCTCGTTCTCGATCTCGCCCGACAACGGCGATGGCCTCGCGCTCGTTGTGTTGCCTAATGATTTCGCCTCGAAGTTGGACTCGAGTGTGTTTGGGCTTTCTAGGAAAATTCGGTTTCTGGGTGTTGAATTTGACACTTCAATGGACGAAAATGTAGGTGACCCAAATGGGAATCATGTGGGAATTGATGTGGGTAGCCTCATCTCTGCGAGTGTTAGGAATCTTTCTTCAGCAAATTTGCTTCTGAACAGTGGGGTGAAATTGAGGTCGTGGATCGACTACAATGCGAATTCAAAGAGATTAAAAGTTTGGCTGGGTAAATTAGGGAGTTCCAGGCCGAATGATCCCATCCTCTCGTATCCCATCGATTTGTCGAAAATGTGGAAGGGGGAAGAGGTGTTTGTGGGCATAAGCGCATCCAGTGGTAATTCATCACAGACAAGCAGTGTCTACTCATGGAGCTTCCGGTTAAGGAGTGTTCCAAACTGGTTGCATTCTCAGCCTGTTGATCCGAGGCGTGAACGTGGCGAGCCTCTTAGGATGCAGAAGAGTAGTGTTTGTCCTTTGACAGTTCTCGCCGGAGTGATTTTTTCCACTGGGTGTTTAGCATTGATGGCATTTGTTTTGCTGTTTGTCTGGGCAATCTTTGTTGCGAGGCACACAACGGTAGCAGCAGCCGCAACAGAAGAAGAGTATCCCAAATTCCCTGTGGATTTCAGGTATCAAAAGATCGATGTTGTAGACACCAAGGATGTCAAGTAATGTTTGTGAATCTGTGTCGGTAGCCCTGAACATTGTAGTTTATGTTGTTCTCTGATGAATGAGGGCGACTTTCTTGGGGTTTTAATTGTGATCTTGAAACTGTGTTTCTGAATCTAAAATCCTTGCCATGTATAACTCTTTCTAAGCTATGACAAGCTGACAATCTAACACTTAAAAACACTTGGTTGATTCCTCTATGATTGTTATTATCATTATTATTGCGTTTGCCTGTGATAAGTGAATTATCCTCTACCCAACAAAGAAGAAAACAAGCCTGCTCTGGAGAGATTTCATTAATTGAAGTACTCTATAGCTAACCAAGGATGGCTTCTCCCCACAAATAAGTAAATAACGCTGCAACCTTGTTACAGGGAACCATTACACCTCTTTGTGTTATCTGGAGTTTCTTAGAGCTCTAGCATATACAAGAGCCTTAACATTGTCCTTGAGTTTCTGTATTTCTATTTCAAGTATAAGAATTTCTTGGAGTGATAAGCTGATAGGATTTATGCTCTGCTAATGGGGACTTAGTGTTCTTTTAAAGCTTGTAATATTCAAAGTAGCCAAGGTTCCCCATTGGTGAGGGAGAATGCTAGGATGTATGATAGAAGCACACAGTCCTGGGTTCCATTCAAGTCGTTCGTTGAATGCTCTGGATTACCCATATTTTCTGGTGGAGATTTTTGTTTTTTTTTGTTAGTTGTAAACATATTTCAGATCCCTCAACCCACCCTGTCTCTATCACAAGAAGAATATTTAGGCAGTATTTGAAATTCGAGGCCAGCTTGATGACATGATTATCCATATGATTAAACATTTTCTAAGCCTGGAATCTTGTGGCCCCAATTATGCTTACGAGTTCTTAGATGTTCATAAAGGCTCTTACAGGAAAACCATTGAAGCCTCATCCGAGTAACTAAAGGAAACACACACTTGTGTTGGTTTGGGGACAAACCCAACCCAGTCCTCAATCTCATTCCATTTCTAGTCTAGCCTCTGGCCGCTCCACTCCCCATTTAAACTCAAACATTAGGTCATAAATTTTGGTCTTTCTGTCACGGACTTAGGTGGTGTTTGTTTTTTTACTTAATTCTAAATAGAAGCTTAATACTTAATAATGTTAAAGATTAGGTTGTTTGTTTTTGTATTATTTTATTTCTATTAAGTATTAAAAAGTAAAAAAAATCAATATGTTATTTTTTCTATTTAGAAAAAGCTATATATTTTGGCTTTTTCTATCTAGTAAAAAGTTTATAATAAGTCATGAAAAAGTTGAAAAACAAACAACCTAAATTCTAAAACTAAATTGCTTTCAACAAAAAACCAAAAAAACAAACACCACCTTAGTCTTTTCTTAAGGTCGTGCAGCACTTAGACAAGTCAAAACACTTGATCTTGCTATGTTAGTTGTTTTAGAAGGTGTAGTAGGCAACTCTTGAAGAATGAAAGCTTTTATTGCTTAAAAGAAACTTTTCAAGTGCTTTAGAACTCACTTGCTTGGTTGGTGTCTTGGCTAAATGAGGCTCTCACTTATTTATAGGCACCAATGGAACTCTCTAAAACCTTGTAGGGTTTCTTACAAATTAGGAATAATCTAAAAGCTGCTACACTAGTTTATGTACAAGGATATATACGAGATGACTTTCGAAGATTCTATAACACCCCACACTATTCCAATGCTCTTCTAACCAAGTGTAGAGATGTGTGAACATCTTTAACCCTCTCTAGAAGCTTTCATGCTCTTCCACTTTGTAGCTAAGCGGAGATGTCTCCAGCATCTCTAGAAGCTTCCCACCTCCTGTATAAGCCCATGGGGAGGGTAACACTTCGCTCACTTAATTCCTGGAAGGCTGGAATTGGACCGACTCCCCTTGTAACACATCGCTCACTTAATACCTGAAAGGCTGGAATTGGACCGAACCCTAAAAGGGGAAGTCTCTTCCTGTTCCCGAAATAGGGCCTCTCTCTCAACCCTGCCATCATGTAGTATGGTGGGGTGGAACAATGATCACTGAATGAAGTTGTTCTTTTATTTTATTTTTTATCACCTGCATACACATTATTGGATAAATTCAAAGGAAGTTAACATATGTAAAAGTGTTTATCATATTCAAAAAAATTTCTGTATACTAGCTTTGCTGTTAAAATTATAAAACCCTTTCAAAATAATGTAAAACCAAAGAAAGAGTAAGCGAGCATGATTGCTGCAATTGTAATTACACTTTCCTAAGCTTCTTTTTTTAAAAAAAAATTATGATAAATAAAATTTAAATTCAAAAAATAAAATAAAATTCTTTCACATTTAGATTCTGTTTGATCACATGTTTAAAAATAATTTTTTTTTAAAAAAAACGAATAATTGTTTTTAAAATTTTCTAACATTTGACTTAAAATAATTGTTAAAAATAAAGTGAAATAGAAAATAATTTTTAAAGAATTACTCATTTTTTTTAAAATCAAAAGAAAAGCATAAAAGAAATCTTAAAAAAAATCATGTAATTGATACATAAATTTTTTAATTAAACAAATAAATTTCAAATCAACTTATACTTGATTAAATAAATTTTGAATTACATTTGATTTATATTATATACAAAGAATTTGCAGTGTTTTTACAAAACCAAAGTGAAAAAATTATTTTTTAAAAACAATTTATCAAACCCCCTTATTTTTATCAAAAACTAAAAAAATCAATTTTTATTTTATTTTTTTTGCTTTTTAACTTAAAAACGGTTTTTAAAAACAAACAGAAAACATACCTTTATTTATTTATCTATTTTGCTTTTCATTTTTCTAATAAATCAAATAAAAAAATTTTAAATTTATTCAAAAGTTCTCTTTTTCGTTACTTTAATTGGTTTCATACCATATTTATGGAATTACCATAATTTTTTTTGTAATCTCTTTATTATTGAAAGAATAATGGTTAGGCCTCTTGCTTCCCAAAAATTCAAGTTCTCTGGGTATGGGCCTGCCTGCAAGTTGAAGACTCGCATCTTTAACGTGTCTTTGATTTATTCCATGCTCCAATGTTGTCGACACTATTTTTGGCATTATTGCACGTTTATTCCATCTCGGAATTATAAAAGCATAATTTATTAATATCCTCAAAATAAATTGTAAGTATATCATATAATAAAATTTATATATTGATTAAGTTAATGTCCACACGTCACCATACCAATTATATTTAAAAGATTTTTTTTATTTTTTATTTTGTTCTTTTCCTTCTTTTATGGGCGCCATCACAAAACCTTGATGAAAAAGCCAATGAGCCTAACCTTATTGGTCACGTGAGTTGACATCAGTAGTGGTTGTAACAAAAAAAGACAAGTCACTTAGAAGTAAAATAAAAATTAAAACACGTGTCTCTCATTAGGGCATTCACAACTTTAATGGTTGTTAATGCAATTGAGAAAAATAATAGCATGGTAACTTTCCTAATTCTATAGAGGTCATTGTCGATGACAAAGCCATGCACTACCTAGGGGGCCAAATGCCCTCCCTGAGATTTAGCTCCCCTTACCACGCTACATAAGAAGTTTGGTGCTATTTTACCATCTGAAATAAGTTTCATATGATGCCCCCTCTTTGCTCTTGGTCATTGTAATCAAATTAAGATTCATGATAAAAAAAATAAAAGAATAAAAAAAATAAAAATAAAAACAAGTCAACTGATAACCTAAATCACTTCAAAGTATATTAGCAGCTAATTGTTATAAGCAAAAATTGAATGTTGATTATTTTTAAGTACTTGCACTTGTGATTAGTGAAAACCAAGTTAATTTAATTTGAATATACACTCATATTATGGGGTAATGAATAATTAAAGAGCAATAATAAGAGATCGAGAGAAGAAGATTGCAAATTCTTTTATAATGGTTCGGTAAACCGCTTATGTCCACTCTCTTCAAACTCCTGATGACGTGAGGGTTCTACTAATTCCAAAACCAAAACTATAAGCTTTCAAGGTCTACACTTGAATTCCAAGATTCTAATGGACCTTTACAAACTATTCAAGTGATATGCCTCATTGGAACAAACTTTCTCACAAAGGTTAATGAAGGCAAATTTATGAATTTCAATCATAGTAGAAATTAGGCTCTCAATACAAGGAACAATTAGGAGGGATTTGAAGATGCTCAAAAAAAGATGTTAGGATTTTAGCTATATCAACCTAAGGTTAAAACAAATAGGAATTGAGTAATCTAGGTTTTCCTAATAATAACATTCTTATAACAAGTCCGGTTACTTTAAGTCTTCATGACATCTCATATCTTTAAGGTATTGATCTTCTTTCATAATTACTTGAGCTTTCTTTATATTTTCAAAAGTGAACATAAAGTGATTAACTTAATTTGAACTATTATTAACCTTAATTTTGTTTTGTGTTCATCAAATCTTGATTAGAAGAATCCTTGGGTTAAGAGTTAGATTTGACAACATTGAATGATTATTTCTCTTGCTACCCAAAATTAGGGGAAAAAAAATTAATGAATTTTGAACAATCTACAAATTAAGTGAAAAAGGAGAAGAGAAAAAGGTTGATATATAAACTAAAAAATATTATGTATGAATTGAAACAAGCCTTATAGCATAGAACATAGATGCATTGATTTCTATTTTATTGGGAACAAAATTTAAAATGCCTTCACAAAGACACTTTGTAATTCACACTTTTATTATATTTCTAATTACAAGTAAATGATTTTGTTATTATTGATAATAATTTGAATATTTCGTGAAACTTAAAGAAGTAATAATCAACATTTGATATTAAAAAAAAAAGAAAAAAAAAAAGGCATTCCAATATATTTAATGTATTTAATAATCATGTCAAAACCAACGTCAACTTTTTATATTACATGGATAACACGACACAACCCCTTTAACTCCTTTAATAAATGTGTGAATTTGGGTTGTGTATGAATTAACACAAATAACCCATTATTTTGATTCTAACCAATAACACGATTTTATTCTGATTTTAATCGTTAACATAATTTTAACTCATTAAATCTAACATAACTATAAGCCATTTAACATATTCAAAAACTAATAGTTGCTTTAAATTTCTTGTGTTTCTTTATTTATTTTAATCTTAATAATTTATTTTTAAATTTTTTTAATTATAATGTGTTTATAACATAAAAAACAATTAAAATTCCAATTTTATGCTTATTTATTATTTTAATTAAATAATTTTAATATTTACAATAAAATATATAATTTTACTTTAGTCAATCATTTATTTATTTTTTTGACTATGTGATAGTAATAATTAATTTTTATAGTTTTCAAATATAAAAATTTAATAATTAAAATAGTCATAAACCAGTAAGTTATAAATAGATCATTTTGACATGATTAAGTAAACAAATTGAACAATCCATCTCAAATAATTATTAAATAGGTTATACAAATTGACATAATTATGATATAAATATAATTATTAAAATTTGATTATTTCTGAATCCTATGGTTTCTATATATATATATATATATATATATATATATAAAAGGAGATGCGAGTTGACATTATTATAATATGAATATGATTATTAAAATTTGTATTGTTTTCTAATCATATTATCATATGTTATGTAAAAATTGTGAACATAAGGGTCATGTACTTGCTGAGTGATTGATTTTTTTCCTCAACTTTTATGAATTCATTTTTTCTCTCTCTTCATATTTCTCCCCAAATGTAGCCAAAAACTACAAAATAAACACCAATTTAATGAAGGGGTTATAGGGAAAACCAATCAAACTTTGAAGAGAGGGTTGCTTCCGTGATAGCCAATAGGTCAGATGATGTCATGTGGATAAGTAGGATGCGTTGTTGCGTAATTCCATGCTTGGAATCTTAGGGGCACCATCTCCTTTTTGATTTCGCATTTATTATATGTTGGAATCATAAACGCATGATTTAATATCCTCGAGATAAATAAAATTTCTAAACATGTGACCAAAATAAAAAGAGGGAATCTATTGTTTGAAAAATATGGATGAATTCAAAATCTAAAAAATTTTCATGAAAAGTATATTTTAAGGAAAATAATTCATTAATTATGCATTAAAATAGTAATTTGTGTATGCTTCCAAGATTACCCTTTAAATCAATTGAAAGTGGGTTGCCACCTAACAGGTATACTTGATTATACCTTACGTAGGTAACTATCAAATCACTTATTACCATTTTAACTTCTACATTAAATATATCACTCAAAATAATAATTTTTATTTAAAAAAATAATCATATTAGGAACTAAAAGTACCACTGTGGATATAAGACATTAATTTATTTATCACTCATTATCATTTCAGTCTTTACATCAAATATGTCATTGAAGATGATAACATTGTTTTTATTTAAAAATAATAATATTAATAACTAAAAATATCATCATAAATAACATAAAGTACTAGCTATTTAGTTTTTTATTGTCATTGCAATTACTTTGACAATGATAATTAAATAATATATATAAAAAAATATACATAATACACGTTTAAAAATAAAGATAATTTTCATGGTTTAAATTTTTAATTAAACAAAAATGTATTTTTTTTTTTACATATTTAATAAAAACATTATTTTTTCTTTTCTATTATTTTTAAATATCAATGTATTATGATGAGAATTGTGAGTTTATATTAAAAAATTTAATACAAACACTCTTAAATTTTTTATTTTACCTAACTTCAAATATTAATTTTAAAATTAAATACTCTTAAAAAATGATCATTACTAATTTTTTATTGAATGAAATTTAAGGTAAGTTAGTATTTTTTTTATATTATTTTTCTGTTTTTATTTTGAAGAAAACAAAAAATTTAGTTTTAAACACACATGGATGTGTTTTTTTTATGTTTAATATTCTATAAAAAAAAATAAAAATTAAAAATATGTAGAAAATGAGATCCATAATATATATATATATATATATATATATATATTTAAGATTAGGATTAGTTAAAATGTTAGTATTTATTTCTTTATTTATTAGATTATTAATTATTATAGGTGAATATATTTTTATATTTAAAGTTAATTTGTTTTAATTCATTAATTACACATGATGTTAAAATAAAATTTTAATAAAGAAAATGAAAAAAATAATGAATAAATGAATCATACTTTTAAAAAATAATTTTTTTAATTAAGTAGATTTTTAAAAATAGGGAAAATGTGAGAATTATTTAAAATAAATCAAAATTAAAAAACGTTTTACAGCAAGAGCCACGAAGAGAAGTGGAATGGGAGAGTTGGCTTATGGAAGGAAAAAAAATAGGAAAGGAGGGAGTCAGTTGACTTTGCTTGCTTGGGTGGCAACCCACCTCTCTGGGAGGGTAATCTTGAAAATACGTACAAAATAATTATTCTAGCGATTGAAACCCAAGGAACTTTTTTGGGTTTTGAATTCATGATTTCCCCAAATAAAAATGGCAGAAATTTCAAATTAATTCCTAGAGAAACGTGCCCACGACAAGTACTTCGCAGAAATAATTGAATCTTCGTATGAAAGTAATTGAAAATGGCATTGAAGAACACGTTTCTTGGGTTTGCCTAGAAAAGTCAACCAAGGTGGATTTGAAAAAAGCGACATGCACGTGTGTACAACTTGCATAGTTACGTCTCTTGGGTGGAACAATGTGGATCAATGAAGAAGTAGGCGGACCTTTCTGTTTTTAAATTCCGTGGATGGTTGGATAACTTGGATTCCTAATTGTTGGGGAACATTGACTCTTCATTTCATAATTTTTTTAATGTCCCCTTAGGCCACAGTAAATTTTTCACTTTGTATTCTTTTAAGATTTTAAAGGTATTTTTGCGGATATTTACAAAGACTAATTACCATAAATGATTTAAAGTAGGATTAATCAATTAAAAATGATAAAAATATCCTAAATTTGTAAAACCAACCTTTTCCAATTTTTTAATTTGAAGAGTAACATATTTTTGATATAAATATCCTTCAATATTTTTATTATTTATAATATATTTTAAAAGAAATGGTTACTTTTGTAAGAAAAAGATGAGAGTACTTTTATTAAAATTGGTGTTTTTTAGGTTGAAAAATGATGAAGGATTAATTTTTCAAAATATGAATCCATTTTAATCGATTATCCCTTTAAAGTAATATTAAAATTAATCTATTTTAAAATATGTTCTCATCACATTACAAGTTTTTCCAATTTTGTAGTTAGTTTTTAGAATGCACACGGCTCCCATATTTTCTCTAAGGAGTACCTATTTTAGTAAATTACATATTAAAATTTATTTCCATTTTAGTTAATTATCCCATTAATAAATTGAAAATTAATGCAAATTCACATAGACTTTCAAATTTGTCCTTTTTATCATTTAGATCAAAATAATACCATTTTGGAAATTGCCCGTAATAAGGAAATTAAGATTTTCTATATCATGTAATCAGTAATAAAGGTGTATATTATTATTATTATTATTATTATTATTATTATTATTTAAATAATTATAAAAAAAATTTGTGTGTAGATGATCTTGGGCCCACATCACGAAATATTTATTTGCTTTTTTATTTTATATCTTTTTCTTTTTTTGGATTGGTTTGTTTTTCTCCAGCCACGGAGCCACGCAAGCGGTCTTTCTTTGTCTCCATTAGAAGAAGAGAAACGAAGTTCATCTAACAAGCCACCTAGGTGGCACTCTCTCAGCCGTCGGATGAGGAGAAGAGATAAAAGTCGAAGCACCGGCGGAGGAGGGCGATCAACCGACTCCACATCAATCGTATTCGTATTAGGAAAAGATCAATGTATTCGTATTAGGAAAATTCAGCGAGTGGCTGTGCAGCCGAACCAAAAAGGCAGATTCTGAAAATAGCGAGCTGTGGGTACGCGATTGGGATTCACTCAGGAATTTTACGGTTGAAAGTGAATGCTGCATTTAAGGAAAGAGAGAGGCGCTGGCGATGACATATCAACATATATCGGAGGCCGGAACGCTCTTGGCAGCCGAAGAAGAAGAAGAAGAGGGAGAAGAGGCTGTGCAGGAGCTTATGATGGAGGGGCCTAGCTCTGAGTCTCGGGCTCCGAAGGCAAATGGTGAGGTGCATTCGGCGGTTGAAATACCAGAGACGGCACATCAGATCAGCAAAGGTTTACTTATTCATTTATTTTTTCTATTTCCTCTGTTTGGTTGCTGAGAAAGTTCATTTTCTTTATTGCGTATTTAGATCTGGTGATGGTGTTTTCTGGTGATATGTGTGGTATTTGGGATTAAGTCACAAGGAGACGGTGCATGTGTATTGATATGAAGCCATATTTTCATGGTCAAGGCCAAAACAGCTGATAAGTTGAAGTTTTTTTAGGCTTTCTTTTAGGACTTGGTGGTTTTGTTTTCTAAGTTTTATGCACTTTTTGTTTAGAGGTGTGCTCGTGCTCGATACAATTCAATGGAAGTCAGTGAACAGATTTCTTTTGGTTTATCTTCTGCAGACCAGTAAACTAGTGAGTCCTCCTCATTGAGGCAATAAGATTGTAGCTAGTTGCTTGATTTTGAAAATTTCTCATCATTTAAAGTTAAAGTGGTTTATTGAGGTTCTAAATTCAGTGTAATTTAAAAGGATAAATTAATCGATTCTCCTAAATTTGATTTTGGATCCATGAATCTTGAAGAGGTGTGTTTTGTTACTGATCCGTTTGGTTGCTGAGAGATCAGAGGAAAGGAAAATGAAAAAAAAAAAGTGGAAATGCCAAAAGCATACTTTGAATCTTGGAAAGAACAAGGAAAAAAAAGAAACATGCTACAGATTACTTGCAAACCTTCTCTAGTTTTTGGCATTTCCCTTCTTGCTCCTCCTTCTTTCTGAAATTAAATTGGTGCTAAAATATTAACTTGTATTTCTTTTGATAAGAAAATGACGTGATCCAATCAGCTGTGTCTTGTACATTTGTTTTGCTTTTATTATGTTAAGCCTTTTGATAGCTCAGGAGCTAAAATGCAGAAAATCTCAAAACTTAAAATTTCTTTTCCTCAGTTGGATTAGTGACCACCCAGAGGCAAAGATTTTTTATTCGGTAAAAGTTTGTGATGCATGGTTATGTGCACTATTTCTTTATCTTGACCCCTCTTTCAGAGTAGTGAAGGAGAGTTTTCTTTGTTTTTGAGCGATATTTATATTTAGATTGTTTCATTTCCTATAGTAAAAATGCTGTTCAGTTATTCTCAATACATTTATTACCATTTTTTTTTTGGGAATTTACAGATTCATGGCTTCAAGTCGGTTTTGTCCTCACCACCGGAATCAACAGTGCTTTTGTTTTGGGGTATTCTGGGACAACTATGGTTCCTCTTGGTTGGGCTGGTGGTGTGATTGGTTTTCTTTTAGCCGCAGGAATATCACTTTATGCAAATTCTCTCGTTGCCAAGCTCCATGAATTTGGTGGAAAGAGACATATTAGATACAGAGATCTTGCAGGATATATATATGGTATGTATGAGCAATCCAAAGGTTCTTGCCTGATGTCTTAAACTTGTATGATTTACTTTTATTGATTTCATTTACTTTTCTCTTTCAGGTAAGAAAGCATATACTCTGACTTGGGCTTTGCAATATGTAAATCTTTTCATGATTAATACTGGATTTCTCATTTTGGCAGGTCAGGCTCTGAAGGTAAAATCAATTTGAAGAAGTTATTTTTAGTCTGATTTAACCAGATCCATATGCGCACACTAATTGACATATTTACTTCATCATCTCTTTGAAGTGGCAAATCCAATTATCTCTATTATATAGAGAGGAATCTCACTTTCAGAAGAGTTGCATCTAATAATTTCCCATGCTATCTTCTAGTATTAAAAAGTTTCCTGCCTTTTCCCTTGGTTAATGTTTAAACATTAATGTACCTAGATATGAAGAAGCTAAAAGTTTCACCAAGTCTAGAAGTGCTTCATTTATGAGAAATCTTGCTCTGTTAGCTTTTATGATATGGTCTATATTATGATTTAGGATTCTATGAGAATTTTTTCCCTGAATCTGCCAGACATTTTCTATGCAGGCTGTCTATGTTCTTTTTAGGGATGACGGTGTCATGAAGCTCCCATACTTTATTGCGATTGGAGGCTTTGTATGTGCCATCTTCGCCATAGGAATCCCACACTTGTCAGCTCTAGGGATTTGGCTGGGTTTTTCGACATGCTTGAGTCTAATATATATCGTTACAGCATTTGTGCTGTCACTTACAGATGGTAAGATCTCAAACTGAATGCTTGGTCTTGGAACAACTTCTTATTGTATGGTTTCCATGATGATATGCACTTTAAAAGACAAAGCAAAATCCAATTTTTCCAAATTACAATTTACCAGCTTCTATGGTCAGTTGGTTGCTTATTATAAAGTCAACTTATTAGTAGTTTTCTTTCTACCTGGGGCACATTTCCAAAGCATAAAGAAAATTAACAATGGTATAAAAATGGAGAAGGAAAATTTGAACATGGAAAGGGGTCATAGTTGCAACACATTTTGCTGAGCCTGCAGATATCATCACCACGGTTGAGTTTGTGAGAGAAAATAACATCCTTTCCTCAAGCCAAATCTGTTATTGACTAAACTATGTTTTCAAGTGATCCAATTTTTAGAGTAAACTATATTTTCTAGCTGTCTGATTATTGAGGCATTACCAAATCCCAATTCTGCTTGTTTGGCATATCTTATTCTTAACCATAGGATACATCATCTTATATCTCATAGTTGTATGCTATGAGAAATGGCCGAATATAAATGTTTGGAAAACATGGTTATATGATTTCATGAGGGCTATATTCAGCAACGTGTATGATAATGAAAGAAGTAGGGCTCATTTGGGACAGCGCATTGTTTTTAACATCGGCTGAAAGCTAAAGCAGAGGCAAAGTCTTTCTTTTGAAAAGGTGATATTAGTATTGTAAAATTTTTATTAAATATGAAATAACTTCATGTATTAGCCAAGATAGAGCTTCTACAAGAAGTAATATTTTCTTGACTTTCATATTAAGTTCTTTTTTAACTCATAAGTCGTTTTAACAAAATTCGGTAAACAGATCAAGAAGAAAAAGAAATGTTTTTTCTTCTCAGAAATCAATCCAAGCAAGGCCTTAGCATTTATTAACATAAAATTCCTTGATGTATACCTAATGAGGTCATGGCTACTCTATGTACATGGTTATTGGTTTTAAGTGCCTGTATTGAACTAAGCTACACCCTGAAATGTATTAGTCTTTTCTAAAATATAAATGTAAGGATCATAAACTGTTCGCTTATGTTTCCTTACACTGTTTTTTCTGTTTAATTCCTGTATTGTTAGCTTGGGCAAATATTTCTGTAGAGTTAAATTTTCATCAACAATGTTTGCGCTGCTTTAGGAATTAAAGCTCCATCTAGGGATTACAGCATCCCAGGAACAGAAGCAAGCAAGGTCTTCAGTATTATAGGGGCAGCTGCTAATCTTGTTTTTGCATTCAACACAGGAATGCTTCCTGAGATACAGGTAACCTGGAAAGCTACCCATGGGTTTCCTATAAATGTAGAAATGTCCTGTTCACCTCTCTCATTTTTCCCACTAAATTGAGTTATGTTTTGTGACTGCAAACTCACAATGCATTGTGATATCAGCAGGAATATGAAATACACCAGCTTTTACCTTTCACTGATTTAAGATTTATTGGAAGTTGTTGAATGTGGTTATAGCATAACCACAACAATCTGTTAATGACCATAGGAATAATATTTCATTCAAACAATTTTTCAAACCTTAAGTTAATTTGTGTTTCTAGGGAATCTCAAGAGCTCTGCTTGAATGTAGTTTGGTGATATAAATTATGATTCATTAGCAAGGCTAATGCAACTTGTAGATAAGTTCTGGACATTTGTTTGGAACTTGTTATTGCCTAATTACTTGGTCAAGTTGGCTGCCCCTCCATCTGTCATCTTAAATCTAAAAATCTGCAAAGTTTGTGAAGGGAGTGCTTTTTTATTAATCTTTCAGGTTTGAGAACTTTTTGCATCAGTTTTCTCTTGAAAATTGGAAAGCAAAAACAAAATTTCTAGGTTGTGTTGCTTCTTGTCTTGATTTTCTCCCAGTTCTACACCTGATATCAAATTAACAAATAAATTGGCACACACTGAACCCCTCAAAAGAACTTAAGTTTCAAATTTGGTCTAGAGTTTTCTGATTGAAATATGAAAATCATGTTTACCACCTCTGAATTCCAAAAGATAATGGAAAATTTTCTTGGTAGTACTTTTCGTAGAACTTGACAAAGACCATATAGTACACAATTTTTATTTCTCTTGCTCTGTTTTCTCTCTCAAAATTCTCAGATTCTACAGCATTTATTTTTATAACAGGCAACTATTAGACAACCTGTGGTTAAGAATATGATGAAAGCTCTCTACTTCCAATTTACTGCTGGAATTCTACCACTGTATGCTGTTGTTTTTATGGGGTATTGGGCTTATGGATCAACAACATCAACCTATTTGCTCAATAGTGTCTCTGGTCCAGTTTGGGTTAAGACAATGGCCAATCTTGCTGCCTTCCTGCAAACGGTTATTGCTTTGCATGTACGTAACCTTATCTCTTGATTTTTTAGCTTTTGATCATCTATCAGTTAATGGTTGTTAGGATTTGCAAATATCAACTATTTCTTTCTCAGTGAAATTGACAATTATTGCCTGCTTGCCTTCCATTTTTTTCATACACATTAGGAATTTCACTGTCTAAATTTGTTTTTATTTGATGGAATCTAACTTTTTCTTCCATCTTTGGACTTTCTGATCCAAAATTTGAAGGCCGAATGGCTAATTTGAGATTTTCTTGTTGGTGTAAATCAACTGGTGGGTTCCAACCATTTTGTCATGCAGTTAGATTGAGGGACTTGAAGAACATGTGAAGTCAATTATATTTTTCTTCTCTTTACTTCTGGAAGGAGAGTTTTACATTTAATACCTAAAAACCGATGCATGATAGGTCCTGTTAATTTATGCTGCCCTTGTTATGACGACATCTTGAAAACCAATAATTGTGTTAATGGACAAATAATTGGTTTAGTTTCATGAATAACCAGTATTGTTGATATGACATAATTGCTTATAGATTATTTGTTTTTTCATGTCCCCAAATGAACAGCATTTCTCCCTGACTACATTTTCACGCTGCTCGTATGTAGCTATGCCAAGTTTTGATGTCTTTCACACACCTTGTGTCCCACCTTCAATTTAATGCCATCATAACTTGGTGCTTTTTGTGACTGAAGAAGTTGCTTGTTCCTCTGAAGATCCTCACTGTATCCTTAAAACTAGAGTAAAAAATTCATGAATCTCACCGTTCTGAGTTTTTAGAAGAATTTAACAAAGAAACCAGTGATGTCTTTCACATTGTTATGCCCCACCTTAATATATCATAAATTTCTTGCTATGTTTAACTGAATAAGCTGATTGGTGTCTTATGAAAACCACAACTTACCCTTAAAAGAGGATGAAAGACAAATCCAAGGATCTCACTCTAATTTAGGTTTTTAAAAGTATCAATCTTATGACTCTAGTGTATTCTCCAAGACATGTTATAAGAAAATACGATATATATTAGCTCAGTTTCTAGGTTTTACTTTTATCATCTATACATAAACTACGCAATTTGCAATCACAAAGAACTTGAAAATCACAGCAGAGGGACCCAACCTAATCAACGATTCTTGTGAATTTGTTCAGTTTCAGTCTTTTTACCTTTATATTGCATAATTTTGTCTTCTATATCTTAATTTTATTGATACTTGTGGTTTGTGGAATTCAGATTGATCTCTATACAAAAACTATTTACCTACTTCTACTCTAAATAAATATCCTGCAAGATTTTGGTTGATTTCATGTGTATCTGAAAATTTTGAAGATTGTATCTGGGTTTCAATTTTTTGAGATCTCCTCTTTTTATGTTTTTTTTGTAGTTATATCATATTTTCCATGTTTATAAGAAGAAAGATTTAATGGCAAAAGTAAATCAGCATGGCATTCTGTAATCAGGAATCATAAGCCTTACAAAGACATAATTGCAGCTTATATGAATCCCTTGCAAGCTCTTTCCATTTAAACTTCAAATGCTTTCTTTTTGTAGATATTTGCTAGTCCAATGTACGAGTATATGGACACTAGATATGGTATAGCAGGAAGCACTTTGTCCTTTCGGAACTTGTCATTCAGGATTCTAGTGAGAGGTGGTTACCTGGCCATTAACACACTTGTGTCAGCTATGCTGCCATTCCTTGGAGATTTCATGAGCCTCACAGGAGCCATTAGCACCTTCCCTCTTACATTCGTCCTTGCAAATCATATGTACGTTGTGGCAAAGGACAAGAAGTTGAACTCCTTACAGAAACTCTGGCATTGGCTCAATGTGTGTTTCTTTGGTTGCATGTCTATTGCGGCAGCAGTTGCAGCCTTGAGGCTCATTGCTGTGGATTCCAAAACTTACAATCTCTTTGCCGATCTGTGACAATATTTAATGTTTATATATCGGCCTCCTTGTTCGCCTAGTAAGTTTTTATTTTATTTAAAGCTTCAAAGCTTTAAGCATATGCAAAGCTGTTATTAAGCTCCCTTTTAGCTTAAAAGTTTTAATGATAGAACATGCATCCATGATCCCTTTAATGTCACAAATCCATGATTCTTTAGTGGATTTATATAGTTTATATATATATATATATATATATATATATATATATATATATATATATATTTTACAGGTCAGGGGATTGCATTCTGGAAATTCTATATAATGCCAAGTAATTGAGTTCAATATAGTTGGATGTTAATATAGATTGAAAAGAAACCAGAGCAGGCGGTGACACTGTTGTCATGCCCTTTGCACTGCCTCTTTTGGAGGGACCGTTTATTCAAAACTCCTAAGCTATGGTTTTAAATTTTAACCCATTGATTTTCCTTTCCGATAATAATTTGGGTACTGCCTTTTGCTTGACCTTGATAGTCCTAGAAGCTGCAGCATAACAAAGGAAACTTTTCAAAATGACACCTGCATGTTGGCATAACAAGAGGATTTCAATTGCGGTTGTAAATTATTGTATCTTTTGAAATGCAAATGGAAAGATTTGCTAGGCCATGCCTCCAGAGAAGCTGGCGGACTTCATATCTGGGAATAATTCATAAGATACCAATGCCACTGTCATGATGAACGAGAGTGCAGATACTTTGAGTAAATGGACAGTTTTTCATCAAGATTTTATGTCCCATTGGAGTAAAGTGAGCCCAGTTGAATCATCCAAAAGTATATTTAGACAGAGTCTGCTTTTTTGGCACTTTTAGAATGGGTCAGGAAGATTTCTCAAACACAAGCAAAATCACGTTCCAGCTGGATTATCTGCCTGTACATTGTCTCAGTTTCTTATAAGAGACCCCGAGGAAATTTCATTAGTACAAATTAGAATCAATCTTGATGTTAAGCTTTACGAGAAAGTACGGTTTCTAACAAATTATTTTTAAAAACAGTTCTTTAATGTTTTATAAAACAAAAAATCTATTAAAATATAAAGAACATGTTTGATAATTATTTTCAAATACAGTTTTTTCTTATCCATGACAAAAAAACGAAAAAACATGTTTGTCAATGAAAAACAATTTTCTATTAAAAAAAATGTTTTATTTTAAAAAATAAAAAACGCATGTCTAGTTATTTTTAGTTGTTTTAATTTATTTTTAAATTCTATTTAAAAAAATAACTATACAAATATGAAGCATGATTAAAAACAAAACTTTACGTATAAAAGTTATTTTTAGAATCGATTCGAAAACAAATAAAAAAACTTGAAAACAACTCAAAGATATTATATAACAACACCATGTGTTTTGTTTTTAAAAACAGAAAACTGTTTTATGTTTTTGGATTGTCAAATGTGTTGTCTGGTTTTTTTGTTCTATAGAATAGAAAACTATTTTCAAACACAAACACCAAATAAGGCCCAAAATTCTCCATCCATTTCATCACAACATTAGGGAACATAGACTAGTCCCACTTTAATGCACTATATTTATCCATTACTTCCACGTACAAATCATAGAAGTGAAAACTTTAGGTAATCAATACCATGATAATGCTATATCTAAATTTTTAATCACAGTTAGGTACAAAAGTGAAATTAACAATACAAAAGGCCAATACATAAGGCTTCATACCTCAACAAAGTAGATGAACCAATGGATGAATAAATGTGGACAAATTGAGGCAAGAAGCAGAATAGTGATACCTCAACAAACTCACTTGCAATTCATAGGGTGCAAAAGTTGTCTCAATGGCACAAAAACTAACAACCAAATCAACAAAGTTCACACCCCAAATAAGTTGTTACAGCTATGAAAACAAACTTATAATGGCTGCCTACTGTAGAAGGCATTTCTGGCAAAGGAATTCCCCAATGTTCTGAACCAACTGCTTCTGATCTGCCAAAAAGATGTGTTAAGCAGATGCCCATCAATCTGGTGGACCCCTATGGAATGCTGAAATGATTAAATGAAACAGAAACATAAAATTTTTTATCGATTCTGCAAAGCAAACTCAAAATTCATCACATGCATGGGAATTTTTTCATTGAAGGCCATGAAAAGGAAGATGAGCACCAACACAAAACCAAAAACCAATGTGTTTCACCATGGGTGTGAGTATATTCCTGCGCCCAGTGTTTGTGTGCTAGTGTGTGTGTGTGAGAGAGAGAGAGATAGGGCGGGTGGGGGGAAGAGAAAATTACTATCATCATTGGTAGCAGAGAGAGAATTGCTGCAGACATACACTATCATCATTGGTAGAAGGGGAAACAGGGTGATAATTACTAGGAGAAGAGAAAAAACCATCAATAAAAATAAATAAATAAAAGTTCCTTTGTTTGCCATGCTAAATTGCATTTTTTCTCAGCAGCGCTTAATATTTTAGAGTAAAAGTCACACTTAGATAATTTCATGCACTTAACTTCCTGATTAATCTGTTAAAATGCTATTCTGGCACCAGATATATGCTTTTAACTGACAACCAGTTAAGGATCATATCTTGAAAATCAAAGTGAAGGCACTTTTGCTCAACACCAGATAAACATTTAGCTTGAGATCAAAAGATTAGAACCTATCAGTTACTAAAAGTTCTTTAAGATCCCCATGCAAAACAAAACAGACTAATTGATGACCTGAGACATTTTTTATGGAGCAAAAGTTTCATGGCTGTTAAAAACCAAAATTCTGAAACCCAGATAATATTGCTCAGCTCCCAAACTTAAGAAAATACCTATACAACCTGTTTGAATTTCACAATCAACAAAAAACACACTTCTCAAGTACCATAGTTAAAATTGTGATTTCACAAAAAGCCTAAAAATGGAGAAAAATGTTCTTTTTCATCTCAAACTGAAAAAGTAAAGTCCACCAAAATTAAAATACAGTCATCAGAGACAAATATGAAAAGCTCATACATGTATGTGTTGCGTGTTCATCCTACCTGCAACAACATCACCCAGACACCAACTTTATGATGATGCAAATGGAGTTCAGTAGTATCAGAGGAACTCGTAAGTACTGGGTTGCGTATATGAGACCTATAAGCTGCCCCTTAAATGACTTTGTTCTGCCCCCTGAGACTTCTGAGAAACTCCACCCTCTAGGTGCCAGGAATCGGTCTTCATTTAATATTGCCAATGCATTTGCAATGAGCAGACAGCCCTCCAGTAGAGTCCACAAACCCATATCCTGAGTAATAAAGGTTTATCAATCAATTCTGATACAACCTTCAATGAGCATCAATTTAAAGATATCCTTGCCCTTCACCAGACTTTTGTTTTATTGGGATAGGGAGAACAGCTAAAACGGATTGAGGAGTTTTCTGCACATATATACCTAACAGGGAAGACAATTAAATAAAAATGGAAAAAGTTAAGAGTACTTCTCCAAGCACTTAAAAATGAAGTTACTGCAACCTTAATCAATTTTGTTATGGATTTGGACATGAAATTCTCATGAGCAATGAACAAGTGTGATGGCTTTATGGGATGACAGTCTAACAGCAGCTACCATGGATCAATCAACCCCTTCACCATGACAATAAGCAGCACTTACTCATTTTCATTAAGTCAGCAAAGCATACCGCAAAGCAAGGATACAAGTAGTGGTTCATGTATTTATTTTATAGGCAGGAAGGAGGTAGCTTTTAAGATTCTCCTATATTTAAGTATAACTAAATTTCCAAGTTTTCTGGGAAGATGCGATATCTTATAATTATGATAGATTTACAACAATACATCATCTTGTCCTGAGCCTATCTGATATATGTGTTGGCACACATCCATATGTGTCCTTGAACATATCATAATTTGTTAATGGAGAGTAGATACGCATGTTATAAATAGGTATTCATTCACACATCTATCTAGGGATTCCATGGCTCATGTTCAATAGGCAAATCCCAATAAAATTGGAGAATCCACTTTGCATAAAAATATAGGCAAGTTATGTGTCCATGCAACACCATTTCCAAATCATTCAGTTCAATGATGTGTTACTCAGGGGATCGGTATTCATCGTACTGAGAAGTTCACCAGTTGTGTTTATTGGATCTACCTAATTGAAATGGATATGAATTGTGACAAATCCTTTCTCAGAAAGAAACCCACACATCAATCCACCATGAGGAATATAATTACCCTGAACAAGCAGAACTAGGACTCTTCAAATTTCCCTGAAAGAACAGAAATCAACACATGTTTGTGGGGTAACAAATCACCCATTTTCGATCTGTTTGCATCAATTCAGCTTTCTATGATTCCAAGACGAGCAGTTGATATATGCCTAAATTGTAAATTCACTACCAAACACATACAACTCAAACCTCTTCGCATAAAAACACAATCAATTGTATACAAATTTTATTATGGAACCCCATTCCGAATACATTATGGATATGGAACCCCATTCCAAATCAAACCTCTTCACTCGATCATCATCCTCTACAGCATAGCAAATAACTAGAATCTTCGGTAAACATACGTCAGATGAAAATATTACACCAGCAGGCACTACTAAATCCATTGATTTAAGATTCGATTTTTATGTGTTTAGTTGCTGACCAAATCTGGGACTCCAAACATACACTATAACTCAACCAATTGAGTTGGGTATTTCGATTCTCCATAAACCCCAAAAAAATAATTCAAAACCTTCCTTATTTTCTGTTCTTTTTTCCCTCCCTCTTTCTCAAAAACCAAACGGATGGTAAAGATTTTCCCAGAAGAATAAAAAAAAAAAAAAGAAACAACAACAACAGCATGTGAATGAAAGATTTCTACATACCTCAGAAATTCGTGGGAAATGAATGTAGGAACGTCTGGAATTGGAAGGAGATCCGAGTGTGGGAGAAGAAAACAAGTAGATGGCCTTTTTGCCCAACCCTTTTAACTGAGTCCCTTGTTTTTAGTGGGCTTTTTGGTAAAATCAATTTTGAAGGAAATTTCAAATTTTATTCTTTTAGTGGATGAGTCCTCCAAATTGCTCCAAATTGAAATCCAACCCCACTTTCTGGGGAAAAAGAAAATTATTATTCATTCTAAAAAAATTATAACCAGAGGCTTGCCCAAATTAATGGATAGCTTAAACAAAAATTTAAAATTAATAACTAATTTTACATACCACTTCAACTATATTTTATTTATTTAATATTATTATTTTATTTCTCATAAATAAAGAAAAATGGTAACAGTTCAATTTTTAATTTTTCACAATTGGAATTTGAAATGTAACCCAGAAAAAAGTGGAATTTAATTTAACTCCCCTGTTCCCACTATTTTGTAACCTTGTTGGATGGGAAAAGTGGAATGACGAAAAAGGGCAGTCGAGGCGAAAAACAAAATAATAACACCGTCTCTCTGCTCTCGCCGGTGCTAACGCCGACGATTCCAACTGCTCCACGTCTCTGGTCAGTCCTCTGTCTTGATCACTCTCCTTCTCTCCCCATATTGTCTCTGTACCGTATTTTTGGAGCTCGGAAAACTTATTCATCTTTAGCATCTTTAATTGCGATTAAATTTCTCAACTTTATAAGATTATGCCTTTGTTGTGATTCAAGATGGTTTTGTCATTGTGGGTTAAAATTCTCTATTTGGTTTGCGGGAAAGCGTGGGAAAAGAATAACAGGCTACAATTGTTTGAGATTTGAAGATTTTCTTTCTTTGGCAGTTAATAGACCTTGTAAATTTCTCATTGAATTCCTGTTATTTCCAAACAATAGAATGAGAATAGGAAGCAGCAGTAATTTTTTCTTGTCCTTTCTTGCTGTCTGGGCATTGTTTGGTAGCTTGGAAAATGAGAAAAGAATTAAGCAGGTTGATAGGGCGATGAGCTCAAATACATTTGATTTCTTCGCATCTCTTTGACATTTAGGGTTTTGGTCTGGTTTCACACGGGTTCAAATACTTCAGATTTGGGAAGAGCTTTGTCATGATCCCAAAGCCTTTGATCAAATTAGGGAAAATAATTGTTAAGACTTTCAATTTGTTGGATTTTTGTATCTTAAAAATGGGTCTAATGGATATGAAATTGATATTGACTGATTGAATGGGAGGAATGTGTTTTTCAAAGCAGTTGAAATAATTAATGTGTTTTTTCCCCTCAAACTCACTTCCCGTGTTGGTTGTTCAGAGATATTGTGGAGCAGAGGACAATTGAGTAAAAGTTTTTTCCCAAGCACTGGTGAGACCAATCAAACTACAGCTGGAGTCCAATTCTCCTGCGTGGTTAACTGTTCTTTTTCTTCATATAATCAAGGTTTTTTCTTTGCTAATCTTGTTTTGTTTTGTTGTTATGTTGTTTTTTTCAATGTAATATTGATTTGAGCTCTGTTTATGCTTTTGGGTTATGGTTTTTTCTTCCTCCTCCCTTTCATAGGTAAAGGATGGCAAAAATTAGAGATAGAACTGAGGATTTCAAAGATGTGGTCCGCCAAACAGCACTTTCTTTAGGATATAACGAGGTTTGTTAATTCTGTGAACATCTCTAAGATGTGTTTGTGTTTGTTTTTTGAGACACTAAATTTTTCCAAGTGAACTTGTTGAGGAAGGGGGCTGATGTTATAATGTTGTTCTGCATAGTTGACGAAGTCATATATATTTTTTAGACAGAGTTACAGATATCTGTTAGAATGTTGTGTTTGTGTTAAATCAGAACAACCTTAACATGGTGTATGGGCTATGATTATTTTATTGCAGGTTCAATGTTTGAAAATCAATTCTTTTTGTTACTGCATGGTTAGGCTATGTAAAGTCTTGATCTGTTGTAACGTACCTGTAGGGTAGAGTTCCCTTGTCTACTAAAGTATTGAATATGTCACTGATGACGGAGAAACCTATCATTCAGAGATATTTGTGAGGAAGAGTGATGATACAGCGCTGCTTATTGGTAATGTGATGATGATATGAGAAGGAATTTGATGTATTTTCATGAATGGCTGTTCTACATATTTGGAAACCAGTCATGCTGTACTCAAGTTTGTTGACTTGAAAGTAGTGATAATGTTGTATATGGTATTAGAGCCACTACCAGTTGAAATCTAAATATAAATTGTAATATGTCTAATAAACATCTAATGTCTTTATGCAATGAAAAAGCGTATTAAGTTGTTCTGATGTACTTTGAACCGTTCTGTGCATAAACTATGAAAGCTTCTTTACTTGTCCTGTTAAGAGATTTCGATGCATAATTTTGTTAGTTTGGAAACTATTTCTTCCAATATTTGCTTAACTCCTAATGTCTTTTTTTCTCTGCAATTTGATTGCTTTTGACAGTCCAAAATGGCAGCCATACTGTCGTCTTTCATTATTCACAAACCTTTGCAAAGGACATCTTTTACCAAAGCTGCCCTAAAGACGGTATATGCACTATTGCCACCATATTCTTCTGATTTTGAGGAGTTCATTGGATATCAGCTTTCCAAAATAAATAATTCAAGATTTGATTCTTCTTTTTGTGAAGAAAGGAATTGTTTCAAAACTTATGACCACTTGTTTGGCTAACATATTCTGTTTAATTTGTTAGCTTGAAAGCATCAGAACTTTGGAACAGTTCATCATGCAGCATCGGAAGGATTATGTTGATATGCACCGTACAACTGAACAGGAAAGAGATAGCATTGAACATGAAGTAAGTTTTGGAATCAAATCCTCCAGGGCCCTCTGTTTTATATGAAAGAAGGCATCATGCATTTTTAAGTAAATTTTTTTACTTCATTTATAGATACGATAGGGTATAACTTGTTTTTGCATGGGTGGATTTTTGTATGAAGCAAACAATGATGATTTCGTTTTATGGATTATGCTTAGTATGGTCAAACATAACTTCTTCTTCTTATGTTTGAAAAGGCTTTAAAATTTCACAATGGATTTTTTTTTTTTATCCCCCAAGTTACTACTCGTGTACCATAAATTAACTCTTCTTGATTTTCCCTGAACTTTTTCCTTGCATCAATTATGAGACTCTTACAAGAGGTAAGTATTGAGGGGAAAATAAGTAATTAAACTCTTCTTGATGCCTTCTGAACTGTTTCTCCTATTTAGAGTTGAATGGTTACGAATATAAGAACAAATATATTTGACATGATTATGCTAATCAATGCTGAGCATTTTTGCTTTTTGTCAACCAATTAAGTTTCTCTAGTGTTCAGCAACAAACATGAAACTGTACATTCATAGTCTTTACTAAATCAATTTTTTGCAGGTCACTATTTTTATTAAAGCATGTAAAGACCAAATAGATATTCTCAAGAATAGTATAAGTGGTGAAGAAGCTAACTCAAGGGGCTGGCTTGGCATTAGGGGTGATCATTCTAATGCTGATACTATTGCACACAAACATGGGGTGGTATGCCTTCTGTCTCTCTTATGTCTCAAGTTATTTATCGACTAGTGAATTTTTTGTTGTTGTGATCTTGACCATTTGCTTAAACTTGTTCATTGTTTTGATTAAATCAAATGTTCATTTTTCACCCTATAAGGAGCTTGATGTGGAAATTTTAATAATTCTTTCCACCTCTGATTATGATGGTTGTTAACCTGATATACATTGTTGACCTATTACTCACAAGTTTTGAATCAGATCAATAGCTTAACATGATATTAGAGCACTGATTAAATAGGGGTTCTCAGTTTGAGTTTCCCTATTTGTTTATCACCCAATCTGTAGCTTGTGGGTTGTTTCTCCACATGCGGGTGTAGGGCCTATACAAGAGAGACAGTGTTAGGGCCTATATTCTTGTTATTCATTACCTAACTGCTTAAGGTTTTGGATCAAATTAGAGTAAACTCCTTTAATTTATCTTTCTTCGGGTAGTTTTCTCATGTTTAGGTTGAGTCTGGGTGAATCTTTCACATTTTCCATGATAAAGATTGAAACTATGGTGCTTACATGGTAATATATTTCTTGTGTGAAATTGACAATTTTTTTAAATCAAATATTCATTTCTGAGCTGATCGAAGCTGTGCTTCCAAATAGCCATCGTAAGATGGAACATGGAACACTGCTAAATTGTAAGTCTCCAATTCTTCTCCTTCTATACTCTAGGGTTAAATGGAGTGCCTATGTAACAATAGCATGTGTAACAAGGCTTGCATATTTGGGAATATCCATGTCATAGAAATAGATTAAAAAAGAATACAGGGAAACTTCAATTGGACTTGTGGGGCATTAATCTCTTCCCTTCTATTTGACATGCCTGTTGTGTACGGATAATACATACCCATTCCCATTCCTTTCATATGTTGTCTTGGGTTTGTCACATGTTCAACACATTTTGAAGTTTTTTCTTGCAACACGGTTGTAATATGTGCTTCATGGTCCATTTTCGATTTCATTGATTGATTGGGTTGTAAGTAAGGTTTTTTTTTGTTTTTTCTTTCCCTTTGGCCTAGTTGCCTTGTATACTTCGTGTATACTTTCAGGTGTACTTCAGGCTTTCTTTATACAATTGCTTTTACTTATCAAAAAAAAAAAAAAAAACCCTATCAAAAGGGAAAAGAAACTGCTATACATGTTAGCAGGACATTTCAACAGTGTGTACATAGTTCATGTCTCTCATACTACTTTCTTGAACTGCAGGTTTTGATTTTAAGTGAGAGGCTTCATTCAGTAACAGCCCAGTTTGATCAGCTAAGAGCTATACGCTTTCAGGATGCTATTAATAGACGGATACCAAGAAAAAAAATGAAACGGGTGTCCAGTTCAAATGCTACAGAAATCCCTAAATCTATCAATTCAGAACTGAGGGAGCCTGATGAGCCTCAGCCAGAGCCTCTTAGAGTTCAACAACAACTCTTGGATGATGAAACACGTGCTCTTCAGGTGATGGGCATATCGGTTGGCTGAGTAATCCTTTTATAAGTTTCTCAATGCATGCAGCACCTCAATTCAATTCTGGGTGTGGGGTCCTTGTATTAAAGCTGCTTGCTGCTGTACTTATGCAGGTAGAGTTGTCTAGCCTTCTAGATGCTGTTCAAGAAACAGAAACTCAGATGGTGGAGATGTCTGCATTGAATCACCTCATGTCCACCCATATTCTGCAACAAGCTCAACAGATAGAGCTTTTGTATGAGCAGGTCAGAATCCATTTTGTTGTTTGTATTTTTGGATATTTATATATTTAACATTATCTCATGTTATTTAGAGGCCTCTGCAACAACTAGTATTTATTCAAAGGACTCGTATCCTCTGCAACAAATTTCCAACCCTCCCTGAAACTTGAAAGAAGCTTTTTTGACAATTGTAATTTGTAGATGTTAGTGTCTTCTATTAGAATTGAAAGGATTTCCAATTCTAGAACTACCATGACTGAAGAGGCAAAAGATAACAGGAAGTGCAGGATTTCAATTGGTGATTTTATGATCCCCTATTTGAACCGCTCAAAATGATAGATCTCTTTGGCTAACATTTTCTTCATGTCTGGTATTATGTTATGCCTCTATAATACACACTGTTGTTGTTGGCTGCAATTGTTAGTATAGGGATCTTACCTTATCATGTGACTTCTTGAAAGTCCTAGTCCACTTTTTGGTGCCCAACTTATCCCAGAACCTAACTGTTTCTATGAACTCTAAAAATCACTTTGGTCTGAAATAAACAATTTTACTTCAGTCCACCTGCCCACAATTTGTTATCGCAAATCTTGGTGACAAAAAATCCAAAGTAATCAGAAGCCATAATCCTTTATGAAATGTCTTCAGTTCATCTGGCATGTTCAGTATCAAAACTGAATACAAAAGATCCTACATTCAAATTGTGGGAGGTATTGTGGAGTCACTCAATATAGCCATCTTGTTGCTGTGTTAGTTTTGACTACCTAAAGTGGGAGGATGGCAAAGATGTCATGGACCTCAGGCCAGCCTATTTGCGACATTATGCTTTGTGATTCAAAACATTTTGTGGAAACCTTCTTTCCATCTTCTTGATAAAGGATCAAATGGCTGGGCCTGATTAATAACAGATCCCTAATTAGAAGTCTCCCCTAGATAAAAAAAATTTCTTAGGAAACAAAAGAAAGAATAAAAAGGGTAGCAACAATGGAAGCCCTAATTTTCTAGAGTTCAACTATAGTACCTGGGTATAAAAATATGTAAAAGCTAGTTTTCAGGTTGAAGTTTCTCTTCTTCTGTTCTACTTCATTTTATTGAGGACCCTGGCCTTAATAGGTTGAATAAAGTTGGTATATTGCATGACTTTTGTGTGGAGTCATGAAAATTGTTTTTGCTGCAGTTTTTCTTTATGGTAACTATGAGTTGATTAGAATCCAACTTTTGAGCTTTGGCATATATTTGTCGAAATATCAGAACTATGCACAAGAAGCAGGGTTTTATGTTCACACCTCTTTGTTTAACAGGCAGTCGAAGCTACATCAAATGTGGAGCTTGGTAACAAAGAGCTGTCTCAAGCCATCCAGCGAAATAGCAGCAGCAGAACCTTTCTTTTGCTTTTTCTATTTGTACTTACCTTTTCAATCATCTTTCTTGATTGGTATAGTTAAGTGGTTGATTTTTCTTGGTTTATATGTCCATCATTTTCATCTTTTCTGCGTACTCCAAGAAAAGGAAAAAGAAAAGAAAAAGGAGGAAATCCCATCTTTGCCTTGTAGTGTTCGTATAGCCCGGGGATATGATACATGGGTGGAATGAAATGGAAAATGGATCTAGAATTTAAGTTATTTCTATTTTATTTTCCAGTGATTTTTGTATTTGAGATTAATTCACACTATCTCTTCTATTGATACTCTTTGAATCAGGAGGAACCCATGGAGATGGGTTGTGAATTAATAGACCTCCAACCGGCTGTATTCTGATTAGAAATTGCTTTCATTTCCACACTGAAAATTATCACATTTTATCTTGGACAAAAAATATGGATTTATTGAAAAAAAATTATATCTCAGTATTTTTAAAATAAATTGTTTTGAATTTGAACTTTTAAAAATTCTTATATTCTACATGAAAGTTATTATTATTATTATTTATTTAAAGAGAGAAAAATAGAAAACTATTTTACATTATTTTGCATTTCTTGGTGGGATTGCTCATAAATTAAATTATTTGTAGGTTACATTTGGTTCCATCAATCTCTCTTAGACTTCTTGCTAGGGTGATTACTCTTACATAATGTCTTTATCAATTGACCCACAAATTACGTTGGGCAACCATGATTATAAAAAATATAAAAACTTTCTCAACAAAATTCATGAAGAGTGAAAAAAAAAAAAACTATTGAACAAAAACCCAACTACTATGTACCTCTTGAACTAATCTAATTTAGGTCCATCTCCCTCCCAAGTTCTGCTCCTTAGTATACTTTAAAAAAACAAAAAGAATGAAGGAGCTATAACCACTCAGTGATTTTACTCTCTAAGCAAAACCCAGCTGCTGCTGAACGAGAGAAGCGAAAATTGTCCACCCACCTCCGTTCACCTGCAACAGAAGCCATGGATGTGGTGTACGTAGTTTAATTTGCAGCAGATTCAACACGCAGGTCCATTTCCTATCTGCTCAAACCTGCTCTATAATAAGCCTTCTTGCTTGTTACATATGCACCCAGGTAAAGGATTTGCGTAAAAATTCTCCTCTTGTTTTGGTGATTCTCCAGGCATCCTATGGTATGGTGCTCCAGTCCTGTTTGCATGTAAGGACCTCACTTTGGACGAAAACTTCTCCCAAGACAGCGTACCGTTGTCCAATTTATCAATCAGTCTCACAAAATTCCGACTGCAATCATATAAAAACATGTCAGATTATCAGTTCTAATGGAACCCTTCATTTTATAAAGGACTGGAATAATGGCTGATCATTTTTGTAACCTACGTGTCAGGGTTGATCGTCTTCCGAAACCCTTCAAACCGCCTATGGCCCTGCACTGCCTTAGCCATATTCCCATCATAGGTATACACAAAGACATCGCTCTCAACTGCTACAAGATAGTCCAAGGCAGCAAGCTGATTCTGGCGGTTCTTAAGAAGCGCCAACTCCTCCTCTGTGGCTAAGTTGGAATGTGAGAGTACATTTGGGTACTTGGACTGGATTGCGGAAATCCCATTTTTACCATAAATCTTTCCTGCAACTATGTATATTTGTGTATCGGATGGGAACCCCATTGCCTCAAGAAAGACAGCAGCCTCTCTTGGGGTTATGGGGCAGCCCCCTTGGAGTCGCCTAGCCTCGCCGTCGATATCTTTCTCCTTCCAATGCTTGACATTATGCCTCATAACCTTGAGCTCCTCAGCATCTTCTGCAGTCAGATTGTGAGTGCAACCGGTGAAAGCAAGCATGTCCTTTTCATATCTGTAATCACAATCAAACCATCATGGTTAATGAAATTAAACAACAAAAAACTACAAAATTTTGAAGTCACCAATAATGCAGTCTTTTCTTATTAGGTACCTTAAATGGAGAGCTATATATGGCTTGTTATCGGTTCTAAGCCTGTCTACTAACTTCATTGCAATATTTTCGATTGTGTCAGTGAAACGGAGTGCATCATACATTGCCCGGCATCGGAGCCTTTGGATTGACTTGGAAAGGTAATTGTTTGCAAGGCGGGAATCGGAGTGTGTAAACTGAATCACCTTGTGCTTCTTCAGTAATGAAACTATTGTCTCTTTGTAATAACCAGCCTGCATAAGAAATAATCATTTTTTTATAATAGAATACCACACTCTCCATATGTAGAAGTTCTAAATAATTATTTTCATACCTTGGACCAGGAAACTGGGGGCTTCTGGAGGGGCTTCACTGCTGCATACTCTGGTGGGAGAGACTCCACTATTTCAATATCATCTTTTAGAACCTCTTGAAAGTGGTTCCAGTTGAAGATATCTTTAAAATCACTGAGAAAAAAAAATCATTTTTAGAAAACATGAATACAAAGTTTTGTTCCTCCTTCTTCTTCTTTTTCTTCTTCTTACCTTGAATCTGTCCAGAAGGAATTGTGATCAAGAGAAGGATAAACCAGGGTTGCATTCATGATTTTTGCTATGGCTACCATGTCACTTATCTACATTTCAATCGATCCGAACAAAGAGAATCAGGTGACAAAAGACAGAATGTGAGAGAATTTGCAAGGAAAAGTTTACCATGCTTACCCCAGTTCTCATTTGATTCAACCCACCATTAGCATGAATTAGAATATAGCCATTCATGACAGCATCACTTCCTGGAAATAATCAAGGAAAAAGAGACAGAAAATAGTAAATAAAAAGTGGATTGAATTGAATTGCACTGGTACTTGGGAAATATCGGAAGTCTTGAACATACTATTTTCATTAAATGGACGATTAATACATTTATAGTAGTCCCCACTGTTGGGCTTAGTCCAAACATCTGGATTCTGATCATGATCAGTAGCAGGAACAGAATGAAAAGTAGGATCGCCATCTCCTGAAAAATGAGACGCAAACACCACACAACAATAAAAATTAAGTCAATAAAAATCCATAAAAGCATTGGTCAAAAGACCAAGAAAAATCTCGCCATACATTGATTCAAGGCATTCGCTTTGAACCCAAAAAGCCATTTTTTTTTTTTGTTATTTTGTTTTCTTCAAGAGAATAACTTTGAGCATGAAGCAAATATGAGAGAGATAGAACGATTATCTGACCAACATTGTCTCGGATTATGATATTATGAACCACTGAAGATTCATACACAGGCTTCTGAGGAATAAGAAAATCATTCTCTACCACCCCACGAAAACTCGTGATGAACGACACCCTGGCCACCAAGGAGAACGACGAAACCATTATCAGGCCCCAACAAATCCAAAAGATTTTGCGCCTCTCCGCCTTAAACTCCCAAAAACGCATCCTCCTCCGATAAACAGCGGCATTGCGTATTGCAGAGCTATCGTTGACGTCATTCACATGGCCGCTTTCATCTGCAAATTCCGTCACGCGCCTTCTCGTCCCCGTCCCCATGGCTTGCGAAAGACCAGCATTGGCACCGCCAGAGCTGTCTCCGCCAGACGACATCTCCACCAAAGAAAAAAAATGGAAGAACCAGATGGAATGGAGAATTGTTTGAAAGAAAAATAAACCAGAAAGAGTGGGAAAATGATAGAAAAAGAGAGGAAGGATTAATAGAATCTTCCCAATAGATGGTAACGGTTTTCTCTCCATTTCTATCCATCTTATTTTTATCCTTTTTTTCTTTTTTTTTCTTTTTCTTTTTAAAAAAAAACTAGATATATTTTTTTCGTTGAAAACATTTAGATCTTTGCCGTCCTGAATATATGGCGAGACACTCTCTCTTCTTCTGATCTTTAGCTAAGAGAAGGAATTTCACAAACCGTTTTTTTATATTATAACAATAATATTATTATTATTATTAACCACTATACTCTTAAAATAAAGAGATAAATAATTTCAAAAATAATTGAATTATCTTTTATATAAAACCTTATCAATTTTTTTTATTATGAGAATCAAATTTTAAAATTTATGATTTTGTTATTTATCTTAAATTTGAATTTTGTGATTTGAAAGTTAGTTAAGAAATTGATGAAGGCTAAAGACTTTAAGGATGATCATTTTTGGAGTTCTTGGTAAAAAAGCTTATCTATTTTTACATGGATTTAAGAAAACTTTTAATTTAAATAATTAATGGTGTATCTTAAATAATTGGTACATCTTAAATAGTAAATAATACATTTTTTTTTAAATGAAATTATATCGATTAGTAGGAATGTATGTTATGGATAATGGATGGATATTGTGTAATTGAGAACGTGTTTGGTAATGATTCTTTAAAATGTTCTACCATTTTTAATACTTTAAAATTTTTACCATTTAAATATTAAAAATATTAAAAACACTTCATAAAATCATTATCAAACGTATTCTAAAAGCTTATTTGATAATGATTCCAAATAATATTTATAATATTTCTAATACATTATAAATACTAAAAATGGTTTTTACCATCACTACCAAACACAATTTAAATTATTATTAATAAAACATTCTTAAAAGAATTTGTTTCATACCATTTTCATAATACAATTCAGATGCATGAAAATTAAGATTCTAAGTAAATATAAGATGAGGAGTTCAAATTATCACTCAATAAAACTTCTTATTTTTGGTAACAAGATAAAAATGCACTAATTTTAACAACACTTCGTAAAAAGGGACTAGAAAATAAATTTTACAATTTTAAGAATAATAATTAGTTTTATAGTAATATGGAAGCAAAGAAACATAATAAAAAGAAAAAAAAATCGAAAAGCATATAATATCATTTGCATAACTAAAATTTTATCATTCAAAAAGCATTAAGACTTAGTTTGGTAACTATTTTCAAAAATAACTTTTGAAAGTTGTTATTTGATATTTTATTGAATAAAAGTCTATTTGGAATCTAAAATATTTTTAACATATTTTTAATATTATTGAATAAGTTTTTAAAATAATTTTTATATTCAGTACTTTATTTTTAATCATTTTATATGTTTGTATAATTATTTTTTAAAACAATCCTTAAAAGTAAGTGAAAACAATTATAAATAATTAAAATATGTTCTATAAAAACATAATATTTTTTGTTCTTAAAAACAAAAAACAAAAAACAATTTCTAATTGTTAAACATGTTTTCTTGTTTTTTTATTCTAGAAAACAAATAATTGTTTTTGAAAGCAATTGTCAAACAAGCCCTAAGAAACTCTACCTTGGAATTTTTAGGTTATAAACAATTTTTAATGAATTGTTATATAAAAACAATATGAATCTTGTAACAAATTTAAGATGTTTTCAATTGTTTTTTTTTTTTTTTTTGAAGTATTTTGAAAAACAATAAAAAATATAAAGAATAGAAAAATAATATTTATATTCCACGAAGACTTGGCTAAGGAAACAATAATTAATATTTTAGTTTCCAACAAAAAATTTTTGAAAACAATTAAAAACTATTTTTAAAAACCATTCTAAACTAATTAATAATTATTTTAAAAAATGTTACCAAATAACATTTATTCAATTCAAAAAGCCAATTATTAATGTGATCTCACCGTTGGTAGCTTAGATATTGATTAGTAATTAATTGATGTAGAATTTCTTTTAGGACAAAAATTTAAGTACCTAGGCACAAAAAATAAACAATAAAGTGAAATCTCAAATGTTTTATTTGGTAAACATTCTTAAATATGTTTTAAAAATAATTTTTATTATTATATTTTATTTTTAAAAACAATCATTAAAAAATAAGTAAAAACAATTAAAGATATGATTTAAAAATACTTAATTTTTTATTTTTAAGAAGATAAACTAGAGAACAATTTTATAGTTGTCAAATGCGTGTTTTTTTATTATAAAAATAGAAAATTATTTTTAAAAATAGTTTTATAATTGTTAAACTTGTTTTTCTGTTTTCTTTTTATATAAAAAAATAGAAAATTGTTTTAAAAAACAATTGCAAAACATGACCTAATGCTTTTAGGAAGACTAATAAAAGACTTCAAAATTATCATGCTACAACATGATGAAACTTTTCTAGAGTATAAAAAATGTATAGAAATCATAACTTAAAATTGTGACTAAAATTATTTGTATATTTTCATAATCTAAAGTTGCTATAACTTGTTATATATTTTCATTCCCTAAAATTATAAATAAATGAATTTACATATATCATGAATAAATTATTTATAGTGTAAATTTCTAATATTCTTTCATTGAACAAATAACATAATAAATGATTAGATTTAGAATGATTTAATAATGTTTTTCATGTAATAGTTTTTTGAGGGTGTCTTTATCGATCTTGTTGATTTGATTTTTGTATCCTTGAAAATATATGATAAGATTTAGATTATTAAATAAATTATATTAAAACATATAAAAAAAATTATGTTATAAAAAATAAGATTAAGATATAAAACAATAAGATCGACTTAGTTGTAAAGTATAAGACCTAAAATATACATGTGATATTTTTCTTATTAATTTTACAATACTTTAATAGGACTCTAAAAAGTGCAAAATTCAATTCTTTATTAAGACTTTAAAAAATACATATAATTTTAAGGGCAATATGGTAATTAGCTTTATCCCAAATTCCTAACGAAAGAACAACATGGAAGGAAAAAACTTAGGCTATGTTTGGTTTTCAGAAAATTTGAAGGAAAATGCAAGAGAAAGAAAATACAAAGGAAAAGTAGAGGAAAATAAAAAGTGAAGGAAAATAAAAAAATAGATTAAAAGTTGATAAATTATTTTTTTTGTTACTTCAAACTCATTTTATTTATTTTAACTCATCAATATAAAGATTAAATAATTTAAAAATATATAAGTTTTTAATTAATTTTAATCATATTTGATTATCTTTGATATTTTTCATAGGACAACCAAACATAAAAAAATCATTTTCTTTTACATTTTTTTTCTTTCCTTAGTATTTTCCGGAACCAAACATAACCTTAAGGATTAAGAAGCAAACCAACCCAAGCCCAAGTTCAATCCAATCTACTAAACCTGGGCTGAGCCAGGCCCGTGCATTGAGGTGTGGCACAATTCCCATTGGGCTCAGCCCTAGTGGACTTGGCCTGTAATTTCAATAACTGGGCTTGACCCTTATAGTAAACCTTTTTGGCACAAAATCAGCCCATTTAATCATTAAGATTTATTTGGATATGTTTATTTAAGTAATTTAACTCTTTTTTTTTCTTTTCAACTTTGAGAAAATAAAAGCTAATTTTTATAGAGAAAACACCCAAGAGGGTGGAGTGTGAATTAGGTTTTTTAAAAAATCGTTTTCAAAACACAACAATTTCAAGCAAATGAAACACAAATATAAAGAAATGAAGTTAGAGATAGCAAACTTAGATTTTATAATGGTTCAACATTTCTTTGTCTATGTATACTCTCTTCAGGCTCGTAATCGAGTGAGGTTTTCACTATACTTGAAGTTTCAACCAAGTTTTTAACACATTTACATTTAGATTCTAACTCCAATAGGTTTTTATACGATCTTTTCAAGTTTCTACTCATTTGAAGGTTTTAACACCCAAATATTGAATCTCTCAACCTAACTCAATAAATATAACTTAAATACTAGGAAGAATTGCAAAGGTGCACTAAGAAATATGCAAATGGAGATTTAATGCACTAAAGAAAAAATAAGAGTTTTTGAGTCAAGAACAAGTATGTAAACAAGTAAATGTAGATGTTTTCTTACTCATAAATGAAGTGGGACTCTCAATTTATAGGTTTTTAGTCTTGAAAGCCAAAAATGCTAAAAAAACAACCTTAATCGGTTGAGTTGAGAGTCAATCGATTGACTAATCGTTAGGCAATAAACATATAGCAGGTGACCGTTAGGCCTTGATTGGACCTTCACTGGGAAGGCATATCTCTCGACCAAGAATGCAAGGCTAGTGAAAGAAAAAAAAGATTTTTTACATCTCTCGATCAGACCTCGACCGTGAAGGTGTAACTGATTAATCGGTACCTTAACCGATTGATCCAATTGTTCAGTACCTCAATCAGTTAACCATTTTTGTTTCGAAAACCTATATATATATATATATATATATATATATATATATATATATTTTCTCTTATAACACTTAGACAAAGTTTTTAGGTAAATTAATATGTCAATTTTGAAACGATTTGTCTAAAGTTCATTTGATAAAACTCGAGTTTTGATGGAAATGTAACTTTAATGCATAAACTGAATTTTAAAAGATGTATAAAAAGATATGAAAATCTTAAATGTACCCATGCATTCAACTTACATATATTTCCTATGATTAAAAGGTCTTCAAAATATCTTAATTTTTCATCCATTGAGTCATTTAATGAATTTCAAACTAACATTTGAAAATCTCTATAATTCAATCCGATTAGTAACTTAACTATGATTTGTTATCATTTAAACGCGATTAAGAGAACCTTGGGCTAACAAACTTGAAAATGGAAATAGGAAATTGTTTTTTTTGTTATACTAAAAAATATTGTTACCAAACTTAAAAATTAAAAGGAAAAAGCCGATGTTTCTAAAGCATACCCAATTGGCACCATATTCCATCACTATTAACATAATCCGATTTACACGAAACAATAGTTTCCAGCCCTCAGCCCAGTTAACGCTGTTACATGGGCCTATCTCAGAGCCGGCCCAGACCAAACGGGTCCGTTTGCCTGAAACCCTCTCTATAAATACCTAATTTCAACATTGAGAAACTAGGGTTTTGGGTTTCTTCAAAGCAGGCGTAGCTGGTTCCGCCAAAGTGAGAGAGAGAGAGAGAGAGAGAGAGAGCTCGAAGGCTGCTGAGAAGATGGTGAAGGGACGCCAAGGAGAGCGCGTTAGGTCTGAGATCTATGGTTTCTTCTCATTTCCTGCTTCAATCTTCTACTTTCTTTATTCATTTTGCCAAAATCTCTACATTTTATTTATTTTTTGCTTATTTGTGTTGTATTTTTGTAATCTCTACAGGCTTTATGTCCGAGGAACTATTCTTGGATACAAGAGGTAACAAATAATTGCTGTTGATTTTGTTCTATGTTTGGTAACTGAGAAAACAAGGGAAGACGAAAAACAGTTATTTTTTTGGTGGAGTCGTAATTGTTTTTGATTCGTAATGCTTTCTCGGTATTAAAATGGAGGGTGATTCGTTATTGGTTGTTGTATGGTGATGACCTAGGTCGAAGTCGAACCAGTATCCCAACACCTCTTTGATCCAGATCGAAGGCGTGAACACCAAGGAGGAGGTGGCGTGGTATTGCGGCAAGAGAATGGCGTACATCTACAAGGCCAAGGTGAAGAAGGACGGATCGCACTTTCGTTGCATTTGGGGCAAGGTCACCAGACCTCACGGTAACAGTGGTGTTGTCAGAGCCAAGTTCAAGTCCAATTTGCCTCCCAAGTCCATGGTAATTGAAGAGACCTGTTTATAGAATATTGTACTGTATGCTTCTGCTAGGATTAGTTTCTGACTTTCTTCTATAATTATGTTGTATTGCAGGGAGCTAGGGTCAGGGTTTTCATGTACCCAAGCAACATATAAGGTATGTTCATTGCTCTTTCATTGTTTTGTTGATTGGGTCTTGTAATTTTATTGAACTAATCATGCATTGAAACTGTTTGTTCTTTTACCTCTTATGAAATATGGATTCATGCTAAATAGTGTTCACTTAGAAATTGTAGTCATATGATAAAATATCATATTTGCATGTTCGAGTTTGAATGGAACGTTTTTCTTTGTTCACAAAATTAATGTTTGTTTTGCATAGTAAGTAAACATTCTCTATGGCACCTATTTTGTAGGCTCTTTTTTTTTTTTTCTTTCTATAGGCAAATAAGAAATATATACACACATGATCAATGCATCACTGTCAAAGTGGTGGACACAGAACATGGTAACTATACAAGTGTGAAAGCAATAATAACTAACCTATAACCACAACTCTAATCATGAACTAAGTACACAACCACTCTATAAAATCTGTCAAGGATAGGGGACCCCATTTGACAATCAACTAGGAGATGCCCAAAACACCACAAGTAGAAATCAGAAATGAGAGAGTCCTTAAGAGCTTGGTTAGTGGGTTGCACTCCTTCAAAGGTTCTCTGGGTGCTTTCTTCATTTTGTCAAAAAAGGCAAAGAGGTGCACCTATTTGTAGGCTATGTTATTTGGGGCTTCCTTTGGGTGCTCCGCACAAGTCGGTGACGGTTTGGGACGGTATGGAAGAGAGGATGCGCAAGAGACTTGCCTTATGGAAGAGGCAATTCATTTCCAAGGGTGGAAGAATCACTCTCATTCGGAGCACTTTGGCGAGTATGCCAACCTACCTCATGTCCTTAATGCGTATTCCAAGAGTGGTTAAATTAAGAATTGAGAAGATCCAAAGGGATTTCCTTTGGGGAGGGGGAGCAATGGAGAAGAAGATCCACCTAATAAATTGGGGTATTGTTTGTTCTCACAAGAAGAAGGGTGGGTTGGGGATTAGAGACATCTCTACTCTTAATAGGGCCCTTCTTTGCAAATGGAGTTGGCGGTTTGCGGTTGAAAGGGATTCCTATTGGAAGCTAATAATTGGCACAAAATTTGGGGTTGATAGAGGAGGTTGGAGCACATGCGGGAGTAGGGAGGGATTTGGGGTGGGGCTTTGGAAAGAAATCAGCAAGGAAGGACTGTTGTTGCTTAATAATGCTTCTTTTTCAGTGGGGGATGGAAAAAGGGTGAGGTTTTGGAAAGATACTTGGTGCGGGAACACTCCTCTTTGTGAGGCCTATCCCTCTTTGTTTGATTTGGCGGTTTCTAAAGACGAGAGGGTTGCGGACTGTTGGGACGCAACGGGGGAAGAGGGTGGGTGGAACCCCCGATTCCTTAGACCTTTCAATGATTGGGAGATGGAGGAGGTGGAGAGTCTCCTTCTGGTCATTCAAGGAAAGAGGTTGATTGCTGGTTTGGAGGATAGGTTGGTGTGGAATGAGACGAAACATGGGATTTTCACTGTAAAATCCTGTTTCAATTTTCTGGACCATAGCAGTGCAGTCCCGTTTCCATGGAGAATTATTTGGAGTACGGTTGTTCCTTCCAAGGTGGGCTTCTTTGCTTGGGAAGCTTCTTGGGGGAAGGTGCTCACTCAAGACCAACTAAAGAGGAGGGGCTGGAACTTAGCTAACAGGTGCTCCTTGTGTTGTGTTGAAGAAGAGACGATAAATCACATCCTTATTCACTGTTCTAAGGCGAAGGTTTTGTGGAACCTCTTGTTTTCCCTATTTGGTGTTAATTGGGTCCTCCCGTTATCGGTTAGAGACACTCTATTAGGATGGCATGCTCCCTTTAAGGATAAGAAGCATTGTAAGGTGTGGCGGGCAGCTCCTCTTTGCTTATTTTGGATGATTTGGAAGGAAAGAAATAGGATAGTTTTTGAGAATGAGGTCCTATCTGTTCAAAGGTTGAAAAATTCCTTCATCTGTAATCTCTTACTTTGGGCTAATGCTTCCATAGTTGAAGGGCCCTTGTCCTTGTTTAATTTTGTGGACTGGTTGGGTTCTTGTTGAGGGCTGGTAAGGGGTTTGTCTTTTTTGTTTCCGGTTTTTTGTAGGCGTTGTTTGTATACTCCCTGTATACTCTGGGTTGCCTTTCGTGCCCCTTTCTAATATATTTCTGTGCTTTTATCTATCAAAAAAAAAAAATTTGTAGGCTATGTTGCATGATATATGGTTATAAGGTTGTTTCTCATTCATAAGTCTTAAATTATAGGACATATATTTTATGATTAAATATCAACATTGCTTCATCGTCTGATTGGTGTACTTTGTGTAAGGTTAAACAGTGATTTGGTGGGAAGTAATTTTATCTAAATAATTCATACTAAGTTTTTTGATGCAATTTCTTCATTTTTCTTATGTTCCCTTAATCTTGGGAGAACACCAATGAATAATAATACTATGTATGGGAGAACACCCATGAATAATAATACTATGTATACCCCACATAATTGCTTTTTTGTGGGATTTTGACTATTTGATGTGCATTTTCTAATGTTCCCTTTCAGTGATTGGGTTGTTATTTCGTTTAACTTTGTGTTGTTTTCTCCTTGCAGCTGTTTGAAATCATGGGTGGTGCCAGATAGAGCTCATTAGGACTTGATGGGATATGCAATTTATATTTGCCTTTTTTGAGTTAAGTTCAATGTTTTTGTGTCATCTGAAGGAGAACCATTTTTGTTTGTTTAGAATGTTCAATGGAAACATTACTCAATTGCTCACTAAGTTCAGTCTGGGTTATTCAAAATTCTTGCACTTGACATTGAATACTTCTCATGATCTAAACTTATTTTACTTAATATGGATTGAAGTTTGCATGAGACTGGATTGACTTTCACTCTACCTCAATGATATGTTTAGGGAGAGAAAAGTTCTTATATCTTTTAGTAAGAATATAGGGTTTATGAATCTAAATGTTCGATATGGTTCTGGAAAGGATGAAAGAAAATGGAAACCTGAAGTATAAGGAAATTTTTTAATCTTATTTGTTGTCAATGGATAAAATCAAAGGAAAGAAAATTAAATTATTAAGGAATGCAACATTTAAGCATTTTTTTTCCATGGTGTTTTTATTTTCACCATTTTTTCTTACTTTTCTACTTTCAAAATGTAAATAAAAAGGTAGTCATTAAGTTTCTGTGATTGTAAGGTACTTCCCTCTCCTAAACCGGCTTGAGATCTCGGCTTGCAGCGAGCTTGTTCTGAAAGATTTTAGAATCTACAAGAGATCATGCGAGGTTATGTGTGGGGTTATTTCCCATCCCATTGATGAAAAACAAATTATCAAATCATGTGTAAGGTGGCGCTTTGGGGGTTATGTGTTTTACACTCCGAAAGGAGGAAGGGAATTAATTGCAAAGTGAAGGGTAAGAGGTATAACATTTGGTTTAGGGAAAGGGAGAGATGAACTCTGTGGGCGACCCTCGCCTGGTAGATAGGTACATTCTAAATGGTGGAAGGAAACAACAGGTGGGGTTGCCTCTTTTTGCGAGAGGCGCTCTTCTTCTGCCAAAACAGAACAGTAGTTGAGGGTGGGTTTAACAAGATTCCCTTGTTCGCTGGCCTTGGGTATACACGGAGTGATGAAAAGGAAGATGGGAATCCGGAAGTTCCATCCTTGGTGGGCAATTTCAGCCTCTCCCCCTTAGATATAAGGTTTTGAATGGTAACTGCTTTTTTGGATCTAAGAATGTGTTCGAGAATAATTTTAGAAAGTATTTTTTGATATTTTTAACACCTATTTTTTATTATTAAAAATATTAAAAATGTTTTTAAAATCGTTATATGGGATTTAAGTTTTTGAATGGTAATTGTTTTTTGAAAATAATTTTTTAATGTTTTGTAAGATTAATTAAAAAAATTTAACTTTATTTTAATATTGTTAAATATATTTTAAAATAATTTTTATAACCAATTTTTTTTTTTACATATTTGTATAATTATTTTTAAAAATAATAATTATTAGATAATAATTGAAAGCAATTGATAGATGTTTATGAAAATATCGTGTTTTCTATTTTTAATAATAAAAAATAGGAAATAACTTTTTAGTTGCCTAAATTTACCATTGTCTCAACGCAGGAGAGCGGATGGTTTTCTGGTTACGTATCCTTCTTAATGGAGGGAGGGGATGGATTTTCTGTACTAGTTTTAACAGTCCCAGGCGTGGGCAACAACAAATTGATGTGCCCGCTTTCAATTCCAAGCCAGCCCGCCCGGCCGCTCGCCCATCCCTCCCTCTCTTCCCTTCCCCCAAGCCGATGATTCTCCATAGCCCATTAATGGAGCAGTATGTTTCTATCCTTCCACAGCCCTGCGGCTGCAAAAAGTCTTACAACTCTTACTGAAGTGATGGACCTTCCCTGCTCACAAGGCCCGAAGGCCCAATTACTTTCTTGAATCCCAAGTCTGTTGGGGGGGGGGGTTCCCTCCACGTGTTCAAGTTCAAGACCCCTTGGCTGTCTAGGACAAGTATGTAACTCATTTGAGATCATTTCGTCCAAACCAAGATAAGTTTTGTCTGGTACTAGAAGTGAGAGGGTTCCCTTCTCTTACAGGTCAGACAGAATCAACAACCTAAACTCTTAGACGGGATGATATGTCTAATTAAGCTTTTAAGACTTTTAGCATGCATGATCAATCACGCCTGACATCTGAGCAGCCGATGAGACTCCATTTAGTCCACAAGTCTACATCAATTAATTGCTACACATAATCTCAAATGTTGACAAACTAAATGGACAGACAAATGCACGATCTGATCTTGACACGTTAGCAAATGACACCTATCAGTCGTCCTTAACTGAAATGATTGTCCAACCGCCCTATGGACATTCATCATTACAGAAAAGGTTAGAGTGCATAGTCAGCACTACAGTGGTAGTGTCATAAACTCTATATAAACCTTTCAAAAAGCACGAACAAGGTAAGCGCATATATACACATTCTCTCCCACAAAATAGTTAAAGCTACTCTTGTTTGACTTAAGCTTTGAAGGGGCGTACTCGGACCATCCGTTCGAATATCCTTTTGTGTAAGAAAGAAGTCTGTCTAGCTCTAGTACAGTTGGACGAATTCTTCAAGAAACACGAAGAAGAGAATAAGTCTATCTGACTTCAGCGAAGCTAGACGGACCTGACTCCAGTTAGCTTAGCACCAACAAAGTTGGCCTAGGACATCAATTTTGAAGTGAAATGATTATTTGGAGTTTGAATGATGTGCTTTTGTTGAACATGTTCAAATGTAAGTTACTTTTGGGCTATAAAAATACTAGATTACGCGGATTTAACCTTTAACTTCACATTGCAGAAAGGCTGAATTGCTTATCTTGTGTAGGAATCAAAAGCCGCCCTGAGGAAATTCTTGATCCCCAATTTTTAATTTCACAATTTTATATTTAATTTAAAAATATAAAATTATATAGTGTATAATATATAAATATTATTTTATTAATATTTTACTTTTTATATTTTTAATTTAATAATTTTAAAATTTTTATTCCTTTTTAATCCTATTAAATTAATTGAGATTATAATTTTTATTATAAATAATTACAAATATAATATATATTATTATAAATACATATAATATAAATGATATGAAAATTACCCAGAATAGAGTATGTGGCTATGCCTTGCATAGATATGATAGAGACATATATGATATATAGGTTGTAGACATATTTCACATTAAGAATGGGTTATTCTAACTCAATATCGTTAAGAATTAGAGTTAAAAACCTTCTATTTGTCAATATAAATATTGATCAATTTCCATATTAGATATATTGTATAACCCTTTTAGCGTGTTGATGGACATGACATAACATTCATACTACCCTTTGATAGGAATAGAACTTTAAAAGGAATTATTCTCATCGGAACATCTTTTTCTCGAATTGTCCCCTACAACATGTTGTGGTCCTCACCATGTCGCATGTGACTTAGTCATCTAATCAGACAGGTTTCCATCTTCGATTTGGGCTTTCAAAAATTTTTTCCACCCCGCCTATGAGCTCGATTATTCATCCTTTGCGCCGTGCCCTAAGTATACGCTATAAAGTCCTGCACTAAAGAACAAATTAAAGTTCAACATTGATGGCAAAAGTTTGGCAATTAGATGCCACCGGAAAAGGAAATACCAGGGCTGCAAAAAACTTGGGAGTTTACTTGACAAAATGAGGTTGGCTACCATTTCACTTCAAGTCAAACCACTTGAAGTTCTTATGACCATTAGTATGTTACTTGAAAAAGCCTATAACACTTGATAACATGACTTGAGTTGATTTCTAGCGATTGCATGACCATTTCCCTTCACTTGAATTCTTCCAAAAAGGGAAAAGGATGATTGGCAACATTGCAAATCCGGGAAACTCTTTCTTCAAAAGACATGCACAAACTGGTAATTTTTTTTACCTCCCTTCTTGAGTTGTAGCAAACTTCAGAAGAAAGAAAGAATATGCAGAATGATAGGGAAAGTGACTTGGATTTTACTATGCATAATGTACGGATCCTTTATCAAAATTGGAAGCTACTAGGCTCGCTTCAAATGTGAAAAGAAGCCACTTTACGTGTATGCTTTATTAACGTATGCCTCCATTCATATCAAAATTATGGCCCCCTGAAAGCCCGACTCGGTTTCTGTACATTTGACATATTTGAAATTCCTTCATTCATTACTTTTTATAGCCTCCTGTTGCCCATCAAGCGGCAGCTTCTATTTTTTATGAAGTATCACCAAATAATCTGCATGTAGATTTTGTATACACTAAGGTGATGTTTGGAAGGTTGAAACGGAGAATGGTAATTAGAAATCAATTTCATTCCCATTTGATGATGTGTTTGGATTGTTTATTACAATGAGAATAAGAATAAAAAATTATTGTTATAAAAATCAAATTTTACTATTATTAAGATTTTGATTCCTCACTTTTATACGATACAATTGTTAGAGTGCATGATATATATCGTGAATCCAAATTTTATAAGTTTTTTAGGAAATTGGTCATTTAGCATGATATTGGAGTCATATTTAGTATTTGGTGGGAGGTCGAGTGTTCGAACCTTAAGACTATATAAATTACTTATTCAACAATAAAACAATTTTCCTTTATTTTTTGGTACTAAGCGGTCATTCAAGTCCTTGAAAAGTTATCGTGAATTAACTTTATTTTAAATCATAAATGAATTCATGAACTACGTCTTGGTCTGAAATTGGTTTTTGACTACAACAAGATTGTTATATATGCATTTGAAATCTCTAAAAGATTATTCAAGAGATTATAACTTTTATTTTTTTATTTTTTAGTCATCATTTTTCATTTTTTTTTTCAATGATAACAAAAGTCATTGTTCTTTTTTTAAAATTTTATATCTTATATACCTTATTAACATCAAATATCATGTTAAAAATGTTTTCTTTCATGATTTCACTGGCAAAGTGACAAATTTATTATTGTCAATCAATTATTAGTATCATAGTATAAAACTTTTAATTCTTTCATCGTTCTTAATTTCTTTAACAAGTTTTTTATCTATTTGAGAGATAACGGAAAACCCTAATGCTACAAACTAAGGGAATTGTTTGATTTTGTCATAATAAAAAATTTGTGATGTTTAGCTTGATTGAAATTAATATAAGATTGGACTTTTGCTTTCCTCATTATCCTTAATTTTTTCAGCAAGTTTTTCTCTACTTAAGAGATGATAAACAACAATGACGCCACAAACTAAGGGAATGATTTGATTTCCTTGGAATAGGAAATTTATAGTGTTTAATCAAACTAGAACACTAATGCAGGACTTTTTAAAAGGAATGCACGGTTTGTAAAGGTAAATCAAATCTTTTATGACATTCAACCTCAAGCCTCCTCCCCTCTAATATGACGTTGAATAACTAATTTTCTTAAAAATTTAGACTCGTAAAATTTAAGCTTATAATGTATATCATATACTCTAGCAATGATGATTCACCTTCATTCTCATCCTCTTTCAATTCATATTTCTACTTATGAAACCTACCCCTGATTCCTTTAATGGGAATGCAAAAACTGCTTCCACCAAGCAATATGTGAAACAAGATACTCCTATATATGACATAATAACATTAATCAATGAAGATGGGGGGTGGAGCTCAGCCTTCCAGGATATAACCTCTTCTGAAGCCTAGTGCACTGGGTTCTGGGCTTTGGTAGATTCATGAATGCATTTTATGAGGCCAAGAGGACCTTCAATTTGGTGTAAATGACTGAAAGACTGTTACAAGTTAAAAGCAGTGGCCTACATTGTTTATGAGGTAGCCATTTATTAATTAATTAAGGCATATATTTATGATGAACTGCAGACATATCAGGTACTCCATTCAACTGCATTTGCTGCTTCTCACACCATTTAATCTTTTGCTCATTTCTCATTTAGTGGCTTTAAAGCCATTAATTACTATCATCTGCAACAGTCATATTGCTTTGTTCCCCATGAATGATCTGACAAGATACAAATCACAAGCTTTAGAACCTATTTTGCAACTGTTTTCGAAAACAGTGTTCTGTTATTCATAACAAAAAAGAAAAAAAGAAAAAAAGAAAAAAAAAAAGAAATGTTTAACAATGTTTTCGGATAATATCTTTTAATGGTTTCTTATTATTTTTACTTGGTTTTTTTAGGATTGTTTTAACAAATAATTATACAAACATGTAAAATGATTGAAAAATAAAATATTATGTATAAAAATTATTTTTAAAACATATTTAAAAATATTAAAAATATGTTAAAAATATTTTAAATTTTCAAACAAGATTTTATTGTACCAAACATCGTAAAACATATTTTGAAAACTGATTTCAAAAATTATTTTTTAGAATTGCTTTTTAAAAGAGTTACTTAGGGTCTTAGTCTTGTTTGATAACTGTGTTTTTTTTATTATCTAGAACAAAAATAATAATAATAATAAGAAAATATGTTTGATAATTATAAAATAAAAAAACTGTTTTATATTCTAAAAAAAAATGAAAAATAAGATGTTCTTTTGGAAAATATCTTTTAGTTGTTTTTATTTTTTATGGCCGTTTTAAAAAATAAATCATTACATATAAAAGTTGCTACTAAAATAATTTAAAAATATAAAAAATAAGTTAAAAACATTATAGGTTGTAAGAAAACTTCTGTTTTATAAAATATTATGAACAATTTTCAAACACTAATCCCAAAATTATTTTCAAAAACACTTTTCAAACAAAAAAAACGTTTCATAAAATTACTATCAAACACAGAGTTCATGGAAAATAAGTTCACATATTTTACTTTAATTAAAAATTAAAGTGGAAACCTAGGTTTGGTATCATAAAAACTTTATTAAACTTAAAAAAAAAAAAAAAAAAAAAAAAAACCCCCTTTTTAGAAGTGGAACCCTTGCAAAGTAAAAAGGGTTTCAAGATTTTTGATAGATAATCCAGGGAATATAACGCAAAGCGTAAGATTGAAAAGAAGAGGGCCACATGGGCATATTGTTTATATAGCGTGGAACAAACCACGAGGTCCGTACCTTCAGAGCCAAGCTATTTGGTTCCATGATTTTGGAATGAATTATTTTGTTTTAAATCATGCCATCACATGGTTTTATTTTGACGTGACCAAAAAATTGGGCCCTTAGGGGGCGTTTGGTATGTGCGTTTAATTTAGATAAACCCACCTCCACTCCTCTCTTTTTTCAGTCCTTTTTTTTCCTCTATCCCTATGACCCCAGATCAGGCTCAATACTCCATAAATTAACCTAATTTTAAAATGCAGCATTGATGATACAACAAATTAATAATCGATACTTTATTTGAATATTAATAAAATAATTCACTCCTTAGCATATTAATTGTCAAAAATCAATGAGGATTTCTCATTAATATCTAGAAATGGATGTTATGACCATTTTTATATGATGTTTTTCAGTTTTTGTATAATAAAAGTTTGTTTGAGAATCTGAAATGTTTTTAAATATGTTTTAAAAATGATTTATATGTCTAAGCTTTATTTTCAATTATTATGCATGTTATAATATTTTTTAAAACATCTCTTGAAAAAACAAGTGAAAATAATAAAAATTAATTAAAAAATATTATTTAAAAACATCACGTTTTTTGTTTTTAAGAACTAAATATTGAAAACAATTTTTAGCCAAACGTGTTTTTTGTTCTCTAAATAAAAGAAAAAACGTGTTTGACAATTAAAACTGTTTTCTATTTTCTGTTTTTAAGAACAAAAAATAAAGTGTTTCTGATAACATATTTTAGTTATTTTATATTATTTTCACTTATTTTATAAAAACTATTTTAAAAAATAATCATACAAATATGTAAAATAATTAGAAATAAAATATTACAAATAAAAATTATTTTTAAAATATTAAAAATATATATATTTTCAAAAATATTTTTGTTTTATAAAATATTAGAAAATAATTTTCAAAAATTATTTTTAAAAACCATTTTTTAAAACTATTTTTTTTAAGACAATTACTAGACGATTTTTTTTTTTTTTTTAAGAACAAAAAATGGAAAACATTTTATGATTATTAAATATGTTTTTTATTTTACTTTTTTTTGAAAAGTGAAAAGCTATTCTTACAAATAGTTGCCAAACATACCCTATCTTTTTTTTTCTCCTTTTTTAAACCAATAAATGTGAAATCTTAAATATTAATGTTTTTTTTAGTGAAAATCATGTGAGATGTTATTCTCCTTTTTTAAACCAATTAATATAAAATCTTAAATATTAATGTTTTTTTTTTTGTGAAAATCATGTGAGATGTTATTCTTATTATTTAGATAGAATGATTCATAATGTTAGATTTTTCTCATATTCTTTAAATTATTTGCTTAAAATAAAGTAAAGGAAAAAAAAAGTAATTTTGAATAATTGATGCTAAATATGTCATTCAGTTTCGCGTTGGAGATAATATTTAAGTATTTCACGAACACTCCAAATCATCAATGGTGGTTGACTTTTTAGTCGTCTGACTCATCCTACAACCATTGGATTACATGTTTGACATCACGCACGCCCAATGGTTGGACTCATTCATGACATTTGTGGATCAAGTGGGTCCCGCCATATGCCATTTCAACTCACCATTTGCAAATAAATCACATGGCCCAGATTCACAAAATCCCTTAAAAGAATTAGACCACGTTTGGACCGTTCTTTCTTTCTCATTATTTATTCCCCACTTTCCTTCTTCCTGGTTTTTAGCTCTTCTAAGTGGCGCGAACTGTGACAACCTTCATCGTCCTCCACTTATAAATAACACAAATTTTTATTTTTTTTTATTTTTAAATTTATATTGTGGTTCACTGCTTAATCTGATAGCTTCTAGGATGCTTCCTTCGTAATTCGCAAAAACAAATATATTAAACATGTTGGAACCATTTTTGACAAAAAAATTTTGTTTTTCAAAATAAAAAACACATTTGAAGATAAAAAATTATTTTTTATTTTTTATTCTTGAAAACATAAAATAATGTGTTTCAAGATAATATTTTTTAATTATTTTCTATTATCTTCTAAAGACTATTTTAATTATTTTCTATTATCTTCTAAAGACTATTTAAAAAAATAATTGTACAAATATATAGAATAATTAAAAATAAAACGTTATATATAAAAATTATTTTTAAAACATGGTTAAAAATATTAAAAATAAATTAAAAACATTTTAAATTTTTAAACAAACTTTTGTTCTATAAAAATTAGAGAACAATTTTTAAAAATTGTTCTAAAAAACAATTTTTTAAAATTGTTTTTGGCAACAATTATCAAATAGGCACAACGCTACAATTTTAAAAGGCATTTTTCACCTTGGAAATGCTTTTGAAAAAAAATTATGTATTTTACAAAATTTAAGAAATATTTTTAAAAATATAAAAAATCACTAGTATTAAAAAATTACCTATATATGTTTGGTTCCCAAAAAAATCGAGGAAAATAAATTATTTTTATATGTTTCTTCAAACTCATTTCACTTAATTTCCTCTATTATATAAAGATTAAATAATTTTAAAATATATAAATTTATAATTAATTTTAATTATATTTAATTTATTGTGAAACAAAATACGAGAAAACTATTTTCCTTTACATTTTTTTTTCTTTTTATAGTACTTTCTCATAACCAAACATGACTTATGCTTTTTGGAGGAAAATATTTAAATAAATAATTATTTTAAAAATATTTTTAGGAAAAAACACTTTTATTAAAAAATACTTCGAGTTTGTTTTGTAGTAATTCAAGGAAGTCTTTTTAACTTAAAAAACGTTTTTGAAAAAACACTAGGTGTTTGACAAAATTTTAAAAATACTTAAATTTTTTTTTTAAAAAAAATCACTTATAATGTTGAAAAATTACTTATAAGTTGTATTTGATTCTGAAAAATTTGAGAGAAAATATGAGGGAAATAAAATAAAGAAAAAAGTGGAAGGAAAGAAAAAAAGAAGAAAAATAAAAAATTATTTTTATGTCATTCTTCAAATTTATTTTACTTATTTTTCCTCTATTATATAAATATTAAATAATTTTAAAATACATATATTTTTAACTAAATTTAATTATATTAATTTTCTTTTATTTTTTCCTAGGTGAAATGAAATATGAGAAAATTATTTTTTTACCATTTTTTTTTCTTTCCTAAATAATTTATGAGAACCAAATATAGTCATAATGTTTTCAAAAGAAATACCTAATAGATGATTTTCCTAAAACTATTTTTTGAGAAAAATATTTCTACTAAAAATCAACTCACGCCTTATAAGTCACATGCATTATTTATGATCCTTGTTTTGGACCCATTTGAAACCTTGCTTATGAAGTGCTTTTATGCTTTTAGTATTTAAAATTATTCTTATAGCATAAGCTTTCATAAACGTCTAACATAACAAAATAATGATTTTATTTTATTAAATAAATGCTTATTCCTAGTTTAAAAATCACTTATCTCAAAATCATGTCAAGTGATTATCCATATTTTTAAATTAATATGTTTGGTTTCTATGAAGTGTTTAGGAAAAAAAGATTAAAAAATAAATGTAAAAGAAAATGAATGTATTATATTTGGATAAAAACATTAAAAAAAGAAAAAGGGAAAAAATTATCCTATCATTTTTTCCCTTTTTTCTTGAGAAAATGTGGGGAAAATATATTTCTTAGTATATTTATGTTTTTCTTTATATTATATTTGGTTCTCAGAAAATTTGAGAAAAAATGTAATAGAAAAAAAAAAAGGAGGAAAAATGAAAAAAATAAAAAAATAAAAAAATAAATTTAAAATTAATAAATTATTTTTAGATATTATTTTAAATTCATTTAATTTTTTAAAATGAAGATTAAATAATTTAAAAGTATATAAATTTATAATTAACCTTAATTATATTTAATTTTCTCTAATATTTTTCGTAATACAATTAAATATAAAAAAATCAATTTTTTTAATATTTTTTTCCCTTTCACCATAAACCAAGTATAACCTTAATTTTTTGAATAATGGAATAATTTTGTTTTATATTTTTCATGTTTTTTTTTTTTTTTGAAATTCAATGGGGTTTATGTCTTTTAATTTTTAAAAAAGGAAATGATTTCAAATATTAGAAAGTGATCATTTCAAAATCATTGAAAAAATGATATTGGGTTGATTTTTAGTAATTTCCTCAATTACCAACATTAATTTATTTTCAGCTAATATTAGCATCGTATTTAAGAGTTTTTAATTATTATAATATTTTTTTTTGAAAATAAATAATTATAAAAAGGGCAAAAAAATTTTCATTTATTGGATATCGAAAATAATGATGAATTATGGTTTTGTAAAAGGAGGAGGAATAGAAGTCAACATAAAAATTTGGAAGTAGGGAAAAAAAAAGAAGGGAAAAGGAAAAATTACAGGAGAAACGTTGATAAAAATAATAAAATATAACAATAAGAGAGAGAAAGAGAGAGAGAGAGAGAGAGGCAGAGAGGGGGAGAGAAAACGAAGCCCAAACGCGTTCGCACCCGCCTGCTTAAAGAAATTGCAGATGCAAAAACGTCGTCGGTCGTCCTCAAAACTCTCAATCTCGAAATTTCTCTCTATAAAGCTCTCTCTATTATTTTCTCCTTCTTCTTCTCTTTATCTAAGCATGAAATTGTATCAGATCCATGGCTTATGAGTTTGATCAATCTTCTTCGTGAATTCGCTGAAAACCCTAACAGATCCATGTTCTCATAGTTTTCGTTTGGCTGCCTTTGACCAAAACCCTAGCCTCTCTCCACAATGAAGAATTCCAGCCGATTCTTCACGATCGGCCTCGTCACTGCCTGGTATTCGTCCAACATAGGGGTTTTGTTGCTCAACAAGTACTTGCTGAGCAACTATGGCTTCAAGTACCCGATCTTCCTCACCATGTGCCACATGACGGCCTGTTCTTTGCTCAGCTACGTCGCCATTGCCTGGATGAAGATGGTGCCCATGCAGACCATCCGATCGCGGGTCCAATTCATGAAGATCTCCGCCCTCAGCCTTGTCTTCTGCGCCTCCGTTGTCAGCGGTAACATTTCCCTTCGCTTTTTGCCGGTTTCATTCAACCAGGCGATCGGGGCCACCACGCCGTTTTTCACTGCGGTCTTTGCGTATCTTATGACCTTGAAGAGGGAGGCTTGGCTTACGTATGTTACTCTCATTCCCGTTGTCACTGGGGTCATCATCGCAAGCGGGGTATGCCAGTTTATTTAATTCTTTGACAATTTTAATGCTTTGTTTGGTTTTCGGGAATATTTTATGGGAAGGGAAGGAAAAGGATCGAGAAGAGGAAAATTTATTTTAACGATTTTGTCTCCTTCATTTCTTTGCTTCGTTTTTCTGATAGCCAAATGAAATATTTTGTTGTCTGAGTGGGTTCTGGGATTGATTTGGTTGGTTGTAGATGTTCCAATTTGGATTTTCTATTTGTAGTTTGAGTGCTATTTCTGCTGCTGAAAGGGAATTCTGGGAACTGCGGAGGAAAACATATACTTACGGTCTCTTTGATAGCTGATAAATTGCTACAGGAAATGGTTTTTTTTTTCTTTTTATTTTTTTCAAAGAAGGAAAATTTATGTAGGACCTGAGAAAAAAATTATCTCTATTCAACTGGCATAATATGATTATTGGACTAAGTTCAGGGTTGAGGTTTTTTTTTGGAGGGGTTATTCTTTTATTTTTGTTAATCGAGAGTCACTGCAAAAACAAAATATATGATTCAAAACTCCAGTTTTCTTCTTCCCCTTCAGTTTTCTGAGTTTTATTTTCAATCAAATGCCAATATTGTCATTTTAGTTTCAAATGATGAAGATGGGGATGATGATATCTTTGACGTTTTGCTGACATCTTTGAAACTGTCAATTGGATCGCTGGACTCTTCTGAATCTACCTTTTTTTTATATAAAGTAACTCTAGTTATTGCTGAAACATATAATAAAGTTTTTGTCAGAATACCACTTCCCCAAGCAGTTTCTTCTTGCTTTTGTTAATTAATGGATTTCTAAATTATCTTATGGTGATTGAATGTATTCTGGGAAAAATATCTGGAATAGGAATCCATGTTCTGTAAAATCTAGCCCCAGTAATTGCTGGAACATATAAGAATTTCTGTTGGGAATTCTGCTTCCAATCAGTTTCTTTTTGCTTTTGTTAGTTAATGGATTTTTGCATTGTTCATGGTGGTTGAATTATTTCCCATCAAACCATAATTATTCTGAGTCTTGTTATCCTTATTTTTATGTGGAAATAGGGTGAACCAAGTTTTCATCTATTTGGGTTTTTAATGTGTATTGGTGCTACTGCTGCAAGGGCACTTAAATCAGTGCTTCAAGGGATTCTGCTTTCTTCTGAGGGGTAATGACCATTTCTTGTCCACTCTTACATTGTATTCCATGGAAATTCAGGTCAAATCTTTTTATTTTACTTTTGGATCCATTATGAAATTGGAAATCAGTACTGAGAGATGTGTATTTTTTATTCAAGGGAGAAGCTGAATTCAATGAACCTGCTTTTATACATGGCTCCAATAGCCGTAGTATTTTTACTTCCTGCCACACTCTTTATGGAAGAAAATGTGGTTGGTATCACACTAGCACTTGCAAGAGATGATATAAAGATCGTTTGGTATCTGCTATTCAATTCTGCCCTAGCATATTTTGTAAATTTGACCAATTTTTTGGTCACAAAGCACACGAGTGCCCTAACTCTCCAGGTATGCTTCGGTTTCAGATCTTCTCTTTTCCCCTTTGTCATTAAACAAACACATTTTGCAGTTATTGACACCTGGTTTAGCTTCAGTATTTGGGCCATAAGAAACCAATGGTCTTTTTCCTAAAGAAACTCAAAGCTAAGGATGACTATTTACGTCCAATTGTTATGATGTCATATGGCGAAACTGCATAGTTACTAAAATCCAAATATAAAGAAAATTCAAACAGCTTTTAAGATGTCGGTTTCCATGCTTTGTTTGGCATTGTGCAGTTAATGCGTTCTTACAGTGGCGTATGTTGGACTAAGTTTTTCTTTTTATTTAAAGCAGTCCTCCATGACCTGTAAGTTCTTGTGGCTCAGCAGAGTGGTTGTGACCTTTAGGTTCTACAAAGAAAACATTGGAGAGCAGTTAAACATCTGACACTTTTGGATAATCTTTGCATATAATTTCTAAAAATATTCTTGAATAGGTGAATCTCAGAATGAAGCAAGAAATCAGAGTGAGTTATGAATCTTAGACATAGTGGAAATGAAGAATAGGAAAACCCAGTTAGTCACAAGGAACAAAACCATAAATTCCTGAATATCTGGTAGAAAGATGCTATAAAGTTCTATCCACACTCTACCTATAAGGCTAGAAATTTTTTTAGAAGCTAGAGTATCATGTAACCAACAAGTGTAAAGGAAGTGTAGTCATCACTAGGACTAGTTGTGTATGGTATTGGTTACTCAAAAACTTGTATTGATGAACTTCCATTAGTATAGAAACATTTCTTTCTGTGCCCCTTTTTGTTAGGCACTTACATCAATACATTTACCCTATTTGCATATCAGGGGAAAAAAATAGGAAAAATAATATCTTTTGAGGTGGTTATTACTTGTTAGTCTCTGAATTTTATCTGTTCAGGTTTTTAGGTTTGGACTGTTAGGGTATGAGCTCACAATTTATGTAAGTCTAACACCATTCAGACGTGGAGAGACAAATCTTTATATGAGAAACATTAAGCTATTAATTAACTTAAAAGCTTAAACTGTTAGGCAGCAGTTACGTATCACAGATAAATATAAAATAAATAGGAGAAGGGGACTTGAACTCTTTGGTTAATTATAACTCTTATACCATGTTAAGGTACTAACTTTCCTAAAAGATTAAGCTGTTAAGATATAGGCCAACAATGCATATCATGCTAACAAAAAAGATGTGCCAATAAGGAAGGGCTTAGTGATGAAACAAGGACATTTCATCTGCAATAGTGTATCATGCATGTGGGCTGTATTTTATGGGCTATATATGTTAGTTGGAATGAGTTGTGGGGTTTCTTCAGACACATCATTGGAAGTCCTTTGGGCAAATGCTGAGAATGTTATGATTTGAAGGTGGATTGAGTGTTGGAAGTTTTCGGTTTAATCTTTCTATGGTGCCCTTAATGAGAAATTTCATTTCCTAGGAAAACCATTTGGAGGCTTTCTGCTTCTCTAGGGGTCATGTATTTTTCCTTGACTATGACATAGATTAAGATCCTTACCATGAATCCTAAGAGAGGATTTGGTATAATCCCAATTGATGCATTACATATAGATGCTGGGTGGATCGATGATCTCTTTTTTCATTACCTTATGGATTTAGAAGCCTGGTTTCACATCTTGTTTCAATTTCTTACATCTTTGATTATGCCAAAATTCATGGATTATCTTCTTCTTCTTCTTCCTCTAGCCATACATTTATAAAATCACATCCTTATTCTGGTTCCATGAAATGGATATTACTGAAACAGGATTCTTTCTTCTTCTTCTTCTTCTTCTTCTTCTTCTTCTTCTTCTTCTTCTTCTTCCTGCAGCTATACATCTATAAAATCACATACTTCTTCTGGTTCCATGACATGATCTTCTTCTTCCATGAAATGAATGTTACTGAAATGTGACTCTTTCTTCTTCTTCTTCCTGTGGCTATACATCTATAAAATCACATCCTCCTGCTTCCATGAAATGAATGTTACTGAAATGGGATTCTTTCTCCTTCTTCTGGTTCCATGAAATGAATGTTACTGCAACAGGATTCTTTCTTCTTCTGTGGATATTTTTTTTTTAAAAAAGAAACTTTTTTAAACTAATGCAATCCCTTTATCCCCTCTCTGGATAAGAACTCATCTGATGTTGCTGGGGATAACTATACTTTCTATTGATGGCCTTGAGGCCTGGATCAAGTGGTAAAGGGATGGAAAGGGTTTGGGGGAGGTTCCAGGTTCAAGCCCCAATGGGGACAAAAATTTACCTATCACCGAAGAAAAAAAAAAACTATACTCTATTGATTTTGTTTGAAGCATTAGTTTGATGGAAGATTGGAATTAGTATTTGAGAGAGATATAGCTTTCTGTGGTTTGGTGAAGAAGTGCTACAGAACCTGTTTAACAGCTAAAAGTTTCCTTAGTTGCAGATTGGAATAGACTTGATGGTTTTGTAAATATATCCATTATCACTTCAGTACCTAGAATTCACTCCATTCTTCTTTATTTCTAGCTCAGAAAAAGCATCTTTTTCTTGGCTGTAGTTTAGATGGCATAAAGCTTTTCTGCCTCTTGCTACTTTCTTTTGTAACTGAAAGTTGGAGCTTACTGTCTGATTCAGCACTTATCCATAGAGATGATTTCTTTTGGATTATATATGTGTGTGTGTGTGTGTGTTTGTGTTTGTGTTAATTTTTAGACGGACTATTTTCTTCAAATTTCCTATTCTTTGGGTTTGTCGGTTCCTATTAATTTTCGTATTGTATTGAGGTAATTAAGTTAGTTATGATTACAATCGTTTTCTTTCTAGGATTTTTTAAGTTTATAAATGCATTGATTTAGTAAGGAGTGAAGAGATTTGCTTGTTGTTAATGAATAACATCAATTTTAGAATTCCTTTTAAGAATTGGAGTGAAGAGATTTGTTATTGTTGTTAATGAATAACGTCGATTTTAGAATTCCTTTTAAGAATTATGGTCACCTATTATTCTTAATGTTCTTTCATTATTATCAACAAAACTACAGATGCCTAGTTTTTTGTTATTTACTTTAAGAAAATCAACTAGTTCTAGAGGATGGTTTCCTTCATTGTTATTCAACTGTTCTGAACCGCACACAGCGGCAATTGTTAATAGTGTGTGGGGTAAGTGATATTAGAGTCAGAATGCCTGCTGCATCACCACCTGAGTTGCATTGAAATTTGGAAGTCAAGTGGGGCAAGGCAAGATGACCTTAGTTGAGGATATACAGATCTATTGGTGGCTTATGGATAGAAACAACTTACCTAGTAATATCATGCTACTCTGCATCCGTGGCATAAAATTTGAAATTTTTTATTTTATATGCAGTCCTTGCTAATATACCATTTTGTAGGTCTATAAACAGCTAGTGTTAGATTGTGGGCTGGGAGTGAATTTATGAGGAATTGTTTTCTCAGGAGAAAACTTGTTATTTAAATTTTGGAGATTTCTGCCACTGATCTTGAATGACCCCTGCTAGGCAGTTTCTATGCATGTCATGTAAAGATCAAGTAATATATTGTTTTCTTGCTAGGAACAGAAAATCAAAGTTTAGTGAATCCCACAGGGTTACAAGTTGAAAGGCTGTTGTCTGCATCACACTTTGCTGCCCCCTCTACCTTGTTTTTTAGCAAACGCCTTAGAACCCAACATTTTTTTTGATTCATGAAAAAATGAATCATTTGATTTCTGTATGAAGGCTATCCATTGTTATGAGGGAGAATACCTCGAGTAGGTTATCGGTTTAGCCATTCTGTGATTGTGTGTGTATGTGAAGTTTGTCCCTTTCTTTGTCTTTTTCTCATTTTTACCTTTTCTATTTTTTATCAAAATCTACAAATGCTTCCTTTCATCTTTTAAATTTAGATGTCTTTTTTGGGGTATCGCAGGTCCTGGGAAATGCAAAAGGGGCTGTGGCTGTGGTGGTCTCAATTTTGATCTTTAGAAATCCTGTCTCAGTTACTGGCATGCTAGGTTACTCTCTCACAGTGTTTGGCGTCATCCTCTACAGTGAGGCAAAGAAGCGAAGCAAATGACAAATTACCGTGGGAATACAAATTCTGTCTCTGTTTTTCTTTATGCAAGGACCGGGGCCAACCTCCTGGAGGCAAGTATTGGTCGGCCCTGCTCACAGTTGGTGTCCTTGGATTTTGCCCCCTCTCAGTTCTATTTTTTTCCCTGGAAGCCCTGGGTGACCGGCTTCCATCTGTATCAGCAACAGCCACCAGAGTAGCCCAGAGTAGAAAACTTCAATAAATGACTGATTTTTCTCTCTACTTCCCCAGTTTGGGTTATGGAGGGATATCTTTTTCCGTTTCTTCCCTTCTTTTTTCTTTTCCTTTTTTTTTTTCTTACTCTTTTTATTCTTTTCCAAGAAAGGGTTGTAGAATTGGGTCTCCACACAATCAGTCTGTTATTAACATTTGTCATATTGATTAATTAATGAAAGACACTCATAATTTTACCATTTCACTAATCTCATGCGTTAATGGCTATTTCCTTTTTCTTTTCTTTCTAGCTTCCTCCTTGCTCGGGAAAAAAATTACCATAAAATATGAAGAAAGGCCACACAGCAACATGGCAAATTTGGACAATGACATCCTCCAAATCCTAGAGCCCAGGCAAGGTTAGTAAAAAGAAGAGTCTAGCTGTTCTGGATATGGCTTCCATGTTGTAGAATGAGATTAACTAGATTAGGTAGAGAGACCTTTAAAATACAGGTGAAAAAGAATCTTATTCTTATTTTTCTATATATATCAAAAGGATTTTATTCACTTTTCAAGAAAAGGTATTGAGTAGTTTTATCTAAATTTTGCTAACTTTAGTTTTTGACATTTTTTTTATAGGTAAAAGAGTACATATATTACTATACATGAAATATACAAAAAAATGTTCAGTATAGATGAAAAGTTTAAGAAACAAAAAACCTCTTTCCTTACTTTATGTTCAACTTATCTACAAAATTAAATATAGATGTTATGTGGTCCTCTAGATACATCTAAGTCCAATTAATAAAAGTAAATACAAAATTGAATTTGATTGTTTGATTGGAGTGCTCAACATCATTGAAATCCCTTTTATTCCTTTCCTTTCGAAGAGTTCATAACAAGCATAAGGGAATGACGCTCCATGTTTTTTCCATTTTTTATAGAATCATGTCAACCTGACATGCTACTTTTAACTGAAGAAGACATCACCTACTCCACTCAAAAAAGAGAATAAATTAGATGTCACACCATTCATCATTGATCCTTTGTAGCAATGCAAAAGTAAGTGGTTTTTTTTGTTTACTCCTCACCTTTGTAAGAGTAACACTTAGAAGAGTCCAACACCTCATTTTAAGTTGGTCAAGAGTTAGAATTCTACCCAAGACGCTTCCCAAGCAAGGAAATTGACTTTCAATGGTGCCCAAGTGTTTTATGCTAGACTAGTGGGCAATGATTCTCTATATCCCTAGAAAAGGAACAATAAAAAGATCTAATTGACAATTTGTCGTTCTTGGATTCATTCCTATTCAGTTTGTCATCCACTTCCCTTTTAATTGACAATGACCGTAATTTTTGAAAGAAAATCTTCGTTTCATTAAGTTCTCAATCATTGAACTATCTTAAAAAATAAGGGTTTCAATCACCCCCTTTCTCAACCTGCTCCTATGTCTCCGTCACCTATCCATTTTGGTTAGAAGCAAAAGAGAATAAGTTCGTTCAAGTAGACTTCTAAAATTTGATCCTCGCTTCACAAGTCTTTCTAGAATTTAAACATTTTCCCATTCCCAACTAAAAATGGAAACCTACTTGTTATACCCTCCATTCGTTTCCTGACTCCTCTTTCTCTCCGAACTTCCCTATCATGCTTTCTAAAGTTTCCTTTTCTTTAACAAAGCTCCCATTCTATTGACCATACAAGATCTTATTTAGGATATAATGATTACAAATTCCAATGCACCCATCCTTCTTTCCCAAGCAAACGAAGTTCACCAAATAAGGTCTTTTCTCTACCACGCCACCTCCCATGAACAAGACAAAATTAATACCCTAATATAATGTAGTATTTAAGTTGAGAAATATTTGATTAAAATAGATGAAATAATTCTCAAATTATGAATATAACCGTATCCATGTTTTTCCTTGAAAAATTCTTTTTTTTTTTTTACATAAATACTTTTTACCATTTCAAGCATTTACATATAATTTTCAAACAAAATGTTATTTTTGTAAGAAAATAGCGAGGACATTTTTGTCAAAATGAGATAAAAAAAGAACAAAATATTAAATTTCAAAATTTGGGTTTTCACTTACCATTTTAATCAAATAATCCTTAAATTAAATTATTTATTTTATAAAATTAAATAGTTTATTATATCAAATTATTGTATTAAATTAATGGATTTGATATGGATGAGATTAATAGATACAATTTATTCCTATGCATAGCGAGGTTGAAACTTTTATGGGCAAACTTTCTTTAAAATTTTGTGAAAAAACTTTCTTTAAACTTTTATGAACAAACTTTCTTTTAACCTGTTAATATTTTAATTAATTTATTTATTTATTTCTTTTCCTTAGTGCAACTCAACCTAACGATACATATCCCGTCTTAATTTAAATTTTGACTTTACACCATGTAATTCATCTTATCTAACCAACTTTAATTTAACTATGTTAAGGTTGAAGTCATCCCACATCGAAAGAGGACAAAAAGGGAGAGCTTTCTTGTCATTTCCCTCCAATTGGGAGAGGGATTGTAATCTTGTTTTCATAGTAGATATTTTTTTTTCAATTTTATCAAGGTTTCCTATTTTATTTACTTATCCCATATGCCCTAATTACTCCCTTTATTATTTATAGCACCTTTAAAAAAAGAAAAGAACAAATGATAACAATAATAATAATAAAAAAAGTGTTATAGTTAAGAATGGACTTATTTGATAATAAGTATAGTAAAGAAAAAAAAATAATATATATATATATATATATATATATGGAGAGTTACGCAACTGCTTTGGTTGCTTGAGGGTGGAGCCGGCAATGCACCTGAGGCTCCAGTTTTCTCTTCTTCTATCTTAGCACACAAGTAGAATCTGATGCATCCCATCTCTGCAATTTTGTAGACCGTCATAGGTTGATTCGGTTACAAGCTAGAGTCACTCGGCTTCCCAATGGAATCGCCTTTGCAAAGGAATTGACTTATCTCAGTGCAAAAATGCCAATGCAGTTAACTCCCTTCTCCATTTCTATACTGGTAGCTTCTTCTGGCTGCAAATTTTTTAGGCCAAAAGGAATTGTAAATTTGTACTCCATTCAAACCACCCATCAGTTGCTCCTGGATTGTCTTTCCAGAGAAGATTAAACCACCCACGCCTTGTACAGAATTCAAGATTACGCTCCAGTGGTTCATGCTGAAATAGGAATTCAGATAGTCTGTCTTTTGATTTTTTTGAGAGAATGATACCACAAAAATTAAGCAGGAAATCCAACTCATTTCCCTCTGCAGGTCGGCACCAAAACGCCGCCGTTTTGCCAAGGGCTTTAACAATTCCTTTCTATTGAGCAATTCCATTGAACATTACCCCTAATAAATTGTAGCACACAAATGGCTTCAATCAACCAAACCTACCCGTTGAACGTCTGTCGGCTACGCGCGCCCACTTGGTTTTCTGTTGAGGGCCCAGTAAAGGTGGTTGGTCAACACATCTTATCTACATGATTCCTTCATCATTATGTTATTCTGCCTTTTTGTAAGTTCCTCTATTTTTTTTAGAACCATGAACCACAAACCACCGTTATAAAAAGACCCTCCTAATGTTGTACATTCGCCATCACACGAGGGCCGAAGACAAATAAATGCAAGCAATTTTTATTTATTTTGTGGCTATGGCCAACTCATTTGATACTCTTTTGATATGTATGAAACAAGATAAACCTTTGTGTTTTCCTGCTTTCATTTGTTCGTTTTTGCAACGGCACAAAACAGGAGCTAACAACAGTCACTCTTGGTAATAAAGTTCATTTCACAACTGTGGGAATGCACATTCCCATAAATCAAACACAGAGATGACAACACGGATGAGCAGAAAACAAGGACAAGAGAACAGTATCGTCTTTGACAGTTTCTCACCCTGGAAATCATGGCAAAATCTAAAGAAAACACACCCAAAAACAAAACAAAGCCATGTAATTAGAGGATAAAATATTGTTATGGAGTTCAAGCATCAGGAACAGAGGCTGCTGAGCGCTTCATTGATGCGGACTTAATTAGATGGTTGTAGCTTCCTTTCTCCTTGAAAAGCTGGGCAAAATGGTGTTTGCAATACAAAATGCCCTCAAGGGCTGCATAATTTGATGGGGATATTGGGCAGCCACCATGGGAGCACTTGAAACATGATTTGTGATAAGCCTGGCTCTCCACGGTTACCTGAAAATTTTGAATATATTTCATATAATGCTAATCAAAGCAAATGAGCATTTCCAACAATATTTTCATTTTCAAGGAAGAAAGCTTGAATAACATAATTTGCACTCTGTTCTAAAGAATATGAAACTACAGACACATTAAAATTTTCACTCAAAAACCTGACATAAGATTTGCGCTTTTTTAAAGCTTTAATCACTTCTCTTTGTATTAGTAGAAGAGATAATTTGAATTTGTATTTTTTTTTTTCAAATAAATTCTGCCCTTTATTTTGGATTGATAAGCTGGAACTGAAGATATAACAAGTTTGCAGAGCAACAGCACTCAGTTGAGCTATCATCTGTCAGTGTTGAATCAGCAAACATGTCTTTTGATCCAATTTAAAAGAAGATATATTGTGATTGCTCCATTAGCTCACTTCTCCATCACTTTGGGAGCCACTCTGAACCCATACGTCATTTTCTTAATCTAAGGACTTAGCCACTAGTCTATCAAATAAAAAAGCAGCAGCAGCATCTCCTAAGTCTTAAACTGACAATTTAGATTTGGTTACATGAATAGCATTTGACTCTATACCTCTTTTTGATGGATAACATTTGTTTTCTGGGAATTAGACCTTAATACCACTGGGTCCAAGTACAACGGTAATCATACCAAGTTTACCATGGCAAAACCACTTTTGAATATTTGAACTTGTGCTCAGCTCCTCATACAGTGAACACTATTGAGAAGACATCATCAGCCAAAAGTCCACAATCTCAACTCTCAAGTGAGGAGCAGTTTTGCGTTGAGATGGCTGGTGGCAAAAATATTTTGCTATGTATCACCTGGATCCTTCAAAAGGAAAGATGCTAACCTGAGAAAACTTGGCAAAGCCAACTTGAGCTCCAACATAAGGGAGCTACTGTAAGACTGAACCCTCATTTTCTAGTCACTAATTTTGTTGTAATGTCAACATTCTGACCTGCAACCGAAGTCATCACAACACCTAGGTGAGCCTACATCAAGGCCCTACCAATTGCATAGGCACCTAGGTTATCATTCTTGTACGTTTCATGCATTGTGTTCATTGGTTTTCTCAAGTCCATCACTAACTATAAATTTGCAAAGTAATTGTTGAACATAATGAAAATTACAGAGAAGATTATAATTAAAAAAATCATTAATAAAAGGTCCCTAAGCAACATTTCTTAGAAAAGAAAAAGAAGTCAAGATTGAAAGGCAAACATGTAAGATGAAACTCCAGCAAGAGCATCAAATTTGACCAAAATACTAGAAATAATCATAATGGACCACGATTAGTTCATTTCAATCAATGTATCCGTTTAGACAAAATAACAACTTGGAGAAGCAAAAGGTCATTTCCTAACTGAAGATATAAGAAGGGCAAAACATATTGGAAATAAAGCATGATGATAAAGATATGGTTGTCTTCTTGAGCTAGAGCTTTATCGCAAAGTTTTCTTTGATTACATTTCTTTTCTTCAACATCAAGTTTTAAGTTTGTAATGGTAAATGTTATAGAATTTGTTAAACAAGTTCTAGATGGATAAGTGGCCAGTGTCAATATTCTGATTTCAAAACGATACCTAATTGATGTTATGGTGTAACAGTAAGCTTAGGCATGCGGCCAAAGCAGAAAGGAGAACAGTGCACCTACCCAGATACAGCTCCAGGGCACAGTAACCAAACCTTCAGAAATAGCATAGCAAGCTATACGGACTAAACTTCAAAACGAGAAGACAGGGGGGTTGGTTTTGCCTAAGTGATTGTAATATGATACAAGCCCTTACTGTATGATCCTTATCAGAAGGTTTATAAATAAATATACAGGTTTAATCAGTCACAGATATGAAGGAAACTACATCAAAGTCAAACTCTTGTACTACATTTCCTAATTGGAAAGTTACTCCAAACACAAAGTATGAGAAGACTTAGACAAGTAACAATCAGGTGGATGAACCTATTAACAACAAGATAGTTTGAACCTGTAACACTTCCACACCTCAAAGAACTAAATATAGCACCCATCTCACATGAGACAATGGAAAAATAATAACCTAAAGCAAGCAAATAAAAGGAAAAAGGGAATGTAACTTTTCAAGAAGAATAACATAACATGGTAACCTCTTTTTTAGACCTTAGAACCCCACCTTCTCAAGTGGATAAGCTGTTTTACCACAGGTTGCACATTTCTCTTGTGTCCCAGAAAACATGCTGGCAGCTTTGCTGGGTGACCTTGTCTGAAAGCCACACAAGGTACTGAGAATCAGAGATGGCATTGACCAACATAATATATACCCAATCTTAAATTTATCCACTTGGAGCTAATGTACAAATGGTTGCACGGAAGATTTACCAGCTCTGGAGTTAACTTCTCAGCTGACTTCGCAGCTGTTGAAAATGAAATATATTGCACATTAAACAATGGAATAGAAACCATTGAGAAATCAAACAAAGAATCTTATCTGGTGAAACAAGAAGACTCACGTGACTGAAAATTCTTGTTGAAATTTCCAGACTCCTTAAAGAGCTGCTCAAAGTGAGGCTTACAGTAAAGAACACCCTCCATTGAGGAATAATTGCTCAGCTGAAAACATATGTATATCAGATATAATAACAATCACTTTAATTTTGCATTACTATTGTAGAGAACAAACACAGATTTTTAAGTCAGATCCATAAATTATGTCTGTTACTCAATGAAATAAAATATTTTTAGATACAAATTACTGACAGCTTGTGTGAAAACAGACCAAGATCTTCAACAGGAAAGTAACAAAAGGTAACAAAAGAACAAACAATATATAGAAGCAGAGGCCACCTTAAGTGTCCCATTGCAGTGAGAGCACTTGAAGCACGATTTATGGTAAACCACTCCATCAGCAGACAACTGCTCAACCGGATAAACAGTCTTCAGGCACGCCTTGCATTTCTGTTGTGTGCCAATGAAAGACATAATTGTGCGTGCCTTAGATCCGACTTTTTATCCGATTCGGAAATGCGAGATTGGCTTCGGAAATATATGCTTAGATTTGCCTTTCCCTCAGCTGCTCAGAAAACTTCAAGCACACCAAAAATAAAAATAAAAATAAAAATAAAAACCACAATCGTACAATGCCAAACTAAGAGATGCTCATTCACGCTCGTTTGGTTGCTAAGAAAAATCCAAGAAAGAAATAGGAAAAATAAATGGCAACTAACCGAAAAAAAATACCTGCACAACTATTTGACTCAATTAAGGTCAACATATCATTTTCAGGAGATCAAAAAGCACAAATTTCAAAATCTATTTATCTTTTCCTTTCCTACATTTTCTCTACAACCAAACGGAGGCTCAAAAGAACCGATCTGGAATCCGGAGAAACAATAAACGACCAAAATCAGAAAAACTCGTCAAAACTGGTCAAACAATCACAACAACATGAGCAAAAAAACAGAGTCGAATCGAGATCTAGCTGAAGAAAGCGGTGACAGAATCAATCTCGTTAGACCAAAAGCCGCCTACCTAAACAAGCCAGAAATCGTTGATCCGTGAGGTCTTCAGAAATGAAGGTCTTAATCAACAGCCAGAAATTAAAGATTCAGAGGCGATTTGGAGAATCAAAATCCAAGCTAACGTAAAAGAGAGCGGGAGAAAGAGGATTGGACGCTTTTTGCAGGGAGCGGATGCTGCGAAGTAGTGGATGATGATAGAGAAAGAAAGAAAGAGAGAGATAGAGAGAGGGATTAAAAAAATATCTTCGCTGGAAATTTATTGGCTCCATTTTGTCTCGTTCAACGACCCTGTACGCGGCTTTTCCCCTTTTGCTTTTCCTTTCCTTTCTTTTTCTCTTTTATTTTTATTTTTTAAAAATTAAATAAATAAATAAATAAATAACAATTTTCATTCCAAAACAAAAAATATAGAATTGAAATTTATTCTTTTAGATTATGATTGGTTATCATAGGAGGAAAAGAAATTAAAGAGAAAAAGTGAAAGGAAATAAAAAAATTGAAGAAAAATAAAAAATAAATTTAAAATTAATAAATTATTTTTTATATATTTCTTCAAACTCATTTTATTTAATTTTTTTAATATATAAAGATTAAATAATTTTAAAATATATAAAATTTTAACTAATTTTAATTATATTTATTTAAAAAAATTATAGTGAAACCAAACATTAAAAACCATTTTCCTTCGTATTTCTTTTTATTTCTTTAATACTTTCCGAGAATCAAACATAATCTTTAATCAGCGTCGTCGTATGTCGTATCACAAATCCGTTGAGATGTGATAATCTCTGTAATGATTTTTTAATTAAAATAATTTATATGTTGCATTATTAAAAAAATAGTATTATTAGACGTGTCATGGTTCAATCCTAATATTTTTCACAGCTGTGCCAAGTTATTTGATTACTTAGTCTAGCCCTTTAATTATGGCAATATTTTAATTATTTCGAGTGAAAGAAAACTTAATCTGAGCGTGGAAATAGGATGATTAAAATCTATGTAAAGAACTTTGCTTTGAAAAAGGAAAAAGATTTTCAGCCAATATGAGCTTGATACTTTGAGGGCCCTAGCCTTCTTTGTACAAATAAAGGGCGGATCTTGTAAGAGTCAAGAGTCGCAATTCCCATGAGAGACCTGGCTGTTGTAAAGGGACCATGCGTTGGGGAAAAGTTCACTTTATTCATCGACTGTGCTTTGGAAAGGCATTTACCATAACTCGTGGACTACATTATTATGTAAATCTCAAGGACATTTACAAGTCTTTCAGATTTGAAGTTGAAATATGACCTCTTGTAATCACTTTTTTTTTTTTTTTAAATATAAAACCTTTTTTAAATATTTTTATTATTTTTTATTTTTTACTTTATTTTCTCGTCTATCTCTCTTCTATTTTTGTTATTGATCTATATCTCTCTCAATTATGAATGACAACAAAACATGTCACCTTCATCCTAACTTTGTCCTATTTATTTATATTTATTTTTATCCCTGATTTAAAAAATAATAATTGGGTGAGTTGGCAAAATATAGCAAATTTTGATATGATGAATTTATAATTATTTTTTTTTAATTTTTTAATTTTTTTTATAATTTAAAATTTTATTAAAAATAAATATAATTTGTGAATAAAGGAAAATTATATATATATATATTTATGAAAAATAACATTTTATTTATGTTAAAAAATGAAAATTTTTTTTTTAAAAAAAATCAACTACAATAAATTTTTATTTAAATTATATATAATCAAGTTGGGGTTTTTCAAACATTTCCCAAACTTTATCCTATCAAGGATCACGTAGTCAGATACTTGAAAAAATCGCCTCATTATCATCCTTACACTTAATCTAAATTACCCTCTTAATTTTCTCATTTAAATTTCTCCAACTCTCTCGCCACCCAAGCCTCTACTTTGTTTCCAACTCCTTCATCCTTTCTTATTATTGCGACTTTGTCGGCCTTTTTCTTACCACCATGACTTAGGGATATTTTTTTTTATTAGGGCTTTATTGCTCTTTTTCACTACTATGATTTTATCCTTTTTTCTTATTACCCCAACTACATTTTTATATTAGTGTATGTCAACTTTAATACAATCCATTTATCAAACATTACAATAGTTTTATTTTTGACACTTTGTAACATATCTTATTCTCTCATAATTATAATAATTTTATTTATTTATTGACATTTTTTGGTTGTATAGGAAATAATAAAATTTTACATTAAATTTATATGAGGTTATTTGTGAAAGTGAGTTACATGAAGTAAAATCCATCCAGATTTAATAATTGAAATATGGATGTTACGCATATTAATTTATTTATTAATATTTGAGTACACCTATATATGTTAATTGAAAATTTAATCAGGTGTGTTAAATTCTTTATAAACGAAACTTAACATAAATGAAGTGAGATTTTTTATATTGTATCATAATTAGAATTATAATATAACTTGAAAAATTTTCACTTAATTTGCGATAAATTTCATTTACAAAGAATTTAACACATATTAAGTTATCAACCAACTAATTCATTTGTACTTAATTGTTGTTAAATTTTGACTTATAAAGAATTTAATACCTATTAAGTCTAACTTTAAATTATTAAATGTTTACTTTGCTTTATGTAATCTTTTTTCAAACCTAACCCACCAAGTCTAATTCAAATTCTCTCATTTTCTATCTAATAAAAAAAGGTTAAATTTAAAATTATTATAATTTTTAATAAATAAGATATCATTTGTTTTGTTGTTGACAATTATTTATTAATATTAATTGATATGATTAAAGTGAATTTATTATTAATAGGTTGAATTAATTAAATAAAAAAACCGAGACTATAATGTTGTGTAACTTTTTGAGCTTGTCATATATTAGGATGAAAGTAAAATTGTGATAACAAGAGGGACCAATGAAGTCATCCTAGTGAGAGGTCCAACAAAACCATGTGAGGGAAAGAGATCGAAGAAGTAATGATGATGAGAGGAAAACCGAGCTGGAAAGAAGATGAGGGATTTACGAGATAATGGATGGTGAATGAGTTTGAGAGACGTCCAAAGAAGAAAGAAAGAGCAAAGATTAGAGAGAGAGTGTTTGAAAACATAAATTAAAGGGAAATGAGAGGAAAATAGTTTTTGGAAGGAATTAAAGGAAGACGAAATGTTCAAAAGGGTCGTGTTGAAAAGAAAAATGAATGTCGAGAGCATTTTTCCGATTTCAAGATTATGTTGGCCTGAGCTCCGAATAACCCTGAATTTTAATTGGTCAATGAGAATCGACTCGCAAGACGGCCGCTTAAGAGGCGAATAATATTGTTGGTTCACGCTTTTCAGACTTTGATCCCTAATATTTCAGGAGACACATGATTACACGCGCGTCAAGTCTTATGATGAACGGCCATGATGGCCTTTTATTACCTCAAGGCACGGAAAGTGTTCTGGACCCTTGGTGGTTGTGCTTCTCCTCATTTGAAGCTACGGTACGGCTTCTTCCTTTGCTCAATTGCTAGGCTAAGGAAATAATACAGACTTAAAAAAAATAGATGAAAATAAAAAATGAGTGAAAAGGAAAAATAGATTTAAATTTAATAAATTATTTTAAATATATATATAAATTTATTTTACTTATTTTTCTTCATAATAATAAGATTAAATAATTTAAAAATATATAAATTTTAAATTAATTTTAATTATATTTGATTTTTTTATAATAAAATTAAATATGAAAAAATTATTTTATTTTTTATTTAATTTTCTGAAAAACCAAGCAAAACCTAAATATTTTTAGTTTCTAAGATATTTCTTACTATTATTATGCGATAATGTGTGATATTTTTCGAGAACCAAACACAACTAAAATATTTTTAGCTTCTAGGATATGCCAGACGATCATGGGATCATGTGTGACAGAATTGACCAAATAAACTGCAACGTAACTGCACATGATCCAATTGGTCTTGAACCCTGCTTCACGGACATAAATTTCACAACTCGATGACTTAGGAGACTTGTTTTTCGCCTGGACCCACTTGACTGAGGACTGGATTTGGTTTCCTTTACAAAATATATAATATGCTTCGGTTCTTATATACACTACAGAAACATACTTTTCTCAGGTTTTTACTAAAAAGACATTGTCTGATTCCATTATTTGTATCTTTATATCGTAATGTCATCCATTTATTTGTACCTTTATACCTTATTTTCATTCATTCATATCCTCATTGGATGACTTGGATCTCTCATTATACATATTCGGTCTAGCATTTTCCTGTATCATATGATGGGTGGTTGGGCTAGCTGAATGATTGATGGAAGGGCTTATAATGGAGCACATGCCTTCATTCTAAGGCTATTGAGATTTATCAGCGAGAGCCCATTTCACTCACACAAATGCAGTACACTCCTAGTGGGTTTAAAGGAACTTTATCTTAAATCATACAAAACATTTGACAGTAATCTGATATTATTTTTTTCATCACTTGAAAGAATTATGTTCATACAGCTTCACTGTACAACAAGTCTCTTCATTCATCTCCTCACACTTCATATGGCCCTTGGCCACTGCAAGTTAGTTCATTATATTCACCTCTGAGACATACCCTTCTTCAACCATAATCATTGACTTCTTCAAAAGCAATAGCATTGTAATTACTTCCTCTTTGATGTCCCGATTGAGAAGATTCTCAGGCGTGAATGAATAAACAGAGTTCCCAATCTCAATCCAACTACAGCCAGGCAATTTTCTGGCCTCCTGATCTTCCATCATCTTATTGATGCGATTGAAATCATCACATCTCCCTGCCTTGGCATAAATATCAGATAATATCATATAATTTTCTGAATTCTCAGGCTGTAGCTCTACGAGATGGCTGGCTGCAAGCTCGGCCATCTCTACATTTCTGTGCATCTTGCAGGCTGAAAGAAGAGCACCCCATAAGCTCGCTGTTGGTTGAAGTGACATCTGAAAAATGAAATTTCTGGCATCCTCAAAGAGACCAGCACGCCCTAAAAGATCTACTATGCATGTATAATGCTTCCCTGTAGGAATTAACCCATACTTTGGGTCCATGTTATTGAAATGTTCCCATCCTTCATTAACCATTCCAGCCTGGCTACATGCAGAAAGAACCCCTGCAAAGGTGATGCCATCAGGTTCAATCCCTTCATCAAGCATCTGGTAAAAGGAGGAGAGAGCAGTTTTGGCTCTCCCATGTATCACACAGCCCTGAATGATAGTGTTCCAGGAAATAATGTCTTTTCGATGCAGCCTCCTAAAGACCTGCTCAGAGTATTCCAGGAGTCCGCATTTGATGTACATGTCAATGAGAGCATTGGAGACAAATAAATCTTCTGAGATGATCTCATTTCTTATGATGTAACCATGAATGGATTTTCCATGGGATAAGGTTGCTGACTGTGCACAGGCTGGAAGGATGCTAGCTATAGTGATGGAGTTGGGTTTTAGTCCCTTTAATTGAAGTTCTCGGAAATGCTTCAAACTTTCATCGACTAGCCCATGTTGTGCATAGCCTGCCACCAGTGTGGTCCAAGTTATAGTATTCCCTTCTATCCCTGCAACTTCCATTTCATGGAAAATCCTAGAGGCTTTGCTGAGAAACCCGCCCTTCATGAGACATGAAATGATTGAATTCCATGATACTAAGTCCTTAGAATCCATTGAATCAAAGAGCTTAATGGCATAGCTTGCATTTCCGCTGCTTCCATACATGTTGATGAAGGCTGTGCAGAGAAACTTATTGATCTCACCGTCGCTTCTAAGTAACATGCAGTGTAATTGCTTCCCTATCATTGAACTAGCGAAACTTTCAATAATTGGAAGAACAAGATTGTAACTTTCCAGGTTGGGTCTTTGGTTTGTCCACTTCATCTCAGAGAAAGTTTCCAAAGCAGCTTCAAAATCACCAACATCAACAAATCCAGCAATTAGAGTATTCCAACTTCGAACATTAGGTTCTATCCCAGTCTTCCTCATCTCATTGAAAAGTTCCGATGCCTTATTTGCATAACCATTGTGAGCATAGCAAGCAAGAATAGAATTCCAAGAATCTAGTTCCTTTACACCAAGGCAGCTAAAAATTTCTTGAGCAGGTTCTAGTACTGCAAATTTAGAGTACATTCTTATTAGACTGGAGCCCACAGAGCTGTTAGAGATACCCCCGCTCCTTTTAAAGAACAAGTGAAGTTCCTTCACCTGCCCAACATTTTCAACATTTTCACACATCTGATCTAACAATGTATCAGGAACTACACCAGGTTTTACTCCAGCATGTTCTAGACATTTAATCAGCTTGAGAAACTTATGAATGGAAAATTTACTTTTAGAATAGTGTGGAAAGAAGCAATACCAAGTCGATTTCACTGGATGTATACCATCTAAATGCATAAATTTCAATAAACTAATTGCTTCATCACTGAGATTAGCCTGAACATAGCTTTTGATCATAGTGTTCCAGCATGATACATCCTTCTCCTTGACTCTATCAAAAACGAGGCGACCAAAATACAGACCTCCACAGTTGGCATACACATCAACTAGGGCAGTGCCCACATGCTTTTCATACTCGAATCCTGTCACAGCTGCCAAACCATGAATCTGTTTCGCCAATTCCAAGTATCCCAAATCAGAAAACAGGGGTAAAACACCTGCTAGAGTAGCAGAACTAGGCCTAACTTGAGAATTCAACATTTCTTTGAGAAGTTCTAATCCTTCTAAACCGCGACCCATCTGCATATAGCCAACGATCATTGTTGTCCAAGTAATCACATCTCTAACATCCATCTCATCGAAAACTCTCTCAGAATCACCCACCATTTCACATTTCATGTACATGTCAATGAGAGAATTCATCACAACAACATCCCCTAGAAGCCCAGTTATCAAAACTTCCCCATGAACACACTGCCCTCTCCTCAAATCCTTTACCGCACCACAAGACTTCAGAACCAAAGGATAAAGAAAACAATCTGCTTTGACTCCCGAAGAAATCATTTTCCCATAAAGCTCAATGGATTTCTCCGCATCCCCATTTTTGGAACAGGCCCCAATCATCACAGTCCAAGAAAACAAGTTTCTCTCGCCCATTCCCTCAAACACTTTGAAGGTCTCACCAAAATCTCCGAATTTCGAGTACATGATCATTATATTGTTCAGTAGAACTAAACTAGGTTCAAATCCAGCATTGACCATGTGCTTGTGGATCTCTCTGCCTTGACTGAAGGCTTTGAACTTGATGCAAGAACGTATGAGGGAAAGGTATGTTTCGGAAGATAGTTGGGGGAAGTTCGGGCTGGGGTTCGAACGGAGGATGCGGATAGCTTCGTCGAGGTGACCGCGAGAAGAGAGCAGAAGGAGCTTCTCTGCTGTCGATGGTGGTTGGTGCCATGAGCAGAAGGATTTGTGCAGTAACCTGAGAGACGCTTGCATTTGCTCACAAGGGTAAAATGGGAAATTTGAACCACATTTGAAAGTAAACCTCCTAGGAAAACTTACGGTAGTACAACAAACGACGTCGTTTGGCTCTCGGTAAACGAGAATCCGCTGAAAATAAGTAACTCAGACCTCACGAGTTGAACTGAGTCGGACATGGCGGAAGCCCTCTCAACCTTACACGACAATCTCATTCGGTAAGCTTTCTTTTCCTCTCTCTTCTTCTTCTTCAATTACGACTGCTGCTGCTTTTCTGACTCTGAGCAATCTAGGTTATCAGAAACAATCCAAGAATCTCTATCCAAAGCGCAGTACAATCCAGAAGAAGGCACAAATGTGTCCGTGAAATCCATGCTTGAGTCCCTTCTCCCACGCAAAACCTCAATATCAAATCGGACAGAAGGCCGCAGAATCACCGAAGACCAAATTCAATGCGAAATCAAAGATTTCTCATTGTGCTGTGCGGCATTAGCCTCCGCCCAAGGCTCGAACCATGCCTCGCTCTCGTGGATCCCCAAGGACCTCTCAGTTACGGCAGTTTCGGCTTTTGAAGAGCTCTCCAAAGCCTTTTCCGCCAATTTAAATGCCGGAAAATCAACAAGGATTGTTGAATTGGGCGTGGACTGTAGTTTGGTCTCTGATGACAAGAAATTGGTGGTGGAATTGATACCTTTAGTGATGCCTTTACTGAAAGCAAGTATCAAGGAGAGTTCGATTAATCATTTGGATGATTGTGATGAGGTCTCAGCTGCATCAGCAAGAGCTCCACTTGCCTATGCAGTTGTGGCTGCTTATCAGCTTAGATGGTTTGTTACACAGGTTTGCTTTTAGTTTTTGTTATAATACTTCCAAATTTTGATTTAGCTATGTATGTACTTTGTTTGCTGGTGGTGAAATGCTAGGTTGTTTTTCAGGTTGAGCAACCTCATTTAGGGAGGCTATGTTCTTTGGTGATTCCCTGTGCATTGACAGCTCTTGATCACTGGTCACCAGAAGTGAAAGTATGTGCTGGAATATATTTTTGGTCCTTTTTTTTTTCTTTCTTAGAAATTTCCAGTTGTTAATTTTGATTTTGCTTCAGCTTTTAAACATTGTTTTTGTCCTCATGGATTGTGGTTTCAATTCCTTGGTTTGAATCTCTTCAGGGGCAGGGGATGATTAGTTTTATACATCTAGGAAAAAATGTGAAAGCTGCTGAATTCAGTTGGTATGAAGATGTGATCCTTGATACATGCTGTCAGAATATTGCTTCAAGTGATGAGATATGGCATCTTGTAGTTGAGATGTCGGTACTTCTTGTGACTTGTATACATGGAAGTAATCCTCGTAGCTCATGGTATGCTTCACTTGTTTGTTGCTGTTTCTGCTTAAATTCCATAATGTCTTGCTTCAAGTGGTGTCTTGTTAATCCATAAATAATAAATGAATATATAACTTATATCAGAGATGATGTTATTAATGGAAGGGGTACAGGTCAGAATGAAGTAGGTCTATCCTTCACACCGAGAATTTTGATATAAATTCAATACTATTACAATTGCAAAATGAGTCCTGCAGAAATGATGGCTTTACTCTTGCTTGATGTCCTGGGGTGGGGCCAGGTTAGCTTTATACTGCTAGTTATTTGCTTTTTCTTATGAAAATTTCATCTTTAGGTTGACTGAGTGACTCAATGAACTTCTAAATTATGACAAGAAAAACAGGGTCAGTTTCATCTTTAGGATAATAGACTTTCAACCAACCTTGCCACATTTGTTTCTGTATTGGCAAAAGTCATCCTTTCTCCTTATTCTGGCTTGAGGTATCCTGTGAATTGAATATGTTACATTTGTGGTCAGTTGTGTGGATTATGTTGGTCGGCTGTGATACTATTACACAGACTAAAGTTTGCAGCATTTGTTGTTGACGATTTTGTGACTTATGTGGCTTAAAATGATATAGTTTTTTTATGTCCATCATGTTTTGAAAAATTTATTTGTTCATTCTTTCCTTATCATTTACTTTTTATATAGGTATGAAAGGATTCTAAATGAGATTTTAAATCACTTGGAGCGTCAGCCAAAGAATAAAGACCGCTATACGCCATGGCTTCAACACATCGAGCCACTTTTCAGTAGTGTTGGTCTTGTGCTATTAGCTCATTTCAGACGTATTTTTCCACTTTTCTTTCAGTGGATGCATTCTGATAATGATCAAACTCTTCTACTGGTAAAAGTAACTGAATCTTTCTCTATAAGAAGTAATGATTCTTTTATTTATTTATCTTATTTTATTTTATTTTTGTTGACATAACGTTCTTAAAGTGCTTATGAAAATTTGGTCTTTTTCTGGTGCATGAATCTTGGATGTAGGTCTTGTTTGGGCCTTTTTTGTCTTCTTCCTTGTCTTTAATAACTGTTATATAACTTGCAATGGAATATTTATAAAGTACACCCTTAAGAAAGCTGTTGTCATTATTATGAAATTGTGCAGTAGATGACTTTGGTCTTCTGCCTTGGTAATATTTTGTTGGAAGCTAGTCTCATTGTACCTGGCTTTGTTGTGGATATTCATTGATTTTCTTTGACATATCCTTGCTAGAAAAAGTGTCTTAGTAAGAGAAGCTTGTCTTAGTTTACTCGAAAGGAAAGGAAAATATATTGTGTTAATTCTCTCTTCTTAATTCATAGTATTACCTAAAAGGGTTGAATAGAATTGGTAGTCCAATTTTAGTTTGATTTATGGCCTCAAACTCTATTTTCTTGAACCTTAATTATTAATCAATTAATTTAACCAGACCAATGGTATCCAAGAATACGTCAAGTATAAAAGGAATAACCAATTGCAGATAATGGACACCAGATATATGTGAAATACCGCCTATAGAATATAGACTGAAACCTTTGCAAATGTAAAAAATCACAGGTTTATTGACCACAAAAACAATCTCCTATATATGAAAGAAGAGTAACAGTTTTACCTGATTCAGAGGTTACCAATTCCCATGAGACTTATGCCATCCTACACCTACACTTCTTTGTCTCCTTAGCACAACCCTGCTCGTGCTCCTCAGTGAATCACCTCAAAACTGTGTTAAGGCTAAACCAATCGAAACTTTAACCCTTGCCTTTCTATCTAAAGAACTTTCCTGATCTCTTTGGAAGGTTTCTGTGAGCTTTGGATCTAAGGTAATGGTGAATTGTTACTTTTTTTTTTCTTTTTTTCTTTGCAAGGCTCTCTTGAAAAGTTATTTTCTTTTTGTTTTTCTATGCAAGCCCTAATTTTTAGTCATGTAACTTTAGGAAACATTATTTTCGAAAAAAAAAATATTCTAAGAAAAATGTGTGGTGCTTGAGTGCCATCCCATGGTGGCACTCAAAGTTCAAGCATCCACCTTGATTTCCTCTTTTTTTGCGCTTAAAGTTACTTGATTGTTCCCAATTGCTTTCAAGCATCTTTTGTTCTCCTTTTCAGCTTGTACTCGAATCTTTGATTGTAGAGTCTTCGACTTATTCTTGAAGCTTATAAGTTTCAGTGGAAGTTAAGTAGTTTCTGGAGCAAAATTGTCAACTTAACTATTTTATTAACATATTGTTTAGCTCTACACTATTAGATTGATAAAGATTTTTATGATATCATTTGATGTAGTTTTCTATCTATTCGTAGGTTTTAGGGCAGTGTTTTTCTCATTAACAAACTCTGAGCCCATGTAATGTTGTCGTGGGATTTCGGGTGGGGGTGGAAGGATTAGGGATGGGGAGAACCAAGAATAAGTTTATGCAGTATTGATGTTTTTTGGAAGTACTAAGGGATATAGAAATCTTGCATTTTTTCCCTTGTCTTGCAGGTCCTCAAACAGGTCTACACGGTAACAAAGCTAACATGGATAAGGAATACACCATATGTTGAAAGGTGAACTTGATAATGAACTTTATCCCTACATATAGTGTTCGTTTAAGGGGGCATTGGAGTTCCCATGGAAATCAAAATGATCTTGTTATGTCTTATATAGCTTTTGAAAGTGGAAGTGGATCATTTACATCATCAGAATTGCAGTATGGAAAGCAGGAAGCAGAAAATATGATTTTTGGAAATCCTCAAGTTACTGTGTTCTTAAATACATCCTGAGAACAATTATAGTATTCACTTACATTTCATAAGAAAGGAAATATAATTATTCTAATTTTCCAAGAACACAATTGGTTGATTCTATTTCCATAGGATACCACAATGGTCCTTGTTTTTTTTTTCTACACCTTTAAGTAATTGATGCACCTGTTTTAGCTCATTGTACCAGACTATGATTATATATGATTATACTTAATCTTATGGTGCTGAGTCTTGAAGCTACTTCAGGAAGAATAACCTCTAGATAGGCCATTAGAGATCAGATCATTCTACTACCCATCGCTTGAAGTTTCTTTCAAGTACAACCTTTGTTGTTGCAACTGTTCATTGGAGTGCCATACCCACTTCCATGCTAAGGGCTCACCTTGAAACCGTTCATGTCTTCTTTCTTCCCTCCAACTTAAGACCCAATCCTTCTTTCAAGTTACAAAAGAACCACCATATCCCTTCCTGTTATTGAACCTGACAAGAATGTACTTTCCTGTTTATACAAATACCCACTTCTGAAATCACTGTTATGATTATTTATCCTAATTTTGGGTTTCAGACTGGTGGATGAGCTTGCAGTTACATATAAGGAGGCAGCACTGAGAAGGGCTCGGGAAGAGATCAGAACACATGTTATTCAGATGCTGATCTTACTCCAACAGTAAGGATTGTATTCTTTTTATTCTTCAGTATTTGCAGGGGGTTTGTTGCAACAATCTCTTTCTTGTTCTTATGTTCTGTTATTTAATTTATTTATTTTTTTTCTATCATCTCAAGATGCAAGGGTCTGCAGTTTGAGGCAGCTTGGAACAAGCACAGGGATGATCCAAACCTGACAACACTCGGTCCATCCTTCAATACAAGAAATGCTGCAATGGTAGAATTTCCGATTCTCTATTATTGTGAAAATGATAACTTGTTTAAAAATAGGACATATGATTTATTTCTGAAGTCACAGTTCCACTTGCTCTAGTCACTTTGGCCAAAACATTTGACTGGTAGCCAAAATTTTCATTGAGCACATTGTGCATCAAAGGCCACTACTCATAACGCAGGAATTGTTACAATCCATTCAATTACCATTATCATGCAGTGCTCTGAAGGTTAATTAGTTCCAATACATTGTCGTCATTGATAACTGTAAACTAGCTTGCTCAAATATTTGCACTGTGTGTCTGAACCATTAAACTCACGGCCTCTACCACCATCTTCTGCTTGTTCATTCCAATCTCTCAGCTATATTTTATTTTGTGTAAAGGGGATAAAGTGTGTTGGGTTGATACGAAGAGTGGAACTTTCTTTGTTAAATCACTTTATGTTAGCCTAGAGACAAGAAGGGTAGTGTAATTCCCTTCTAGTGTTGTGTGGAATGCATGGGTTCCTCCTAAGGTGTGCTTTTTTGTTTGGGAGGTGACTTGAGGAAAAGCTTCGACTCTTGATCAGCTTCAAAGGAGGGGTTGGTCTTTGGCCAACCGTTGTTTCCCATGTTTGTCTCATGAGGAGTCTATTGACCACATCTTTTTGCATTGTGACAAGGCAAGGGTGTTGTAAGAGCTATTATTCTCTCTTTAGAGTTTTTTGGGTGATGCGGTTCGTAGTTAGAGAGACTCTACTAGGCTAGCATGGTTCCTTTGTTGGAAGAAAGTGGAAAAACGTTTGGAGGGCAGCTCCTTTATGCCTCTTCTAGACTATTTGGAAAGAGAGAAATAGAAGATCTTTTGAGAATGTGGAACTCTCAATCCAAAAGCTGAAATACTTGTTTTTGTGTAACTTGTTAACTTGGACCAAACTGCTTATAGGTGAAAGATTGATGTCCATAGTAGATTTCATTGATTGGTTGGGATCAGTTTGAGGGAGGGAGTATCTTTTTGTTTTATCTTCCTTTTTTTTGGTACTTTTTGGCTGCCGTTGTATACATTGTATGTACTTTGGTCGCCCGTTTTAGCATTTTTAATACAAATCTCATTTAGTGATAAAATATATATATATATTTTATGTTGTCTTTTGAGTCTTTTTCCTCCTCCATGGTGGGGAAGTGTTTATGAAACAAATTTTCTTGGTTTTATCTTATTTACATTGTGGCAATGTTACGCAGGTTGTTCAATGATCATGATGGTGCTGAAGGATTTTGAGTTTTGGATTTAAGGGGTATCACTGTATAAAGGAATGCTGTGTAAATAGACGAATTGAGATCCTCACATTTGTAAGTTAGGTTTCAGGCAGTGATTAATCTTTTGATATTCAATGCTGTTGACATTCTTGGGCAGTACTATTACCTACAAGGCTACAACTCGAAGTGTTGATGTTCTTATTTACCTCATACTCGGGCCTAGAACAACAGCAGCAGTCCATGATAAACTTGTGGCCTGGAATTTTTTCCCCAAGCCCACTACCGCCATGAACTGTAGGGATCATCTTGAACCATTATAGTAATTATTCTTGTGACATGATGGAGAGCCGGGAGCCCACTGCTAGAAGGGGGAAGGGGCCAGAATCTATGCAAGTCAGAACAGTGTTAATGGACGCTAACCTGAGCTCAAATGGGTTGCCTCTCGTATTTGGCTTTCAACCGTTAAATAGCCCTTAAGCCCTCCATTTTGATGTTGGAAAATTTGGTAGAAATACAAAGAAAACGAAATAAAGCAGGAAAGAATGGAAAGAAAGAAATATGAAAGAAAAAACAAAAGATAGATCAAATCTAATAAATTTGTCTTACATATTATTAAAAAATTTATATATATTTTTTCATGAAGAATAGATGATAAAATTTTAAATGATCTTTTTATTTATTTATTATATTTAAACTTTTCTTTGTAGTTTTCATAATAATTAAATTAGAGAATTTAGTGTTGTTTTTCCTGTCTCTTTTCCTAATTCCACATCAGACAAATATTTCTTATATTTTAGTGAACTTTAGATGTTTAAATTGACAGTGATTACCGTTAAGGAGTGTGATCATGTGGTAATGAAAGAAAGTGAAGATGGGTAGGGAAGGTAGTCCACAAGGGTTTAATTCTTTTCGCTCATATTCTGAAAGGTTTCATTTCAATTATCAAACTTTTATCTTGTGACGATGATTCTTGTCAATCGTTCCTGAGAAAGAGTGTTCGGATAACATTTCAAGTTATCAAACTTTGATTTTTGTTTTTGAAAATACTAGATAAAGAATAATTTTTCGAAAACATTCGCAGGCCAGGAAAGTTTCAATAAACAAGAGCTTGCCAAATGAGAGCATCTTTCTCCCTAGTCACTAGCTCCTAGCCAAGTAGAAATAGGATGAAGTGGTAGGACTTCTTAAAGATCTTGGCTGGATTGGATTGGAGAAGGTTTTTGGGCTGACTATGAAGCCTAAGTTTGGCCCAAGCTCAGCCCTCATGCACTGGACCATCAGCTTGCTCTCTTGCTTCTCAACTTCTAATCTAACCGCCAACCAACTGTAATCAACTGTCGATCTCCCAATCCCGGCTAAAGTAAGCGGAGTGCGCACTCAGCAATAGCAATCCCACCAGAACCGCCCAAAATCCCACTGCTTAAAATTAAAACGAAACCCACATGCGCATCATAGAGCTTGTCAGTCTGTTGGATTATATTCTCACTTGGTATCTCCCTCTTCCCTCCATCCTCTACCCTCTGCATTCAACTTAGAACCCCCGAGAAACCCTCGACAAACCTTCTCTTCAAGAAAACCATGTCTCTTTCACTAAACCCCACCTCTTTCTCCTTCTTCCTTTTCTCCCTCTACTTTCTCTCTCTCCCCGTCGGAACCTCCTCGCTTCCGGTCGTTGGCATCACCTACACCCACGACCCCCGCCACGACCACGACCACACCCCACCAAGCCATGTTGCCTCCACCGTCCATTCCCTCAAACTCTCCGCCGTACGGCTGCCCGAATCTGACCCTTCCGTTGTCCGAGACTTCTCCTACTCCAACATCTCCCTCCTCCTCAACATCCCCAACTCCTTGATTCCGGCCATTGCCTCCAACCGTTCCAATGCTCTCCGGTGGCTCTACCACCACGTTATACCCTTCTATCCACGAAGCAAAGTGTCCACCATATCCGTCGGCAACGACATTTTGGATACCTCCTCCGACCTCGCCGATTTTCTCCTCCCGGCGATCAGGAACGTCCACTTAGGACTACGGGATCTTGGGATCCAGAAGATATCTGTTTCCACCACCTTTTCTTTCATCAACATCATGACGACGTCGTTTCCTCCTTCGGCGGCGGAGTTTCAAGAACCGGTCTCCGAGTTACTGATAAAACCACTGCTTCAGTTCTTGGACGACACCAACTCTTCGTTCTTGATCAATCTGTACCCGTACAATGTGTACCGCTTGAACTCTGAGATCCCCATTGGGTTCGCTCTCTTCCAACAACACCCCTTTAATTACCGTGACGATCTCACCACCGGAGTCCGATACCGGAACTTGTTCGATATGATGGTGGATTCGGTGATTAGCGCAATGGCGGTGGCAGGCCATGAGAGTATCCCAGTGATAGTGACGGAGACCGGGTGGCCTAGCTCCGGCGACGCCTCGGAAATCGATGCCAGCCCGGCTTATGCAGAGATGTACATTAATGGTCTGGTGACCCATCTGAGCTCGGGTCTTGGTACACCGCTGCGGAGAGAGGGGGTGGCGGAGACTTACATATATGAGCTGTTTGATAGAGAAACGAGGCAGGGCACTGATTCAGGACGACATTGGGGGATTATGTATCCCAACATGACAAGGAAGTACAATATCGCGTTCTCTGGTTCAGTTACAACTGGTTCTAGCAGAGGTTGGGTGCGGATGGTGGGAGGGCTTTTCACCATTGTTGCTCTATGGCTGTTGCAGTAGAATCAGCTCCAGTTTCTATTCATTTGCTTTACATTTTCCATGAATGAGTTGGGTAGACTTGTAAATGGTGGTTGTCTTGCTGTTGCATGCAGTTGAAACGACAGCGTTCTTGGATGTCCTTCACTTTTTTTTCTCTCTCCTTATTGGATTTCTTTCTTTCCTGATGGCGGTGATGTACGTGTTGAAGCTTTGATAAAATTGTTGTCATAATTCGTAGTGGGCGTGCAGCTGAATTTTCTTTGGGGAGGGTGGGTCTCTGTTTGGTTGTTGAGAAAACATTTACAAAATAAAGCGGCGTTTTCAAGGGGAAAAACAGGAAAGGAAGGAACAGAAGACGCAATTCAACTGATCCAAATTGGTGTTAGTTTTCGTCATTGTTGGCTCAAGATTTCCTCCAATTGCCCAAATTTGGAGGGAAATTTCCAATGGTGAATGAAAAGGGCATCAATGTAATTAAATTAACTAAGAATCACATTTAAAATTGTTTTTTGGCCGAGATCATTCATATAAGAACTTGTTTTTAAAAATAGCACCCGTTTTAAAAAAATTGGTAAGATTTCCTTTATAATGATTTTTCTCATCGTATAAATGAATTTCATATCGAGTCTCATTTAAAGTGTGTTTGAGAGTAATTTTAAAAAACATTTTTAATATTTCTAACAAAAATTTTCAAACATTAAGGTTATGTTTGGTTCCCAAAAAATACTAAGGAAAGAAAAAAAAAATGTAAAGAAAAATTATTTTTTCATGTTTGGTTGTCCTATAAAAAATATAAAAGAAAATCAAATATAATTAAAACTAATTAAAAATTTATGTATTTTAAAATTATTTAATCTTTATATTAATGAGTTAAAATAAATAAAATGAGTTTGAAGTAAAAAATAAAAATAACATATCAACTTTTAATCAATTTTTTATTTTCCTTCACTTTTTCTTTCCTTCTATTTTTCCTTTGTATTTTATTTCCCTTGATTTTCCCTCAAATTTTCTGAGAACCAATCATAGCCTAAAAATATTAAAAACGTTTTCTAGAATCACTACCATATATATTTTAAGAGTGTGTTTGACAGTAATTTTAGGAAATGTTTTTCGCATTTTTAATACTTGAATGATAAAAATTTTCAAGTGTTAAAAATACTTTCTAAAATCATTATCAAATGGGCTTTTAGAGTACGTTAGGAATTGATTCTAAAAAATATTTATAATAATTTCAATACTTAAATTATAAAAAATTTCAACTATTAAAAATATTAGAAGTGATTTGTAAAATTACTATCAAATGAACTCTTAATATATTAGATTTTAAAGAGTACCTTTATTTTTAAAAGTAATTGAAACTCAAAAATCGGATCTAATCACTAGAAAAAAATAAGAAGAAGATCAAAATTGGATTAGAATGGACTATGGTTTTATTATTTCTTCACACAATTATTATTTTTAAATATTTTTTTACTAGTTAAATAGATTCTAAATGAAGCAAGACTTTCTAAATGAAGTAAGATCAAATCATACAAAACTTAATGTTTTGACAAGACTTCAAATAAATTTAATTAATATTATATAAATTAAAATTTAAAAATAAAATACAAAAAATTTATTTATTAAAATGAGTTTTTGTTTTATGTTTTGATTTTTTTTTAAAAAAGACAAATTTACACATCATTGTTTTTATTGATTTTTTTTTTCTTAAAAACAATTTTTAAAAGCAAGTTTTAGGAAATATGACCAAAAAAACCTAAATATCTTCGATGCTTTTTGCTTCCTTCTTTACCTTTTTTTCCCTTTTTATTCTTTCTATATATACATTTTTATTTATTTTTAAATATAATAACATCGAGTATAAAATAATAGCAATAATAATAATAATAATAATAATTTGGGGATTGGATCCGGGCCTACTGAGAAATGAATGAAACCCGGCCCGTGGCCTACGGATACCCAACTCCAAGTCCCATCGTTTTCTGTCATATACGTAATAGTGATATACGTGGTCTCCTCAAAGTTTCGCGAAAGAGTGGCGAAACTCTCTGCCTTTCAGAAGCTCTGCTGCTTTTCCGCTCTTTGTCTTCTCATTTTTCTTGGTAACTTCCAACATATCTAGCTACTCACATCTGTGTACGCCTGTTTGCTTTTTTTCTTTTTCTCTTTCTTTCGTTTTCTTTCTTGTTTGGGACGTTGTCTTTGCAGAATTTCATGGAATTTATGTTCTATCGTATTTAGATTTTGTTTTCGATGTTCCATTTTGTCTAATTAAATTCTAATCAGCAATCTTCCTCGTTCAATTTTCCATTTATATATATATATATTTTTAATTTTAATCCAATTTTGTTGCTTCATGAATTGTGAGAATCCATGAAGGTCGCTTTCCTATGGTATTTCTATTATTCTCATTTATTTTTGTTTATTTTTTCCAATTTTGTTTCGGTCTTTTGAGTTTTGGAAATTGGATTTGATTGTGCTCTGTTTGGGCTTTAGGAATAGTTGATTCTGAGAAATTCTGTTGAGAACTTCACAACGGCGGTCGTTGTTGATGTTGTTTGCAGCAACAATGTAGATGGTTTTAATTTTATTCTTCGCAATTTTTATCAAGGTAGTGGCATAATTGTTGCTGTGTTGATGGCAATTCCGCACTTTGTCTTTGTTTGGTTCCCAGGAAAAAACGAAGGAAAATGGTTAAGAAATGCATCCATTTTAAAGTGTTTTCCTTCATATTTTTTGCGCTACAGTACTTCATAGAAATAGACTGGATTATTAGCATCATGCTCCTGTACTAATGCAAATTATTCACTGATACAGCTTAGTAATTGATAAGCAGCTTCATATGCCAGCATTTAGCCTATTCCTTTATGATTTTATTTTCCCTGGAAACAAACGGAGCCTCCAAAATTTATAGACCTTCCAGCAGTTTCTGCAACTTTTTCCCATTTTAGTTCTCGATAAGTTGGGTAATTTGTCACTACTTTGAAAGCATAATTGGTGGGTTTTGGATAAACAGAGGTTATATCTCCTGGTTGTATTCAGTTCATTTTTATTTCTTCTTTTCTTCTTTTTGTTTATAGATGCCTGCTTGAATTAGCAGATAAAAATGGCAAGCGAACAGAGGATTTCTGGCATGTCCACTCGAAAGGCAAAAGCCACTTGGACACACACATTCCACAAGATATTTGTGGAATTGTGTTTAGAACAGACAATAAAGGGGAATAGGCCCTGTACACATTTCACTAAGGAAGGCTGGAGGAATATTGTCGAATCATTCCACAGAAAGGTGGGTGTGAGATACGACCGGAAACAATTAAAGAATCATTGGGATGTCACCAAGGAACAATGGAAAATTTGGTGTAAGCTAATTGGAACTAGTAGCATGAAATGGGATTCCGCTTCTCATAAATTTGGAGCGAGCAATGAAGATTGGGACAACTATTTACAGGTATGCTAATGCTACCACTACAGGGAGGTTCTCCATGAATCCAGATTAGTAATGGAGTAATGTTTTGTCACAGGCAAACCCAGAAGCTGCTCATTTTCGGTACAAGGAGCTCCCGTTCACTGAAGAATTGGAAACCATCTTTGATGGAACAGCAGTTAGTGGAGAAACAGAACCTCCAACTCAGCGTAGGAAGAAAAATGATGGTTTGGCCACCGCCATTTCGCCCATGAATGAGCAAGGAATTTTTAAGCCTGATGGGAAAATTAGGCGTCATTTTGATGCTGTTGAATCAAGGAGTGTTATAACGGTTCAATCTGCACAATGTAAACAGAATTACAGTATTGGGGAGTGCATTGAGTGCCTGGATAGGATGGAGGAAGTAGAAGAAGGAAGCGAACTATACTTGTTTGCATTAGACATATTCTTGAAGAAGGAATACAGAGAAATTTTCCTTCAATTGAAGAAGCCTAGCGTAAGGATTGCATGGCTGCAACGGCTGCAATCGGTTTGTCCACCTTTGCATTAGGGCTCTGATTATTCTTTGGGCTTCTTTTTAATGTTTGATAAACTCTAGGTAGTTCTGGTATATGGCATGATTCTGATCTGGTTAATAGAATTTATTTCTAGTTGGTTGCTAAATGAGTTGCCTCATGTTTGTTTGATATAAGCATATTTAATGTCTAGTGTCATTAATCAAGACCTGCATTTTTACTCTATAAGATGGAACCTTGATCCCTTCATATTTTGCTATGATGAAAGTTTCATAACTTCACCAAAAGCTTTATATCCAGTATAGGTAGGGTATTCACATGTAGATGGCCAATTGTCACACCCTATTCAAAACACCTTAAAGTCTCTGACACAATGCTCTAATGGAAGCTTCAAACCAGTACTTTACTAGTCAGTTCAAGACTGATGCTCAAAATTGCAGCACAGATTGAATTCTGCTCATGAATCATGATGCTATATAATTCGACTACCCGATTTTCATGATTGATTCTAAAAGTTTCAGGGCAAGTTGAATAAAGTCTATGGTGCTATAGAATTCAAAACGGCTATAAGAAGAAGATAGAAGGATTGGTTAGAAAGAAAAACAACCAAGGTGGTCCACCTACTTCTCTTCATTGTTGGATAAACTTTTAGAATTTGTGCTTGATTCTTAAGACTTACATTGATGGATTGTGGGACATGTTATCACTTATCAATATAGCCTTCCCCATGAATTTGAGTTATTATATTGCATACTAAGCCTTCTGAAAATGACTTCACCCACAAGTGATTCCCATTGCAATAGGGAGAGCCAGAACTCACAGATATCGCTGAACAATAAGATTTTTGCAGGGAGAAAATTGCATATTGTGACTACTTGTCTAGAAACAAATAATGAAATACACTGCACTGCACCTCAGCCAACTGGGAAGATGAGCGACGAATTTCTGTAGGACATGAACTCGATTGTAACAATAATATACATATAATAGAAGACTCAAGCAGGACCAATACTTGGAATATGATAAGAGACGACTATACAATGGAATACTCTCTAACAGGTTACAATCACCTTGGAACATGATCCTACTTCAGTAGATTGGCGCTTTCAATGTGATCGTCAAACTTGTAATACATTGGATTAGGAAGCTTGAATATGCGTTTCCCTAAACTTGGGCCTGTCAGAGCATCCATCTGACTGCTAATCACAGCTGTTATTCGGAAGCCCTCTTTCTGTATTACGCCCCTTTGTCTGGAAAAATATTCATGAGTATCCATTTGCATTTCATCATCTGACCTGCAAGAATGCTGAAATCAAATTAACCTACAAGTTCAAGGTATAGCTTCAGATAAGAGACAAAGTGGAATCTAAGAGTGGAGACCATCTGGATAACATATCTTCACATGCCCTCAAAGTGTTCTATAAAGTAAGAAATGGCAAATGAAACTTGATCAGGAGGGAATAGTCTAAGACATTAAGCTCATTATCCAATATTTTAGGCATCTAAAAAGAGATATTGTTGGTTAAAAATCAGCATAAGCAAGACTTTCTCAAACACCCAAACCATTTAAATGATTAAAAGCTCTTAAATAATAAGATCTTGGAAAAATAAAATAAAAGATAAAAGGTAAGAGAAAGGAAAAGAAATTGAACTGGTTTGATGAGGTTGTGCACTACAACTATACCCCATTCAATTCTGTCAAGGTCTTGAGCAAGGAGTCATTACAAAGGGGAAAAACAATAGAAAAGGGAACATCTTATCTGTTGGAGAGTATTGACATATATTGTGAACCCAAATCTTTTATGCTTAAATTTTTAGGAAAATTTATTGTTTTACATTATCCCTAAAAGCACAAAAGTTCTAAAATGATAAAGGTGATCAGAAAAATAAACATCTGAGTTTAGCCATTAGCCTGAATGACTAAATATTGTTTGCTATACCCAATATATCTGGCTTGATGAGGTGAGGAGAAAAAACATTTATGTACCAATAACTAGAAATGTGAGGCTTTACCAGGGTACCCCCTCCATTTAAATTTTTTGCAGCTCTTTACTTGATGAATTCAATTGTCTCATTCAATAAAGAAACATGAGAACAATACCTCATAATCAATGAAGACCAATTCCGGTATCCTGCAGTAGTAAGGTGCTCTAGGGTGGCATTTCGTTGTTTCTCAGGCTTCCTTGATAGCAAAATCAAAGACCACCCACCAGCTTGAAGTTTCATGCAAAATCTTAGAATAAGCTTGTGTTTTAGATCTTTGGTCTCTTCAATGCATTCATTACATCCATTTTGATCAAATCTGTGAAAAACAAGTATTTCTTTTTTCATTTAGAAATGACAATCTAAATTCATGAATATTTTCAAGGGCAACAATATATATTTCAGACTAAATAAATTAGAGGGGAATTCATCAAAATAAAAGTAGTAACAAATCACATTCAGAAAGGGTCTACATTCTGGGTTCATTGAAAGGAAAATAGAAGAAAGAAATGTCCTGATTGACATCGCAAACTGAAATTGGGCAAGGAAAAAAAGCATTCTACATATGTCCACGCCTGTGTGCTGCACAAACATCGATTGAAAATCCAACATAGTTGAAAATAAGAAACAAATAAATTAATAATGGGATATTTCTTTTTCTAGCTTCATGGCAGATGATTGATAGCTGACAAATTTTAGATTTGAGATAGGTGGAAAAGATGAGGACAAGAAAACAGACTAGATCATAAGGACATGTGAAGTTCTAAATCAATCCTGTCATTGATCCTGGAGTAGATGTTCTTGCTGGCAAAAAAATAGCAATAGCAATAGCAATAGCAAGAAGGGAAAAGAAAGTGAGGAGATCAGAAGAATAAAAAGATAAAACTTTAACTATTGAGTTCAAACCCTTTGAAAACAAGTATTTAAGAAAGAAATCCAAAACCTTGATCCCTTACTGAGGTACCAGCACATTCACCAAAGAACCAAGTGGTTGATGGATCCTAAAATAGGCTCTTTACAAGAACCAAGCTATTTTTACATTAGGAACATAATCCACAATAACAAGTTTCACATTAGCAGGGAGGAAAGCATCGATCAAAGCAATAGAAGCAAACATGTTTTCATAAAACAGGGGGTAAATACCTGTACAGATTGTTGTAAAGAGGATTTGATGAGTGGAAATCATCTATATCCAACAAAAGTGCATCTAGACCATCACCCAGGGGTGTGACAGTACTGAAGTATTTCTCAGCTAACCACATGGTTAACTTAAAATCTTTTGCATATTGACCTTCTTTTATGTACTGAATAGCAAAATCCTTGCAAACTGAAGGGAATTCATTTACTTCCAAGCTGTTGATCTCCGCATGAAGAGTGAAAATCTTGCAATAACTGTAATAATCACTAGACTTTGACAAGTCGACAGCTCCTGACCTCTCTATTTGACAGGATTGCAACATTACCACCAATGCAATCAGCAAAGTAATTAGCAAAACCCCAATGGTAGTAAGCGCACCAATGAAGATGGTTGCAGCAAAAGATGTCATATAGATCCCCGACTCCACCACATAATGGCTCCCCATATCTATGGCCAAGAAAAATAACAGGATCAATGTAACAGGTAGCCAAACTTAATATAAAATGATCCTCTGCCTGTCAAATACAGTATATATCAATAGTTCGCCAATATCATCCACCACTGGCATACCAGAAGAAATGGAATACATGTAAATGGATGCATGCCCTGCCCAATGAATTCAATTTTTATAGCAAATAACCCAAAAAAACCCCATTTGGCAAACCCTACATTCATGACAAAAGATTTTCCTGCAATTTTTCTGGTTCTCTAAGCTTTTAAAATAACCAAAACAAATTTGAAAGCAAGTATCAGACATCTTCAGATGGAACCCAATATCAGTAGGCTCCCATTTTCATGGGAACACACCAGATGTATAAACTAGCCATCAAACCCAGTTCTTTGTATGGGCTAAATAAACTAAATCCTTCTCATGATAGTTTATGAATCAGAAAATCACCCATACAAAGATAAGATGTTGCATACCAGAACCTCCTCTACTAGAAGAAAGGCTTTGGGTGGAATACTCGCGCTCCATTTGATGAGCATAGGCGGACATTGGAACAGCCCCACCAGCAAAAGAAAAACTCAAGCAGTAAACAGGAAGAAATAGCTAGATCACCGATGTCTAATCAATTGAAGTCCAATCCCTTCTAGTTAATAGAATGGCCCTCTGCAATAGCAAGGAATTAAGTCATGGAGATGGCAAACCCAATTCATCCTCATCATAAAATAAAAAATTTTCCGAGAAAAAGGCAAACCCACTTGCAATTCTACTTTCGGGTTGCTTACATGCTGATGTATTCCGAACTGAGTCTAAATTCCACATAACCCAAATCCAAGAAAACAAACACTATTAGAGTAGAATAAAAATAAAGAAAGAAAACTGAAATTCCAAATCGAACCTAATTCTCCGCAACGTAGAACCAATAACTTACCAGCAGCATGATTTTCCATGCTAACAGTAACAGTGTGCCCAACAAAATCTAAATTATCAAAAGCGAAGAAAACAGAAGAAAATGATGAGAAGGATTTCATCTCCAACCAACAAAAAGAAAGAGGAATTCAAACAGTCATCATAATCGACACATGCGTAGTACACATGTGCATATGATAGAAGAGAGAGAGGGGACACCCGAGAACAACGCTGAAGAGAGATCTCGAAAATGCGCCCATTGGCCCATTTCTCTCTCATTCCGGAAATTTCCTTGGTTTGTTTGGTTGCGTGTACTACTCTACTGGGGAGAATTTTGTCTTTTTAATCTGACAGTGAAAACTGAAAAGGATATTCCTATCCAATAAATACGTGAGGAATGGTATCATGGGATGTAGCTTCGTGTCTGAAACCCACCACATTAATTCTTCCTTCACAAATCGCAGCTGCATATAATCCAAATTAGAGTCGTATTACCTAAATGCCCCTCTAAAAATTAATATGTTGCCCCTTTTTTCTTCCATTTTTCATTTCTATTTCTTTTGGATAGGAATAAATTTGAGTCATGTCTTGTCAGATGAATAAAGAAAAAAAAAATCTTATTTCTATTTTTATTTCTTCAATAAAAATAAATTTGATGATTTCGATTCTTTTGTTTTAATGCAAAATTAGAATAATTTGATAACAATCAAAATATGAATAGAAAAATATTTTAAATCGACAATAATTCTGTTAAATATATTTTAAAATAATATTTTATATTTTATTTTTTTAAGTAAAATATCGTTTAAGAGTTTTTTCAACTAAATATAAAATTAAGAAAAATAATATTTACTTAATAAATATAAATTAATCATAAAAAGTCACAAAGCTAATAAAAATAGAAGGATAAATAAAAAGTTAATTAATAATAGAGTTTTGTTTGGATCAAACTAATTCAAAATTACTAGACTTTATATTAAAAATAAATGTCAATTTGCTAGAAAAAATGATATTAATTCACTTGATTTTGGATTTTCAAATTATTTTTTAAAATTATTAAACTCGTTAACAAATCCATACATTAAATCTCACTTGATTTCCAGCTTATTTACCGGATGAAAAAACTCTAAAAACATATTTATATATAAAGGATAAACTAACATGGTCATTTTGAACCAATTTTAATTTTAAAAAATCACATATTAATTGACATAAGTTTCAAATTGTCTTTAAAAATTATCAGACTCATTAAAAGTTTAACACACTAAGTTTGACTTGATTTGAGATATATTTATCTAATAACAAAATTTGAAGAAAAAATATCTTATAAAACCATTTTTTTTTTAATTTCAACATCTATTTTATCTGAAAAAATATTTTTCAACCAACCAAACACAATATAAGATAATTTACCAGGTCGATACTATTTTGAAGAATAAATGAGATTTTGTTTAAAAAAAATTGACAAAAAAAAAGAGTTGAAAACTTTGTTGCAAAAAAGGTTCTTATTGTGAAGTCCTAAAAATGAGCCTAAATAATCATATAAGAGGGAAGGATTATGATTTGGGTGATAGTGCTTTAAATTTTATTTTTTTTTCCAATTATCAAATTCAATGCAATAATAAGGGGATATAACAGTGAACAATAACAAAAAGGTAATTGAATAATAAAGAGATAGAGGAAGAGAAAGTAAACACCAAATTCAACTTGGTTCAGCACAATCTTACCCATGTCTACTATTGTCTAGTTGAAACCAAGGCTCCTTCAAAGTACCAATCAACACATCCATCTCTTATCAAAACCCTCTCGTCTAGAGAACCAAATGTGTATTGAAGGTCGGTACAAAGGGTGAAAGTATACTAAAGAAGGTAGTTAGATCCAAGAATGCAAGATAAGAGTAATTGCACTCAAAGTGTATCAAAAACTCAAATAAAAAGAAGTTTTTGGAGTCTAAATAAGACACTTTTGCGCAAGTTAGCCATTAGGCACAATTTCTCACTTCATTGGTTGATTGGTCGATCCATTGCTTGATTAGATGTTGGTACTTAATGCTTGTTACAAGTGATCATTTAATCCCAACTGATCAATTGGTTAGTTCTTAGATTGCTCAACCAATAGACACTGCCAACATACTACAAACCTGGGGCCAAATAGAATCGATTGACTGACCAAGTTAGAAAATTGATGTTTTATGCTCTTAAGACAATGTTCTAGTTTTGGCTAAGCTCTAGCTAAGTTTCCCAGTGTTGAGAAACCCAGTTTTAAACTTGAGAATATGCTGGAAAAATTGGGCTTTTAGCATTAAATAAGTGTAGCTGATCTTAGTAAAAGCCTCTTCAATTTTCACATTCAAGATCTTCACTTTGAGAACTCCAGAAAAATGATTCATTCAAATCCAAAGCTTAATCTTAAAAGAACAGATTTTTATGGAGTATAGCCCCAAGATTCATAGCTCATTGAAAATTGCATACTGTTTGAGCACTTCAAGACCAAATTAAGGGTTAATCCTTCATTTTGTTACCATCAAAATTGGTCTTAAGCAACCTTGGACTGATGCTTACTAAGAAAATTACAGGCTTTTAAAATCATAGCTTTTTTACCTTGCTTCTAACAAAGCAAAGAGCACCTTACTGCACTCATAAATTGAGACACATCTTATATCTCCATTCAGAAAAACCCAAATCTATCTGACAGCTGTTAAGCGGATCGGCATCTTTCCAAATTTCCTACATACTTTTGACAATTGAATCATAAACAACTCAATTTTATAAAAGCACTTACAATGTTTCGTTTCTCCACGCAGGTGTGTTGTAGCACAATTTGGTTCTGCAAAACCAGGTTTAACCAAGCCATAACAAGATAATCAACCTTTCATGAAGCTTGTGAACAGAGACAGAATATAAGGAAACAGAAAATTCATGTCCCATTCATTCACAAAGACCCACAACCCAATTCCAAAACAACACACCTTTTGTGAAACACAGACCTCCATCAATTCACAAACAGCTTACTTATCCAGGTGACCATGTTCCACAGCAGCCATTTGATTTCCATGCATTCACAAAAATGAAGAATTCATACACAGTGAAGATGAAAAAGAAGGAAACTCAGGGATACCGCCATGGGATGATTCCCAATATATAGCAAAAAGTTTGGATACAAAATTTCAGCCTCCATTTTTTATCAAACAATGCAAGGTATCATGTAAATTTCAACCTCCATCTTTGCATTCAAAGAGAGAAGGCATAATTTTTTTATTCTAATAAACATTTGTTTAGCAGCCAACAAAAATGCTACTTTTTCATCCCCAACTGAAGCATCCTGGACAAACTTACCTGGTTCAGGAGGCTGTGCAGAGTTTTGATCTAGTAGTACAACAAACCCAAACGACAATAAATACCTAGGAGCTTTTTCTAACCATCATTGCCTAAGGCCTTAAACCCATTTACCAAATTCACAGCTCTGTCAACAGCCCTCGCTAATTCAATAGCTGCTCCAACATAAGTATGTGGGGTCAAGTTCAAGAGATTGGTCTTTGCTTCTTTAGGTAATTCCAACCCTTCAATAAACTCTCTTATGCTTTCTCTAGTAACCGCTCTTCCTCTTGTTAACTCCTTTAGCTTCTCATAGGGCTCCGGAACACCATATCTTCTCATCACCTATAAATGAAATAGCAAGTGATGATACTTATTAGGAAGATCTGATAATAGTGTAAATATAATTGAAAATAACTGCTAAGAAGCCTTTAATTTTAACTATGTGGGCTCAAATAGGGCCATGTCATCTATTACAGTAAAGACCATCATGTCTTAAAATTAAAATTGATAAATAAAACAGGCAGAAAATGTGAAATAAAACATTATAATCCCCATTAAAATAAATAAATAAATAGAATGCATTAATCACTAAAAATCATCAAACAAGGGTATCACATTGCTAGACAGGAACAATCGATCCTGAATAGGACTAGAAGCTGTACTCCACAAAGACGACAACACATACCAAAAAATGCAGGGACATGACACAACTCAACCTATGAGATTTCTAGGTTGTGAACTGTATGATTTGATCCTGTAAGATTTGACCCAGCGAGGTAAATTAAGTCCAGATGATGTCTAAGGAGAAAGCTTATAAACCATTTTCTAATATCAAAGAGTGGTGCATCAAATTTAAGGAAGGGGAAGAATTTAAAACACACACACAACTTGGAAACAGTGAATCAGTATTTGTGTATATTTTTCATACTTCATATACAATCTTCTATTAGGCCCACTTGGATCTTAAGGAAAATGAGATCATTTGAGTACATAGCATTTGAAGACAGACTGTGTGTTGTTATTGTTGTTGCTTTTGTTTTCCTCTTTGAAAAGGGAAGGAAAATATATCAGAAAGGGACCTTCACTACAATTACAGAATCAAATTACAAAATCTAGTAGCATATTTACCACTAGCATCCTACACAAGTAATTGATCCTTGAAAGTTGGAGAATCATCGAATCAATATTCACAGTTTTAAGCTTCAAACATATAGCACACAAAACCAGAAGAAAAACACATACAGTCTGTATTGGTTCAGCAAGCACTTCCCATGACTGGTTCAAGTCCTCACTCAAGCCAGCTTCATTTACCTAACGTGCAAAATAAGTTCAATTAGAAAAGTTTTGCCCCACGCTGAAGCATTTACAGCTCTTTCTTCTTGACCTCAAAGTAATAATCGAACATTAAAAGAATAGAAGAGAGAGCTGCTTGCCACAGATGATGCCAAGGTGCTAGCTATTATAAGTTGGATAATAAATGGTAATGTCATCAGCACAACAATATTAAGCTGATGCATGACAATAATGTTTTTACAGATAATCAACCTTCAATATATATTTTTTTTTTGATAGGTTAATTCCCACATCAACTAAGATAATCAACCTTCAATATTACACAGTTACTCCTGATTTCCTTATGTAAGGATAACAGGTCACTGTAATTGCACATTATCCAAGAGAGGAGCAATGTAACATATTAATTATATTGCTTACCTGAAGCTTTGCTATACCCTGTAATGAACTTTTGTAGGCAAGAAGAGAATGTCCTAATCCTTCACCCATGTTCCTTAGAACTGTTGAATCAGTCAAGTCACGCTGCCAATAAGATATAAAAGATTTTTTTTTATCAGAATGGGTAAAAGAAAAATTAGTATTCCCAAAATAAGAGGCACTCCATTCCTCAATCACCAGGTCCACCACTACTATAATTTATAGCTTGGATTCATAAGCTTCTGGTATCTAGCTAAAACTGTTTCTTTATTAGTTTATTTGCATCAGAGGAATTAGCAAAAAATCTTAACTTCCTCCTAGCATCTGTTATACAGACACTATATGCAGTATAATTTTGGTTCCTTCAACTGGTACCCTATTGATGCTACTCATGGATTTAAGATATGATGAAACTAGGTGACAGAACCTAGAACATATACAAAGATAGTATAAGGAAAAAAGTTACAAAGAAAAATAGACTAGGTGTTACCTGCCATCGGGAAATAGGCAACTTCATGCTTAGATGAGATAGACCTCCATTAGCCTTACCAAGATTACCTTCACTATTTTCGAAATCAATAGGATTCACTTTGTGAGGCATGGTCGAAGACCCAATCTCACCAGCCTTTGTTATCTGCTCAAGATTTTGAATGTTAAATGATCCACATTTTTTGTATATGAGACAAACCCAATAAAAAAATTTATTCATGTAAGATTCCTTACCTGCTTAAAGTAACCTACAGAAATATAGCTCCATATGTCTCTATCAAAATCAATCAATATGTTGTTGAACTGGATAATTCCATGGAAAAGCTTTGCCATGTAGTCATGAGTTTCAATCTGCATAACAAGGACATAGAAAGTTACTGAATTGGGAAAATATGTAAGCGCATGAACATAAATGTACTTGCAATACCATAAGCCTATATATAATGTCTACTTCCATAACATGATTCTCATATGGGTGAAAAAGGTACTAGCAAAGGATAATCAGGATTGTGGATTGAAAATAAAATAACAGAAAGTCAAAAGATAAAGAACTTAATGTGAATGATCCTATGGACCCTGAAATGAGCCCTTGGTATCTAGAAAGAAGATTAAAAAAAAGGTAAGACTGTTATGAGCCAATAATAGAGTATGTTTATGGAAGGTCAAAATGAGATTAGCTAGCACTTCTTGAAATGCAAGGCTGTGTGATTTAGAAACACAATATGAAAATGACAAAGACGTTTCATTAGGAGGAGGAAAAGCAGACATGCCAAAAACAAACCTGAGTCACATAGGGATTGAAACTTAGTCCAAGTGATTTTACAAACTCTTCTGCAATTTGAGGCCAGTTAATATCAGGATATGCAATGAGATGTGCATTGTAGTTTCCAACTGCACCAGCAAACTTCCCCATTATCTCAACTTGAGAAATATCCTGCCTTTCTCTGCTTAACCTGACAGCAAAAATTGCCATTTCCTTCCCCAAGGTTGTTGGTGAGGCTGGCTACAGAACAGTAAAGAAAAATGATTGACCAATATATAACCATATTGACCTGTTTACGGCTATACTAGTTCTGACACCAAACAATATCAGTAAGTAAACTACGCATAAAAGAACAATGATATAGCAACATAGAAACCCAGAACAATTCATAAGTTCAACTACAATGTGAATCTTATAAATAAAATTGTTCAAACAAAGAAACACCCACTATCTTTCATATAACAGGAATAGAAGACTTCAAGAAATTCTAGAGAGAAAAAATACACAAACATATAAAAAGATATAATTAAGGATGGAAGTCAAACAAGGGTGATACTTAAATTTCTTGGTGGTAAGGACACTACATAATCTATTTTTACTAGTGCAACTTACACGTATTCCTACAAGTGACACAGTGAAAAAGTCAATAAAAGGCCAGGCAAGAAGCAGCTTCATTTTAAAACACTAAAAACCTGTCTTACCTGCCCATGAGTGCGAGAAAGCATGGCAATATGAGCATTATCCTTGGCCATGTTACAGATAACGTTAATCAATTCATCCATGACAGGAAATATGACCGTGTTCATTGCTTCCTTCAGCATCAATGCATGGGCAAGGTTGTTGATGTCCTCAGATGTGCAAGCAAAATGAAAAAATTCAAGCACCTGCAGTGAGATAGATAGATAGAGATAATTGATTGATAGAGAAGGAGAGACATAGAAACATAGAGAAAATTGCTAATGTCCTCAGATGTGCAGGAAAGTGAAAAAATTCAACTGCAGAGGCAGAGAGAGAGAGAAAGGAGGGGCTCAAAATTTCAGATAATTAAAACCAAGAAATGTAGCTGTTAACTTGTAAATTGTGTTGTGTGTGTGTGTGCGTGTGTTTGTATTGTGTATCATATCGTATTATGTAACTTAATGTTTTTTACATAACAAAAAATAAATCAGAAAAAAGTATAAATGCATAGGGAGAGGAGGGAGAGAGAGAAAGAGGAGTCAAAGTTTCAAATAACAAAACCCATAAACATTGTCATCAACTCATAAATTCTATCAACTATCATGTGCCATTTTCTCTTTTTTTTTGTGTTGTATATCATAATGTATAATGTATCTTAAATGAGTCAAAACCCAGGCATTCACCAATATCATATATTATAAAAATCCATAAAATCAACTTTTTGAAGTCTTAATGATAACTTTTAGTTCCAAGTTCCAATGAGTCATATATACTTATATGTATCAAAATTCCAACTTACAAGCCCTTCATCATTCCCTCCCTAAAAGAAAGAAAATCATCCAAATGAGAAAAACTAATACAACATTTTCAAAACTCAACTTTATAATATCTTAGACAAAAGTTATATATATATATATATATATGAAGTTTTCATTCACCATCATACTCAAATTCAATAATCAAGTTATTCAATTAACAGTTCCCTAATATTTATTTATTTATCGATAAGTAAGCAAGAAAATATTATTAATAACAGGGAACAATTCCCAATATTTATCATAAAAAATAAATCTACTTAAGTTTCAATCTTTTGTATGTGTCTTTGATAACAAGGGTGTACTATTTTCATGTAGGATTATTTTACCTCTTTTTATTTTTCATTATCAATTCCGTTATTAAAGTACATTCTAACAATTAAAATAATTATTTTCATTTTCAAATTTTATTTTCCCTAGAAACTATTGAAAATAGTCAAAAGCGTTTGTATCATTGTATCATTGTTACAATGCGTGTAAGATAAGATATATTTCAGTGATACATATTGTTTCACATAAAAAAGGTTGTATCATATCGTGTATTTTTAATTTAAAATTTTTAATTTTTAATTTTTGATAAGTAATCATATCATGTATTTTAAGTTCTTACAATTAAGCCTATAAACATGAAGGAGTACTGCAAAAGCAAAAGCCAACAAATAGAGGTACAATTATGTCAAGGCTGAAGTAATAGACTATTTTAGCATCTAAGAAACCGATGAAGCGAAACAAACCTTAGCAATCTCTGGATGTGACTGGCATTTCTGTTTCAAGAAATACTCCACTGCTTTAACATCGTGGTTTGTCACTTTCTCAATATTTTTAACTTCCAAGGCATCACCCATGCTAAATCCATCAACCAATCCTTGCAAATAAGATTGAGCTTCTTTACTGAACTGTGGGACCTCCGTGACTTCAGGAATTTGTGAAAGCTTCAACAACCATTTGATCTGACAGAGATTCTCTATGTTAAAAATGAACCTTTTACATACCATTTCTATCCTAAGACACAGTATCAAGACCCATAGCCCATACACTCACAGTCCTACAAAGTAGAAGGGAAAGAGTTTGGTTTCATGGCCTCAGGACCGAGCCTTTCCCACATCCCTCTGCTCATAACCACACTTCACAAATACACTAATACATGATAACAAAGTTGACTGCTCTAACATGAGTAGAGAAGGTATCTAAATTATACGACACTAAATAGGAGGTTTTGAATTAAAGTAGTACCTCAACAAGAACTCGAAAGCGGATTAGGCCATATTCACTCATGTAAGGAGCCAAGTCCTTGACTTTACTCCAATAACGACCATCCAAAGGCGACAAAGCTGTTAAGCTTGTGAGCTCAAAGTCATGAGAATATTCTCCAGGCATCCTTTTCCCCTGAAACAGTAAATTGAAGGGACAAAGGCAAAAAAACTTTACTTAGAACATTTACAAAAACACTCTGTGGGAGATGCAAATATCTTAGTTATAACATAAATTCCTTTGTTCATACTACATTAGCACCATGAAATGGGAGTTCAGGAATATTTCTCATGATGCCCTGTAACCCAAAGTCCCTAAGTGTATGTTTTCAAATCCCTTATCATATATGTTGCTGCATTTATACATTAACTAACATTGAAGTTACAACAATAAATTGTGTGTCTTATGCCCTTCTTCCCCCAAAAAAGGATTGCTTAACAAAGAAAAGCGTGCATTAGACAAGGTCGTCACAGATACCTCTACCTAATCAGGCAGTCAAATGGAGTCCAAAGGTGATTGAACAAAGAGTCAAAAGACTCAGAATCCACCAACAAATGCTTTATGGGGAAATTTGTAAATTAGAGGGACCCCATTCAAAAAGAGATACATCATGTTGAAACTGTGTGGAATATTCAAGGGACTTATTTCAGCATAAGGAGACGTGAATCTGACTGGGGCTCCAGTTTGGAATTCTTTTAACAAATGGATTCCATATAATCTTCAGCAGCATCATAATATCAGATTGTTCATGACCATCCACTCAAGGGCATAGCATTTGTTGCCTACCCATTACACTGTTTCACATTGATTGCTTACCTATTGCAACCATATTATTTCCAGGCTTGGGATTGATCCTGTAAAAGATAAAGACTCTAAAAACGAGATGGGTGGTAATGCATTAGACATTAGAAAATCTGGAGCTTAAGAATCAAGAATCCATTCCATCTGACACAGATGCTCTATGAACTAGTTAGCCATCCCAGCTTAGTTATGCCTTTTTTGTGTTTTTTTTTTGTCCCTTTTTTTCCCCAGAAAGCACTATTACCAGCCATTTGGTTGCTTTTACATCGACTATGATATTTTCAGTTGAAACACATAGAAGCAGACATTTAACTCTGGCAATAATGCTTCCATTTCGCCAAGGGTTTCTGAACTAAAACCAAGTCTTCATACCAGCAAATGATTTTTTTTTTGTCCATAATATCAAATATTATATGTGCTATTCCGTTGTAACTTATATCAACAAGTCAAAATATATCACATCATAAATCAGGGATGATGAATGAATCACCTTTTCAGATTTAATACTGTTGTCTTTGACGATGGCTTTGCAAATACAATCTCTGCGAGAATTTGCTGCAGAAATGTGAAACGACACGTTTGAAGGATGATGAGGGTTATAGGAGCAAAAGAGGCCTATTGATTTGTGGTAGCTTGATATAGGGTTGAAGAGGGACCGCTGATTTGGGTTTAAAACCCTAGAAGAAGCTCCAAACTCCATGAATCACCGCAGTAGCTTTCTTGAATTGAAACCCTAATCAGAATTGAGATATAGCTCAATATTTTCGCGTTTAGCTAACAAATATTGCACAAACCTCAACTGGGGATTGAATATATAGGTTTATGGAGCTCCTCAGTCCTCAGTCCTCACTTCCTCATCGCTCTCGCATTCCCGCCGCCGGTGATTGGGTGGAACCACTTTCCCATTCTCAATCGGAATAAGGAGCGGTGCTGAATTTAAATTATCGCATCCAAACGACAGTCTTTCCCTACAACCGAAAATGCATCATATTCCATTAATTAATATCTAATTATCTATGACCTAGATTTAATTTACAATGTATAAGATATCCTCTGATGTTATGTCATATATTTAGATTCCATTTCACAGAAACACTTTTAATTTAAAAGATGGTTTTGAAAAAACATTCGGTGTTTTGTTTAAAAATTTTAAAAATCACTTGTAGTATTAAAAAATTACTTATAATGTTTTCTAAAAAAACAAAATCATTGAGATGGTGTTTGGTATGTAAGAATGAAAAATGGGATAGACATCTCATTTATTTTCTACCTCATTTTCATGTTTGGATAAATTTTATGAAAATAGAAATAAAAATAATAATGATTCCGATAAAAATCAAATCTTACTTATAAGTGATATTTCAATTCATCACAATGGTATTATGGTTCATTTGTTCCATAAGAAAATATTAAATAGTTTAAAATTACTATTTTACCATTGGATTTCGTTCGGATGTCTCTTCATTCCATAATAAGACTTATTTTTTTAGTCTTATTATTTAGTAATAAAAAAAAACTCTCAAAAATTTATTTATTTTTAAATGAAAATTAAAAAATTATTTTAAACTATGTGTAAGGGTATTATTGTCAAAAAAAAATTAAATTTTATTTGATTTATTCTCATTCCTATTATTACGGAACATTGTAATGAAAACAAATAATCATGAATTATAGGTTCATCCAAATACTAAAAATTAAATTACCAAATTTATTTCTATTCACCAAAAAAATAGGAATGAAAACAAAATATTTCTTTTCATTCTTTATTCTCTTGTACCAAATACTGTCATATAGTGTTTTCTGGAAAAACATTTTATATATGATTTGCCTAAAAACATTTTCTGATAAAATACCTTAAGTTTAAGTAAAAACACCTCCAATTGCACTCTTAGATTATGAAAAATAAATAAAAAGCATGTCGTTTTTTAATATTTAATATTTAAAAATTATATTATATTTTAATATTTGTTATTAACAAAAATATGAACCAGTTTACAACTCATAATTTAATAAGTAGTAAACAATATATAGATAATATATTTTATCACTCATTTCATTTAATGTCTGGTTTAATATGGTATATAATCCAACCAAATATGAAATAAGATAAGTCTTATCTCATACCATATTCAATCAAATAATATCACCAAAAAAAAAAATTGTAAGTATAATAGATGAAGTTAATTTCATAGTATAAAGTTATGGATAAATTTATTTTAGAAAAAAAATTAAAATGTTTGAAAAATAATTTACCAAGTTATTAAAACCTAAATCAAAATATATTTTTTTCTTTTAAAAAAATTTAACTCTTTGATAAGGGAAGTAATTTAAAATTGATTTTACTTATAAAAATGAAAACATTTTTAGTGTTAGGTGCTATGATATTTTATTGTCCCTTGAGGAAGAAGTTTTTAAATTTCCATGTTTGGAATGAAAAAAAATTTCAAAATTTTTAGTATGTTATAAATGCATTCGATATGATAATAGATGACCACCACCTTCTCCCCGTTTCTCATTTTTTGCTTGCCATGTTTATTACCATTAATGTTCCATTTATTTTAATTTCATTTATAGTATTTAATGAGACCTATAAAAGGCTCTTGGAATAAAAAGAAAATCTCCAATTCTATCTGGGTCTCTTAGTTGTCCTCTCCTTAATACATTTATGAGAATATTTATATGTTTATAATGTTTTCAAAGGCAGGTCAAAGGTTGAACTGAAAAAGTTATTGATTTACGATTTATTGGTCGAACAGTATTTGAATCGATGATATCATAAATATATAATTTATATTTTATTAATATATATATATATATATATATATATATATATATAACCCAACATGATTTTGATCAACTAATAGTTGATCGATTTGATGGCATGATTGTCAATTCAAACTATTTGAAGTCGGATCAATTGTTAAATGATCCAATTCGTCAGATTGAATCGAAAAGGTTGTTGGTCAATGATCGAACTAGTCGATTTGATTCAATTTTCAAAACATTGTATGTAATGACCTGCTCCCAACTGTGTAAATATTGTCCACTTTTGATCCAAAGGGGCCCTCACGACTTTAAAACTCGTCTATAGGGTTAAGAGAGGAGTCCATACTTATATAGTGTCAGGAACTTTTCCTCATATTCGTTATGGGATGTCACAAACACCCCCCCATGCAGACACAACGTCCTTGTGTCCCACAGGATTGCTGGGCCAAATAGATGAACACTCCTACAGGGCCAAACAAACCACCACACCGAGGTCGGAGATCGACTCTAATACTATTTGTAACAATCTGCTCCCAACCGTGTAGATATTGTCTGCTTTGTACCCAAAGGGACCCTCATGTCTTTAAAATACATCTACAAGGTTACGAAGAGTTCATACCTTTCTCTTCTATCCGATGTGGGATGTCACAAACACCCCCCATGCAGACACAACGTCCTCGTTGTGTCCCACATGATTGTGGGGCTAAACAGACAAACACCCTTACTAGATTAAACAAACCACCACACTGAGGTCGGAGATCGACTTTGATACTATTTTGTAATGACCTGCTCCCAACTGTGTAGATATTTTCCACTTTGGACCCAAAGAAGCCCTCACAGCTTTAAAACGCGTCTGTAGGGTTAAGAGGAGTCCATACTTATATAGTGCCAAAAACTTTATCTCATATCCGATGTGGGATGTCACAAACCCCCTCCCCCTCCCCCCATGCAGACACAACGTCCTTGTTGTGTCCCACGAGATTGTGGGGTCAAACAAATGAACACTCTTACAGGGCCAAACAAACCCCCACACCGAGGTTGGAGATCGACTTTGATACCATTTGTAATGACCCGCTTCCAACCGTGTAGATATTGTCTGCTTTGGACCCAAATGGACCCTTATGACTTTAAAACGTGTCTACAAGGTTACGAGGAGTTCGTACTTATATAGTGTCAGTAACTTTATCTCCTATTCGATGTGGGATGTCACAAACACCCCCCATGTAGACACAACGTCCTCATTGTGTTCCACAGGATTGCGGGGCCAAACAGACGAACACTCCTACGGGGCCAAACAAACCACCACATCGAAGTCGGAGATTGGCTCTGATACTATTTGTAACAACCCGCTCCCAACTGTGTAGATATTGTCTGTTTTGTACTCAAAGGGACCCTCACGACTTTAAAATGCATCTACAAGGTTACGAAAAGTCTATACTTATATAGTGCTAAAAATTTTCTCTTCTATCCGACGTGGGATGTCACAAACACCCCCCATGCAAACACAACGTCCTCGTTGTGTCCCATAGGATTGCAGGGTTAAACAAACAAACACCCATACTGGGCTAAACAAACCACTACACCGAAGTTAGGGATCGACTTTGATACCATTTTGTAACAACCTGCTCCTAACTGTGTAGATATTGTCCGTTTTGGACCCAAAAGGACCCTCATGGCTTTAAAACACGTCTATAGGGTTAAGAAGAGTCCATACTTATATAACGTCATGAACTTTCCCTCCTATCCAATATGGGATGTCACATTGTATATTTTTCTTTATTCCTCTTTACATCTAACCTTTCATTTATTTTTATTTATAACAATATAAATTTTTTTTAAAGGTTTTAATTAAAAAACATCTAGAATTCTATGAAATTTGGAAAATCATAACTTTCTCTCTTACAAAAAAAAAAAAAATCATCTCTTTATCTTATTCTTTACAACTTTTAATTATATTCTTTTATCTTTCCTAGTATTCTCCTCTTTATTTTATCAATGATCATTTTTTTTTTTCTTTACTTTTGATGATCTTTTAAGTTGATGTATTTTTTTAAGAATTTATTTCAAATAAATATGAGATTCTACTTTGAATCTAGTATGCTCTTGTATAGAATCAAAGAAAATGGGAAAAACAAGGTTTTACCATGATAATTTTATATATTATTTTAATTTTTTTTTCAATATAAATAGTAAAAGTCTTATGATAATGATTAATACATCATTTTAAATTTTTATTATTATAAATAATCTTTTAGTAAATTATAAATTTCATACTAGTTTCACTCTTTTCCAATATCCATGGTATAGTTGGTTAAGGCATAACTTCAATCAGTTGAGGGACAATTGAATATCGATGATACCTTCAATTGAGCTCAGAAACTCCAGTAGTCACCTACAAAGTATGATCAATTAAGGGTCTTTTGTTACTTTTTGGATTCGCAAGCTAGAAACCTAGAGATTGAAGAGTTTTAAAACATTTATTGATAAGAGAACAACTGCATTCAATTGAGAAAATATCATGTCTCTTATTCAAAGCTCTTCTTCTAAATTCATTGATTTTCTACTTGTAAATTCATTAAGTGCATCTTCAAATCTATCATAACTTTTTTTTGTATTGTAAGTTAAACCAGTTCCAAGATTGGAAGCATCAATTTCATTCTTTATTTACTCATTGTGAGAGAATAGACGTCAAGTTGTTTGTAAACTTGAACAGATTGCGAAGGTACATTGAAATCTAAACATCCAAGTATAAAAAAAGTTTGAAGACTTTGACTTTAAAAGTCTTAGTGATAATAGAACTCTCACTTAATTAAGAACTTGAGGAAAATAGACATAGATAAAATGTCAAGTAGGATTATACATTCTTTCTCTCAAATATCTTTAATTTATTATTATTATCTAATTTCTCTATTTAATTTATTATTGTCTTATTAATTGATTATTTTTTAAAAGGTTTTTCACACCCAATTTACCTCCTCCTTTTAAGTGATTTGCTTAATTAAATTAGCTATTTTTATAAATCAATAATTTATTTGTATAGCGTATTCTTTTTTTCTTTAATTAATAAGTAGCATTGGATTATAATAATAGGTGTCGAACCATTATTAACTACATAAGAATGAAAAAGAATTTTTCTAATTGAGGTCATTGATGCCTTAATTAAAACAAGGTTAAAATTTTAAAATAACTTTTTTTCTTATTTTCCATTACTTATATGTATGCTCAAAGTATTTATAGAATATTAACAAAAAATCAATTAGAACTAGTTTGGGAAATGTTTTTTTGGGCTCGAAAATATGTTTTGATTAATTTTTTTTTTAATTAGAAAGTAGTGTTTTGAGAACTTGTTCTGAAAATTTAAGCACAAACTAACTTTTTTCTTAGTCATCAAATGCACCCTTTGGGTCTATAAGTTCGATTCCTCTATTTGCGTTCACTATTGCTTTTTGGCATTGCAAGTGGACATGTGGTAGCATTATGGTATTTTCTAAAAAATATTTTAATTATTTTCAATTATTTTTTTTAAAAAAATGTTCCAAAAAAATTGAAAATAAAATAAAACATGTATAAATTAGTTTTAAAAAAAATATTTAAATACATCTAAAATAAATTGAGAATATCCTAAGTTTTGAGATAGTCTTTTATTCATTATAAAATTATTTTTAAAAATTATTTAGCACTTAATTTTCTATCTCGCTTGTACATGTTTAATTCGGGAAGGGAAGGAAGGAATTGAACTTTCATTTCAGCTTCATTTCCAATTCCACACTCAACCCAGCGGTTCCAGGCTGCCAGCGTAGATGATAACGGAAAGCGTATGCTGAGGTGGGCGTACAGCAACAAACTCGGGGGCCCACATGTATATCTCTCCACATAGAAGCAGAGCCACAGATACACGAGCGATAATTATTAATCCCATCACTCTATCTACTCAGCACCCGCCACGTGGCGCAGCCCAGTTCTCTGCTTATCTACCCGGACCAGTCATTCCCAGTCGTTTGAGCAGCTGAGCCAAAACCACTCCTCTTTCTACTACATTTCTTCTTCTTCTTCTTCTTCAAATCTGCAATGGAGACTGGTGTCACGTGCTACGCACGTGGGGCTTTCCTCCCCACCAGTGTCTCCTCTCAGCACTCCACTGCACTAGTTTCTCCACCTTCCATCTCTCCTTCCTTCAGCTCCAAGGTAATATACATTTATACATATATTCAAAGCTTGCATGTCCATGTTGTGAGTCTGTGTATGTTGCATGATTACTAATTAATCTTCATGCCAAAACTGGGCAAAAAGAAGAGGGTGATACAGAGAAAAATTTTGTAAAAAACTTTGTATGAAATGATCATGGCAGAGCCTGAGATCAAGCTCGCTGTTCGGGGAGTCGTTGCGGGTGGTGCCCAGATCTTCACTCAAGGTTTCAAGGACGAAGAACTCTTCCCTTGTAACCAGATGCGAGGTCGGTGATAGCCTGGTAAGTACTTGTTCGATTAATATTGTTCTAGGTCGACAGCACTACTGCTTTGTTCAGTTTCTGTACACTTGTAGCCATGGAGCTGAGTGTGGGGGTGATTGGAGAGGATAAGATTTATTGGAGCTTTGTGATTACAGGAAGAGTTCCTTACAAAGGCAACGCCAGATAAGGGACTGATCAGGCTAATGATGTGCATGGGAGAAGCTTTGAGGACCATTGCCTTCAAAGTGAGAACAGCTTCTTGTGGAGGAACTGCTTGTGTTAACTCTTTTGGTGATGAGCAGCTCGCTGTGGACATGGTTGCCAACCAGCTCCTATTTGAGGTTAGACTTCATTTTGTAATCTATTCCTGGATGTTCTTTTCTTGCACTTATGTCTGCATTTTGGGAAAGGAAAATCATAGAAAATTTATAAAAGCTTTCCTGATTTTCATGAATTTTTGTTCTTTTCCTTGGTTGTTTTTTAGATTGAAACAGAGCCTAAAAGAAGAATGGTCACAAGAAATAATTCTCTTAAGAGTCTTTTGGAATGATAATTTTGTGAAAACATAGTTGTGACTTCAAGCAAATACTTTGATTCATCTTCAATCTTCAAACAGGACACTTCTAAACTCTCAACAAGAAACACAAACTGGGAAATTGCTTGCATTTATTGAACTATAGAATCGTTTCAATTTTCAAGTGGCCTATAAAATATTTTCCCCTTTCAAGAAAAAAAACAAAACAATGAGGAAGAAACTTAGTGCCCAGACATGGAACTGCTACTAAATGGTTCTATTTACCTATATAGCACAAGTCACTGAATTTAGAACGGGGTCTTGTTTAATATCTGTGAGCATTTATGCTTAGGCCTTGAATTACTCGCACTTCTGCAAATACGCTTGCTCTGAAGAAGTTCCTGAACTCCAAGACATGGGAGGCCCAGTTGAAGGTTTGCAAATCTCATCATTCTTTTAATTTGATCAGCAAGTTTGAATACTTATGAAGAAAAAAAGAAAGACGATTTAAAAGATCACCTATGACACTTCTTTTGGTTATTGGAAATGTACAGGAGGATTTAGTGTTGCTTTTGATCCACTTGATGGCTCCAGTATAGTGGACACAAATTTCACAGTGGGCACCATCTTTGGGGTGTGGCCAGGAGATAAGTTAACTGGGGTAACAGGAAGAGACCAAGTTGCAGCAGCAATGGGGATTTATGGTCCTCGAACTACATATGTTCTTGCCCTTAAAGACATCCCTGGAACCCATGAGTTCCTCCTCCTTGATGAAGGTTTCTTTCTAACAAACATAGTCGAATTTCAAATTAAATAGAAAAAACAGCTTTCAGCTATTAATTTAGAGTGCGTTTGGTAGTGATTCTTAGACGTATTTTTAGTCTTTCTAACACTTTCAAATTTTTATTTTTCAAGTATTAGAAAGACTAAAAACACTTCTTAGAATCAAACGCTTAATTAGTCACTCCATTTCTTTATAAACCAGAGGAACCTCACTCTCTGGCTTTCTCTGATGCCCTGTTTTTTCCTTCTTTTCAGGGAAATGGCAACATGTAAAAGATACAACAGAAATTGGTGAAGGAAAGCTCTTCTCCCCCGGAAATTTAAGGGCCACTTTTGACAACCCTGACTATGATAAGGTTTAATTTTTTCCTAGTTCTATTTCCTTTCTTTTTCTCGAAGGAAGGAAGAAGTAGGGTTATTGTTTTTAAGGCCCTGAGTACTGCTAAACCTTTAAACAGATATGAACTCATTTTGATTTCTTTCATTTGCCACCAACAGCTGATCAACTACTATGTAAGAGAAAAGTACACTTTGAGATACACTGGAGGAATGGTGCCAGATGTTAACCAGGTATTCCCATTCTTCCACCCACTCTCCTTAACCTATCTTATTAGTTTAATAGACAAACTAAGTTTCCCGGTTAATATTATGCATTTAAAAATTCTCAAAGAATATAAAACTTTTCCATGCAGATCATTGTAAAAGAGAAAGGTATCTTCACAAATGTGATATCCCCATCTTCCAAAGCCAAGCTGAGACTGTTGTTTGAGGTGGCTCCTTTGGGCTTCTTGATTGAGAAAGCTGGAGGCTTCAGTAGTGATGGCACTCAATCTGTGTTGGACAAGGTGATCAATAATCTTGATGAGAGAACTCAAGTTGCTTATGGGTCCAAGAATGAGATTATCAGGTTTGAAGAAACACTATATGGGTCATCCAGGCTCAAGGCAGGCGTGCCTGTTGGAGCTGCTGTCTAATCCACATATCCCCTCTGCTTTCATGCCTCTATTTTTGTATCTTTGGAACAAAATTCAAGCTATTTTCTTATACGGTTTGTATGATATAGTGCATGAAATATTCAAGTTATTTACCCCTGGAATTAAAATGTTGAATTTGTATTAAGATGAATGGATGATCAAGCAGGAATATTGGCCAGTCTTATTTTCTGAAATATGTTCTTCTGAATTATGACTTCTTTGGATGAATGATAATGAAGTTGCGTCAAGTTTTATTGCACCTTATTTCTAAAATCAACTGATGATGGTAGGTTACTGAGTTCTTGCCATACCAGGATTCCCTATAACACTATCCACCATATGAGGCATCGGCCCGTACTCTGGTTTCAGGACCAAGAACCAATCTGTTTTAGAGTTTGAACATGGAAACTGTTATTATCTCCATATCAAACAAATTTTAATGTCCTTTGCTAGAGGGAAAGCTTGTATTTCACTGCATTTAATTACTGAAAAAGAGCATACAAATCACTGGCCTGAACTACCATACACTGTCTGGCTCAGTAGTATGCAGTGACACTAGATCAGGAGTCAAATCTTTTCAAGTGGCACTCAGGTGAATAAATAAATAATTTCACTGGTGTGTAGGAAATTGCAAATCCCTTTCATGGAGCTTTCCCAAAAACAAGGTCATCCTATTCTGTTTGGGATATTGTAAATCCCTAGGGAGGTAGGCCTAGGGATTATCCCCTTTCCCTATGCCTGCATCATCCAGAGTAACATGCCAACTTTACATAGCTTCTTAGGATTCTTTCACAATGCAAATTGATGCCTTCTTTATAATTAATATTTCAGTCTGCCAGTGCAAGATGTGGATGAAGTTATGAGTAGCATACCAATCCAAAAGGCGGTTTTTCTAGAAAGAGTTTGTTATTCAATCTGAATGTAAAAAAATCCTAGAATTATATTGTTCTTGATCTGGGGGAATTTTTTCAGCTTGTGTTGGAGAAGGAATTAATATCATCAAACAAGAAAAAGTAATCATGGTAAGGGTTCTGCATTTTTTTTTTTGTTTGCAGTCATTTGTATTGGTAATGGTGGTGTCCCTTCTGTCATCTTCCATCCTCTGTAAACTTGTTTTAAGAGTTAGCAAGTTGAGCCGTGGACCACCTCATTCGCTTGGGATCAGCTTGGTACTAGTTGAATCATCTGATCCATCCTCTGGAATTATTGCCTCCTTCTACCTCTCATTCACAGAATTTACAGATACAGTAGTCAAATGCTTTTAGGATTCTGTGTTTTAAACTTTTACCCTTTCTGCAGGCACAGGCATTAGCAGTGGGGAACGGGAAATGGCGTGGAACAGTTGGAAGCATTGTGGATGCACCCATAGACAAAGTTTGGGTGATGGTGTCACAGACTAAAAGACTACCAGAATGGATGCCAATGGTTGAAAGATGCACTGACTTGGATGGAGATGAAGGCGTTCCAGGCTATATCCGGCTGGTCTCCGGCTTCATGTTCCCTCAACAAGATGGAGAAAGGTCATGGGTCAAGGAGAAGCTAGTTTTCATGAACCCATCATCACATAGTTATGCATACAAAATGGAAGCAAGCAATGTAGGTTTAGATGGGTCTGTAAATTCATTAAAGCTTGTGGATTATGGAGATGATTCGACACTAGTAGACTGGTCATTTGAGATAAACCCTTTAGACGGTGCTTGTGAGGACAGCATTATAGACTATCTAGGATTTCTCTATAAATCTTGTATTAATAGGATTAAGGGTGCCATTGAAGCTTCGGACAAAAAAGTTTGATCAGGATGTCTCAACCCTCAAAACCCACTCCAAAGGTACGACGGTTTTTTCACACCTCAAGTCCAATGGCTCAAAGTGAAAACGACATAAGCATTCGTATTGTAACTGAAAATTTATCGATTACCAAATTCTTATTCAAAGTAGTAGGACAAAATTCTAAAATCTCCAAGTATCAACTTTAAAAAAACTAATACATCAATCAAAGTGTTATTGTCTAAATAACTTCAAATTCAAAATAATTCAAACAAGACTTAAGTTTTGACATCTAAACAATATCCAAAATAAAGAGAGTTTAAACAAATATCTTAATAAATCCAAATTTCTCTCCTAACGGTCACCCCTCGCCTGAACTGAGGTTACTTAAAAGATTATTAACAAAAGGGTATGAACTCAAAATCCAATAAGAAACATTAATACAATTTCATGGATAAAACATTTTCAATCATACTTACAAATAAGATATATAACATATACTTATTTTTATAAAAACTTTTGAGTTCAAAAATGCTAATACATTCAAGATTTTCAATAAAACTTTCTCATATCCATTTCAAAACAATTTCTCATCAAAATGAAATCGAATACATTTAAAATATTTTTACTCTAGTTATCGTATGACAAATGGTTTCTAATTAGGTGAGACTTCACAATTGAGTAACTAGTTTCAAATTTGTTTCATTCAATGTAAACAAAACCAAATGTCAACAATTATAACCGGTTGACTAAGACAATAAAGTCAATTATTATAATCCGTTGACTAAGGTCATATAATATCAACTATTATAACCCGTTGACTAGGACCGAAAATGTCAACAATTATAACCTATTGACTAGGACCATATAATTTAGAGTTAAACACTCTATTTCATTAATTCACACTTACAAAAGAAAACATCATAACTTCTCAATTTTTCATTTTTCATAAATAAAGAAAATGCTCAAATATTCTTCCCACACAAAACATATATTTGATCCATGTGTAAAGATAAAAATAATATATTTACACATTTCAAAATACAATATAAAAGGAAAATTATTATTTTTTTTTATAAAAACCTGCATTAGTATCCCTTACCTAAAAAAAAACACTCAAAATCTTAAAGAATAATCTTAAAGAGCCTACTTTTTACCTAGCATAATATTATAGACAATATTTATTTTTTATTATTTATCTAAAGATATAGATCTGACAATACTAAAAATATTTTATTTAGTATTAGATATCCTAATTAATTTTTCATGTTAATATTATCACCACCCAATATTACTTTCAACTTACTAAACAATAATAAATTAATTTAATGAGTTTCCAAATTATTGTAAAATTCATTTTCTTACCTAATCTTACATTTACTATTTATTTGTTTATATACTTAAATTAAATTAAAACCTATACAAGAAACTATTATTATTATTATTATTATTATTATTATTCCCATAATCCAATTGGCACTTAACCACAATTCCACCCTCACACCCCATTATATAAATATATATTATTATCATTATTATTTCTTTCAAAGACCTATAACACCACTACGTCAAGCCACCAACTACACCCATTATTATTATTATAATAATAACACCTTTTTTTTCTCTTCTTCTTTTATTTCTTCCTTGTTTTTTTTAAACCCTTTGCTACACAACACGTATCTACATTATTATTATTATTATTTTTCTTAATTGTTCCAAAAAATCAGGCAACTCTTATTTTATTTATTTATTTATTTATATATATTCATTTGAGTAATCAAAATTTATCTATCTCCATTAATAAATCAAGTTATGTTCATAAATTTTTAATCTTTTTGACCTATAAATTAGTTAAACGAACTCTAATCAAAATTGATATATTCTAAAGAATATCTAAAGTGTTCAAAACTAATTAACGAATATAAAATAATAATTTAGGGATAAAAAAATCTTATTTGAAAAATTAATTTTCAAACTCTAAACCTCCATATCTTCAACTTTATGCTCTTTGATTTTTCTGATCAATATGTAAAAAGGTTTTCTGAATAGAGACGACAAGAAAAATCTAATTTATACCTAGAGGTTTTAAATATGAAAAGACTTTTTTACCCTTATTAAATTACTTTAATCAATTAATAATTTCTAAATTACGATTTTATCCCTAAATTGGGTCTGGGGCATTACAAGATGGCTCATTGAAATGTATTAATATCAAATAGGCCCAACTTTTTCTTTCACGTGATCTATTATTGAATATCTTAATATGGCTATAATGTAAGGTCAGATTAGATTCAAATTGGGCGGAGTTAATTAAATTACTTTAATTAATTAATAATTTCTCAATTATGATTTTACTCCTAAATTGGGTTTGAGGCATTACAGGATGACTCATTGAAATGTACTAATATCAAATAGGCCCAACTTTTTCTTTCACGTGATCTATTATTGAATGTCTTAATATGGCTATAATGTAAGGTCAGATTAGATTCAAATTGGGTGGAGTTGCTCAAGTGTTGCTGCATTGAAGCTCCTTACTCCGAGCAGGTTCAATCTGTTTTGCCCATCAAAACAATTACGGTTCCTTACATGTTCTTCACCTTTTGGACTATAATTATGAATTGACTGAGAGAGAATGAAAGCATGTGATTTCTATGGAGTAACTGAAAATGTAAATAAAGAAACAAGATGAAAAATGTGTAATCTATTCCAAATTAATGACAGAGAAGAGATAGTTCCAACAAAATTTGCCAGACCTTTCACACAACAACAGACCAGACTTCCCTGATCCATGAAAGCCATCTCTCAACAATATCCTTTTGTTCCATTGGCCGCATTTCATGTACTTATGGTCTATGGACCATTTCCCACCAAAGTCAGCATCCCCTTATGTAAGTAATAGAAGCATACATAGTACTCTTCTAGAAGAGTAGTCCTTAAGCATCTACCAAACTTTTCTTACTCTTCTTTTCTCATCACATGTTTGCAGTAGAATTGTATTGTATGGTCTCAGCATTACATATAGAAAGTACCCCATCATCACATGTGATGTACATATACTAGAGAACCTTCTTGAATCAGTTCTCTTCCCAAGGATCCATCACTCAGAGAATCTGACTCAGGCCCTTTGGCATATTGATTCAGATCCATTCATATGGGCATATTTGGTCATGTTATAGGTATTGCCTATTGGCACTTACTGGTTTACCATCTTTTGTAAGCGAACCACTCCCTATATGAAGACTGTTTCATGCTTGTGACATCTGCTCATGGAGGGATAGTTGTGACAAGGGAGTGAATGAGACATCAAGAAACCAAAAACAAAAAATTCGGAGTTTTGCTTAAAGAGCACGTAGTTTTTCAGAATTAAAACATGTAAGAATGCATCTTTTGGAGGAAATCAATCCTAAAGGTTAGGAATTGAGACATACTAGCATCTCTTTTACATCCTTAATGAAGAAGCAGCCTGATGGACAAACGTGTAGCAGTAAAATAGCTTCCATTAAGAGAGAGAGATGCGAGAGAGATGTGCAGCTGGGCTGTATGTTTCAAGCAGCCCAGATTCTGATATGGGTTGCTGTCAATGGAAAATGGCAGCAAGAGCATAGTGGACAGATAAGTACATTATGTAACATGCAAGAAAACTCAGAGGAAATAACTGGCTGACCTTCTTCATTCACCTAACAGGCTAAAAGGACATGGCATCACAAATTTATTCCTTTATAAGGTTGGAGAGGCGTGTCATGCCTCCTACATACATAAGAGTCCCAGTAAGAGCCAAAAAGCCACGAATCCCGGGAGAGAGAGAGGTACCAAAAGAGAGGAAGAAGATGGAGTCTCGGGTAGGCGCAATGCTACTTGTGGTACTGATATTTCCAACATTGGTTGGGGCCATGGTTCGCCACTACAAGTTCAGTGTAAGTACATCCCTTCATCTTTTCCTTTACTATTGGTAGCTGTTCCTATATAGCAGACGAAACATTTAAGACTGAAAGAGGCATGCCCTGCTTCAGGCATAGGCATTGCTTTGTCAATAATAGGCAAAAGAGGAAAAATATGGCGTTTTGTTGCACGTGACCCTATTCTAAAGGTCTATTCTAAGAGTCATTATTTGAGTGATCCATGTCTGGGTTTAAGAGCGGTATTATTGCATTCAACAATTCCTCCCCTAACATGACACTCTTGTGACTCCAACCCATGATCCTTGACTCATAATTCCAATGGTTGGATCGAGTTTTAACCATTTCATCCGAAACCATTTTGAGACTAATATATTGGGCAAATATTGATGTAATAGTACGCCATATATTCCTACCAAAGCCTCCAGCCTGCATAAGTCAATTTTCAAAACTTTTACGAGATATTTGGTTCCCAAAAAGCAAAGAAAGGAAGAACAAATTGAGAAAAATTATTTTTCATGTTTAAGTTACAATAAGAAAGGAAAAAAAAGGTGGTGAACTTGAAGAAACGTGAAAAAAAATAAGTTATTAAATTTAAATTTATTTATAATATTTTTTTCTATTTTCTTTTCCTTCCATTTCCCCCTCAATTTTCTAGTAACCAAAGATTAGTATACATTCTTCTCCACTTGTATCTAAGTTTTTACCAAGCTCCCCAAAAGTTAATGAAATTTATTGGTGGTGCATATATGCAGGTGGTGATGAAGAACACGACAAGGCTTTGTGCAACTAAGCCTATAGTGACTGTGAATGGGCGGTTTCCAGGGCCTAAGCTCTACGCAAGGGAGGATGACACGGTGATTGTGAGGGTCATCAACCACGTTACCTACAATGTTACCCTCCACTGGTGAGACTTTTATAAGGACTCCTTTTGCTGAACATGGGTAATAGGGCCATTCTCATGCCCAAGAAACTAGATAAAAAAATAAAAAAATAAAAAAATTGACTACTGGTTTGAGTAGTATGATTTAGCAGAATCGGAGGGAAATGACAATTTTGTGTGTTTTGGATATGGCAGGCATGGGGTGAAGCAATTGCGGACAGGGTGGTCAGATGGGCCAGCATACATCACTCAGTGTCCGATTCAACCGGGGCAAAGCTATATCTATAATTTCACTCTGTCTGGCCAGAGAGGCACCCTTCTTTGGCATGCACACATTTCCTGGCTAAGGGCTACTATGTATGGTGCCATTGTCATCTTGCCTAAGCGGGGTGTTCCTTACCCTTTCCCCAAGCCCGATAGAGAAGTTGTTGTCATATTAGGTGAGGTCGAGGTTCTCTCTCATTTTTTCCACTAACATTGTCTTTGAATTTGAAAAAAGAAAAGAAAAAGGACAGCTTCACCCATTTTCTTCCATTTAAATATTGTTATCTTCTAATTCGATAAACCCTCATGATTTTAAAATGTATTTATATAGTTAAAAAAAAACCCGTACCCATTACTTGTTCCCCTACATGATGTGAGATATCATATTTTCTGTTAGAAAAGAAGCTTGTGGCATTATATACATAAAGCAATTTTCTTAACCACATAAACTTATTCTGAAAGTTGACTGATTGGGTCAAAGTAGATAATATCTATATGAATGGGAGTGAATTGTAATGGTTTATGATAGAAAGAAATGAGACCAAATTTGCTTTACAATGATTTTGGTTGTAGAAGGGGAGTAAGCTTGTAGACATCCTCAAATATTTGTTTTGACTGTCATCTAGTTTGATTGCAGAGAAAACACTTCAAAGAACATGAAATGGGGATTACAAACTGTCCCTGACAGATTTGCTAAATGCACTTATATTCTGTGATTATAGGGGAATGGTGGAAGGCGGACGTTGAAGCTGTGATCAACCAGGCTATACAATCCGGTTTGCCACCAAATATATCAGACGCGCACACCATTAATGGCCATCCAGGCCCCACATCAACTTGCTCTTCTCAGGGTACTGACACCGGGTATACATTGTCTTGTGTTTTTTTTCCAATCCTAATGCCCCCCTCCCTACCCATTTTTTTCCTCTTTTATCCAGAGTTCTTCACCACCCATTCATTTTTGAAAGAAACAACATTTCAATCAGAAAGTATTGAGCTGAAAAATGTTTTCAACCTGCGTAAACCAGAAAGAAAATCACAAATGATTTTGGAGGAGACAACAGAGTTGATAGTGTTGCTACCTATAACTGCATTCTCCCTGATATATATGAAACCGTGAGCAGGTTATACTTTGAATGTTGAAAGTGGAAAGACCTACATGCTGAGGATCGTCAATGCTGCTGTGAATGATGAGCTGTTTTTCAAGATTTCTGGCCATCAACTGACCGTTGTGGAGGTGGATGCCATCTATGCCAAGCCCTTCAAAACTGATACCTTATTCATAGCTCCAGGGCAAACCACAAATGCCCTTTTAACTGCAGATCAAGGCGCTGGCAAGTACTTGATTGTCGTGTCGCCTTTCATGGATGTTCCTATCCCAGTAGACAACATCACAGGAACTGCTATTTTAAGCTACACAGGCACCCTTGCTGCTTCCCCTACTGTCCTTACCACCAGCCCTCCTCAAAATGCAACCCAATTAACATCAAGCTTCATGGACTCTCTTAAGAGCCTCAATTCAAAGCAGTACCCTGCAAATGTGCCATTAGCTATAGACCATTCTCTTCTTTTCACCATTGGTGTTGGGGTCAATCCGTGTTCTACATGCGTAAATGGGAGCCGCCTTGTGTCCTATATCAACAATGTTACCTTTGTGATGCCAACTACTGGTCTCCTTGAAGCACATTACTATAACATAGGTGGGGTTTTCACTGTTGACTTTCCTGGAAACCCTCCCATTGCCTTTAACTATACTGGCACTCAGCCATCAAATATGCAAACCATGAATGGCACAAGGCTGTACAGATTGGCCTATAATTCAACAGTTCAAGTTGTGATTCAGGGGACTGCAATGATATCACCAGAGAGCCATCCAACCCATCTTCATGGCTTTGATTTCTATGCAGTTGGGAGGGGACTAGGGAATTTTGATCCAGTGAATGATCCCAAGAAGTTCAACCTCATTGACCCTATTGCAAGAAACACAATAGGAGTACCATCAGGGGGATGGACTGCAATCAGATTCAGGGCAGACAACCCAGGTAGACCTACTGGCCTTATCTTTTTATTTCCTTGTCGTAGGCAGGTAAGGTAAATCAACTGCAGGGACTAATGGCCAAGCACCAATTATTTCAAACATGACCCTTTACTTTTGTCTTCAAAGAAGCATAAAATTGAGCAATTTCTGATGATGGGTGTAGGTGTGTGGCTGCTGCATTGTCATTTGGAAGTACACACAACTTGGGGGCTCAAGATGGCCTTTCTGGTGGAGAATGGGAAAGGTCCAAATGAGTCACTTGTACCACCTCCCTCTGACCTTCCAAAATGTTAGATAATTCCAAAATGCCTCAACTGCATCACAAGACTAAGCAAAAAAAAAAGGAGAAAGAAGAGGATGGAAGCTGCAGGGGAACAAAGAAAAGAAAGATTTAAGGGACTGCTTGTTTTCATGAAAGTGGAGGAGGGTGAGCAGTGTTGCACAATTTTCTGTCTTTTCTTTTTCTTTCCATGCTGCCAATGTTTGAAGTTACATAGCCTTGTATAACTGAGTATGAGGGGGGGTTTTACTCATAAGATCTTGGATCATGGTTGGAAAATTTGAATTTGGTTACAAAACCCTTATCACTAGCTTGAACCCACATTTCCCTCATAGGAAACAGGCACTTCATCCATTGAGCTACAGGTGCATAAACATAATTAAACCATCCATGATGATCAACAATATTGGTTTTCTAACCTTAGTTTTTAGTTATAAATTGAATAAATAAGAAACTTTTGTTATAAAAAAAATGGATGAAATTTAATGATTTTATAAATCCTTATACTTCAATCATTAACATATATTTATGTGACAATAAATCAATTTTTTTACATTTATTTTTATATGAATTAGTAGTGACAATTTTAACATAACATGTGATAAAGAATTTTAGTGGATTCAGGTTATGTTAACTGGTATAATCTATTTAATAAAAAGGTTGTGTTCAAGTTTAACTATTTAATTTGTTTAACATATTTATTTAATCGTATCAAAATGAGCTATATAATTCATTTACTTAATTATGTTAAAATCATCTACTTATGATTCAATCTATTTATTTCCTATTTAACAAATATGAACTTACTAATTTTATACATCTAAAATTTTTAATTTAAATATCATACAATTAAAAAAAATTAAATAATTAAGTAAAATTTTATTTATTTTATTATAAATATTAATAAGATAATAAAAAATGTAAAATTAAAATTAAAATTTACTTTCTACATTCTAAATTATTAAAATTTAAAATTAATTCAATTAATATTTAAAAAATTTAAGCTTAAAACTTAACATTTATAAATTTAAAATTTCAAATAAATTAAACGAGTTATAATTATATTAACATGTTTAATAAGTTAGAATTATGCAATGGGTTTAAGAAGTTTAAAATCATCTTAATTAGTTATACATTGATTCATATACAATTCAATTTTACACATTTAAAAAGATTAAATAGGTGGTATCGTTACATTCCTATGATGAATTATTGTATTATCATTTTCGTCATTCAGACACTATTATTAAACGGTTATTTGATTAAACGTATCTTTAAAAATCCAAAATTTGAAATTTAACCTCTCATCCTTTTTTTGACTTTATTTGAATAAAAATGCTCTCATTATTTTTTTTTATAAAAATAACTCTCTTTTTTAAAACCTACATGTAAATATTTGAATGACAAATAACATTTATGTAAAAAAAAATGAATTATTTTTTAAGAAAAAAATATGAAAATGATTAAATTTAAAATTTAAGAATTATTTTATCTTATTTAACTAAATATTTCATTATTAAACGAGTCATATTCAAACGAAGTAAATTTTTATTATTTCTTATCTTAACACGACACATAGACATACACGTATTCTTATTCGATATGATGAGATACTTCTTAGTGCGATCCTAAATAAAGCTTATTAGTTTACACATATACTATAAAAAGTACGATATCAAAATGTTTATTTTGGCTAAAAATTTTCAATATATAATTTTTATTTTTTTTACAAGTATATAGATGAATAAAATGATAACATATTTCAACTGGTGAATCATTTTCCTATGAAAAGACGTGCATGAAGGGTAACTTCATTAAAGTTGAAGGGAGGGTTTGAGGAAATGAAGCACTCAAAATAAAATAAAATAAAGAAAAAAAAACAAAAATTTGAAAAGAAGGAAAAGAAAGAAAATGGTTAAGGAGGGTGGTATCATAATATAACATATTCTTTGGATGGAGAAGAGCACCACACCTCCAATCCCCACAAGCCATCTTTCATGTCTCCTTTTCTCTTTCTTATTCTTCTCTCCTTTGGATTCATCCACCACCAACACCACCCAAAACCATTCTCCTTTTGATTCTTCTCTTTTTTCACTCCCCCAAGGGCCAAGGGCCAAGCCCCCTCTTGCTTTCCTTCCCATTTTTTCCCCTCCTCTCTTTTTTCTTCTACTTGAGGTTTTTTGCTTCCATCTTTGCCTTTGCAGCAAAGGAAATTTCAGGAACTAAAGTATTTTCCCCTGCTTTTCTGACTGGATTCTTTCAGAATCTCTCTCTTTTCTCAACTGGGTCTCTTTTCTCTTTGCTCTTGGGGTTCTTCTTGTTTTGGTCTCTTTCACTTCCTTTGTGAACTTGGGGTCACTGGGACTGTAGTACAAAGAAATCTTCCTTCCTTCCTTCGAATTTTCAACTTTCTGTGCTTCAAGTTCAGAAATTTCATCTGGGTTTTGCTTTTCCTTTCCATTCTCTGGGTTTTATTCTTTTTCTTCCTCCTTTTTTTCTTCCACCAAGATTCTCTCCGATTCTGAAAAGGTTGGGTCTTTTCTGGATTCTTCAAGTTTATGCTATTGAGAAAAAGGGTATTCTGATTCCTTATAAATGATTCTAAACTGAATGCCTCTTGGACCAGTGTGAAACCTTCTTCACTCTTCACAAACTCTCTTCTCAATTCAGTATGCATTTTTTGCAAGCTGTTACTGCGTACTAAGTTGTGGCTAGTATGGAAACTCTCTATCCAGCTTCGCATATATCGACTTCGAATTGGTGGTTGCAGGACAGCAACAGCACCCAATGGACTAAAGAAGAGAATAAGAGGTTTGAGAGAGCTCTTGCTATTTATGATGAGAACTCTCCGGATCGGTGGTTGAAGGTGGCGGAAATGATCCCGGGGAAGACTGTGTGGGATGTGATACAGCAGTACAAGATACTGGAAGAAGATGTCAACGATATAGAAGCAGGGATGCTTCCAATTCGTGGCTACCTTGCCCCTTCTTTTACACTGGAGTTGGTTGAGAATCGTGGCTTGGATGCGTTAAGAAAGAGGACCGCCACTATGGTTCGAGCTTCTGATCAGGAGAGGAAGAAAGGGGTTCCATGGACAGAAGATGAGCACAGGTGAAATCCCTTTGAAACCCATTGTTTGGTTGCTGAGAAAACTAGGAAAGAAAATATCATAAATAGTACAAAGAAACTCAACTGCAGTCTAGCTAAATAATTGTGCATGATTTAATTGAGCTGTTTGTTTGATTTTTCTTGTTTCCATTTTTCTGTGAACCACAAAACCAATAGATAGGAAATAAATTGGTTTGATTGTCTGATTTCATTTCTATGGTGCATTGCCTACTGTAATAATAGCTTTAATTAGAGTGGGAATTTTAGGTAAGGACTTAATTTTGAACCCAATTAATCATAGCTTTGAATGAAGATCTGATGTGGGTTTGCTGATGGATTGATGTATTCATACCCCTTTGTACTGTGTGGCTTGAATCTTGAATTCCTTTTTCTGATCCTGCTTTTTGTTCTTGACATGGGTGGTTTGATGATAAACACCAGGCGATTTCTGATGGGTCTTATAAAGCATGGTAAGGGAGACTGGAGAAACATATCCCGGAATTTTGTAGTATCTAAGACGCCTACTCAAGTAGCCAGCCATGCCCAGAAATACTTCGCTAGGCAGCTTTCAGGAGGGAAAGATAAGAGGAGGCCGAGCATCCACGACATCACAACGGTCAATCTGACCGACACTACTCCCCCAGAGAACAATAAATCTCCTTCATTGCATCACTCAACTGCACTTCAGTCGCAGCAGAAGTCCACTGGTGCTCCAAAAGTAATACTGGACTGGGATCATTCCAATGATGGAGCCCTCATGGTATTCAATTCGACTCATGGCAATTTGTTCATGCCATCGCCATATGAAGTTGCTTCCTTCGGTGCCCATCATGGAGCTCATATTGTGCCTCGCAATCCAGTCTTTCAAATCCAATCTGCAAGACATCAAGTTCGTGGATGAGCAAATCGGGTCCAGAAGAGAAGAGCAGGGGAGTTGATGGACAAGGAAGCAGTCTCTGTAGTTCCTCAGTGGATTGAGGAGAATTCTGATGTTATGGTGCCCTAGGTAGGCATGGTTTTTTGTGTGATTACATGAATGAGGAGTTGAGCTACTACTTAAAAGATTTTCTCGACATTATGGAAAGATGGGATAGCATGATGGTTCAAAATTCAGAGTGTCTGAGTTATGAAACTGAAATGAAAGACTCTTGGGTTTGTCTATATTTTTTTCCTCCATTGTTTAAAAGTCTTTGAAATGGTTTGTATCAGACAGATTTTTACATACCCAAAGTGATGATGTTCTGTTAAGCATGACATGAAAGCTTGGCAGCATTAAGAAGCCGCTTCGATTATTCTTTATTATAGACAAACATTCCTCATGGAGTTTTTTATCATTTCGTCCAAATACTTGTTCATCATCCATTCTGTTGAAATGGAAAACGCTTAAAGCCATTTCTTGAAGTTAATGATTCCAGGCTTGAAATTTCACACTCCTGCATCTCCAGATATTTTCAACAGCCCTTTGGCCTAATAATTGAAACTTTTTTTCTTTGTTATTATTATTAGATTTTAACAGATGGGTTGACAAGTGGTTATGGGTTTTATACAGTTTTGTGACTCTGACCTGCACTTGCCTGCCTGTAGTAATTGGTGGTATGGCCGAATTGGCTGACTCAATTACCACTCTTTTTTTTAAGTTCCAGTATCTGATAGCTTACTTTTTGCCCACAGGGCCACAGCCACCCTTAGATTTTGTGTGTCCAACAAGGCAAGTTGACCCAAGCTTGATAACTATTACCTAGTAGAAGCTGAGTCTGCATTCCACCAAACTGAGCATCTAATGCTTCAATCGGTATTAGAACATTGGAAAGATTCACGTAAGCGTACCATGGTCATGGTGGCCTCTATGAGTTTTTCCAATCTTCTTTTTACTCCATTTGAGGTCTTTGCTTTTTACTCTTAATACTTGTTTTTTTTCCGGCAATCCTATTGTTAGTGGTGGCAGGACTATTGTATTAAGCATGGTATCTTCTTTTACAAGTCCCTCAAAGCATCATGTTTTTGTATGATTCTTTTATATTTTCGTTTGACAATCCAACCCAAATCAGAAAAGGACTCCTAAATGTGTCTAGAATTTGTGGACATTGTAAGGTCTTCATGGGAACAGAATCTACCTTTTCCTTTCCCATTTTGCAGAATGTGATCTTGACTTTACTCAAGAAGATTGTAGCTTTCGGTTGTTCATCTCTAAATGGGTGTTGAAATCATTTCTTAACTCTCCCATTATGCTGCATTGGCCGCCAAGAAGATCTGCAATAACATAAAGGAGATTGGAATCTCTTAATTTTCGGAAAACAAGAGTATTTTCCCTGGTCTACGACGCTTGGCCTTAATTAAATATTTGATTATACTATTAGAAATGCCCCCATGGCTTTCAATAGACTGCCAAAAAAAGAGAAGGATTCGGTGCTTAATGAAGAATCTAATACAGGAAAAGAATATTGATTAAAATGCTCAAAGGGAAAAGGGAAATGGGTTGACATAAGATGATTAGAGAATCACAATGGAACAGTATCATTTTTCATTCAATTACCAAACCCCCTCCCCTGCAACTATTAAACTAGCTCACTTGACTTTTTTCTTTTTGTGGGAATGGGCTGATCACTACCTCAATGCTATTCCACAAACAATTAATAAATGAAGTACAAAAAAGAAATGGGTGCCTCCCAATATGCTGTGTACTGTGTTTGTTTCCTCTTAGTTGCCAATGTGGTTGCTACTACCACCATTGTTGCTACTGCAACTATCAAGAAAAAGCCAAGCGCCCACCCATGTCGCTTTTGCTTATATCATTTTCTTAGCCACACATGAGCAATAAAAGTTCCCGAGGCAACATGAGCAATACAACTACTGTAATTAACTTTTCTTTCATAAATGACAAAACTACCAACTTTATATCTTTTTTTTATAGCAGAAGCAGCCTTTCTGCAAGTTGCATAAGAAAGCACTATGCCCACTCAAACATGGGCTCAAAATCATATACTTTAGGCCATCTTTTCCTCCAAAAGAAAAAGCCTTCTTTATCAATTTTTTTTCTCTTTTGATTATTTGCTCTTAAAAATCGTTCAGATGAACCATGCATGCATCGGACTTGTAGACATAAAAGTCTCCACTACCTAGAAAGATATGTTCTTGCCGTGGTGACACTTCTTCAATGACCCACCAGAGATCTAGTGATCATCCCTGAAAGCCTTTTGTCATGAGATAATTATATAATCAAGAACAAGTACTCAATGAGAGGATGGTGAAAGTAGGGAATTCAACTCTAGTTGGTTATATAACTTACAAGAGGAGGCGAATCTTTGGTCACTTTGTAATTGGAAGACACTTGTGGGTGTGGCAATAACCTTCAAATGGAATCTCATTGTTTATGTGAGAAAAATAGACTCCAAATGTTAATAAATGTGTTAAAAGTGTTGATATTTCACTAGGTCTGCACTTTTCTTTTGGGTTTTTTGATCTGATTGACTAGTGAGGTGAGGCAAAAAGGCCTTTCTGATGAACTTTTCTCTGTTCTCTTGATTCTTAGATTCTATGATCTGTTCTTACTATTTCTTGACCAACAGCATAATCTCTTAGTTATATTTGAAACTTGCATCGTTATTACTAAAAACAGCGAAAATTTTACCAAGGAATGTGTTCAGCAATGGGTTTGGCCAATGTAAGCAGCTTCTTCAACAGCCTCCGAGATGGTTCCTGCAACAAATTATTTACACTCTCATTTCACAGTCTGAAGAGAAGATTAAATTACTTAATTATAGGACCATAGTCAAACCAATTAAGGGTAGAACAGGAAGTGGAGGACAAAATATAGAAACTTCTGCATCAGACCTTTCAATTTTGTTATAAGACTACTGCATTCCTTAGTACAAAAATGATTCCATTGGGAATTCTCTCCAAATGAGTTATCTGAAATAGAGTGTCTTCTTTTAGTCACATATAAAATCCAAAATTAGCACTGTGCCATACATATCTTTTCTTAACGCGTTTGAAGTGACTGGAGAAGTGGGGGGTGGGTGTGTTTTCTGAGGGGGGTCCTTGTTTGATCAAAATCATATCCTATTTCGTAGTCATCTGATCATCACCTTCGAACTTAATTCTTAAGATAGCGACAGCATAGTTCTTTAATGATAATGCATTCTAACAAACCAAACTAAGGAGTATCTGCAACCAAACAGAACTTTGGAACTGCACTCTTGGGGCATACTTTCAATAATGTGCCTTCAGGATAGAAAACAAAATGGCCCATAGCCTTTTAAGTCACCTCCAGTGAAAGTGTACCATACTCTTTGGTGAATTAGAATAATGTAGAGGCATCACTAATCCAAACAAAGAAGGAAAATAAGAGAGATCTTTACTAATTTATTCTACGTGCCGGTGACTTTATCACCAGAGTCCTCTGCACTGATGATACTTACATTATCATTTATCACAATGTCTGCCCACCGTGAGAACTCCTGGCATTTTTATCTAGAGGAAGCAATGATTTCTACCCATCTTTCCCATTCCCTAGCCAAACCTGGGACTACTCAAGTACATCACAATCAAGCTTCCTCTCACCAACAGATAAATGGAAATAGAAGAGACCATTCCCGTAGAAATCACAACTCATAGCACAAAGGGAAATTTCCAAGTTAATAATTAGGAAAATGGTATTATTCTATATTCAAATCCACGTTTAAAACAGAGCTATTTCCATTCATGCTAGCAGGCCCCTTGACTGTTAATTACCACCCTCTATCTTTGCAGTGAATTTTATCTTTCTGTTTGCTCCAATTTTTTGCATTTATAGTGTTGAAGTATGACTTTTAGCACTTGGAAGTGTTATTAAATAGTATCTACGCATTATCAGCAGTAGTAAGTAACTCAATAATGGCTCTTAATATGGCAATGCAATTTAGGAGCAGCCATCATTTTTTTCTGGTAATACAGCTGTTTATAAAGTGAGCACTCAGAAGTTTATTATTGAGCAAAAGTTGTAATGTAATGTGCACTAAGAAAACACAAGTGGAGCTAAGACGACAGTTGTCTGCCATGTAAGAGATGACTGCTAAAACAGTAGCAAGCTATAGAGACAAGCATAGAGTGAAGTTTGACCAATCATCACAGTGAAAATACATCATGGTTTCATATATCATCATTAGGGTTGTCATTCAAAGATCATCATGCTTGCATTTACTTTTGAGACTACTGAGTATTTTTTGGTTCTTAAGAAATTGGCCACTATCAGAATTAATAAATAATATTAACAAACTTCAAATGTTATTTATTGTAATTCTTTGAGCTTACCTTGCATACAATTGCTCCAGCAAGGATCTATCAACAGAAAAGGCTCCTAAAAACACTTGGCAATGGATTTGACTTATAGAATCCATTCCACAGCATCATCAATTCTACATGGGAATGTCACCTGCTCCCACTGGGAGATACTACTGAAGTATACAAGTAACTCCCCGTACGTAAAAAAACATGAATCAACTGTGATTCATATTAGCCACATTACATACGGCTAGAAAGATCAAATATTCAGGATTTATTTATGTCCAATAGGCTCAATCACCTGTTGCATTAGATAGATACAACTAATAGACAAGAGGGACCACTAATTTTTCACTTATTTGTTTAAACTGTGGTGGTCCTGATTGATGTGAACCACACAGGTAGTGGAGTAGTCTCCATGAAAATTTTGGAGTACTAATTGCAACTCCCAATGGGTGCTATAGCATTCCTGCATTTGTTCAAGCAGCAACAACTATATTAATAATCTGCTCTGTAACATCCTTAAGATATATATCATAATGCTTTCAGAAAACTTTCCCAGGAATGTTCTCACTACAAACTTGTGCATTCCCGCAAAATTTTTGGGTCATGCTATAAAGTTGCTTCTGTAAGTAAACCAAGCAGACCAAGGAGTTAGATTCATGTGCGTGCACATGTAGTGTTCAAAAATTAGATGAGAAATCCAATACATTGGAGAATATCTCCCTCAAATGAGAGGGTGCTCCTTAAGGAGGAATTAGATTTTACTTATTTTAAAGTGCATATATTGATCATGAAAGGAGCAGACATCTGAAAGAAAAAGACAAGCAGAGCATAGGCTTCTTTACAGAGCCACAAAAGGGTAGCCCTTGGGATGAGCTTCATGCCATCACCCCAGTGACCCAGAAACAACTGAGAACAAATTAAAAATTCGTGTCCCCACCAAAGCTTTCATAGCGTCCACCTAAAGTTTATTTGAACGTGACTAAAAGATATCTTATATAAATGAAATTCTATAGTTTCTCCTGAAGGGAAATTTCCTTTTGGGGGGAAGTTGTTTTCCAGGAGACAGCAAATTCCCTCATTGCCTTTTTGAGAATTACTTGAAGACTTGTACCAAACATTACTATCAGACAGAAACATACTTTTTTTTTCCTTTTTTTTTTGAAATTTTTTATTAGCAAACGAGGCAAATATGATAATAAAGAAAGCACCAGAAAAAGGTTCCCAAGAGGATTCAATTCTGAGAGAAGGATTTTGTAAAGATCTTTGTTGAGTAGTAGCTCTTAACAAAATGATCTGTTCTAATGTGTCAAAATATAAAATGGTATTTCCTAGTTTTTTTTTTTTTTTTCTTAATTAAAAATTCATTTAGGACATTGGATTTTTTTATGGCGGCCTTCTTTCATGCAGAGTCCTGCAAATGATATCTACAAAGGAGGATATAGTGTATAAACAGGAAAGGAATTGTAGGCTTTGAGAAATAAATAATGATAGTCAATTCTAAAATACTAGATAAAATATGTTTGCACCAAGGTTAGTATATATTAGAAGGCATAATGTGGTTCAAATCCATCCAGCAGATGGTGCTGGAGGGCTGGAATCCATGGTAAAGTAGTCCTCAGAAAAATCCCTACTAAATTTACCAGCCAACTGAAGACAGGTAATATTTTAGTCTAAAGCACTTGCTGCTGTAACAGGGCCATAAGTATGAGGTATACCTGTAGCTCTAATCCGAATGCTTCGCTCTGATCCTTTTGACCAATTCTCCATCCCTAGAGCACGTCGAAGAGTACATGATTAAATTAATAACTAAACAAACATAAACCGGACTGGGACAGTCTCCATTGTCCTAATCTATGGACTCTTCTATTTGGATTATTCCATTGAGTAGCATCTCTTCCTTTTTCCTAACATTAGAAGATGACAACTTGTAGAGATAAATAAGGTGAACACCCAAAACAACAATAAACACTGAACTGACCATGTACAGCAATCTTTGTGTGGAAAATTGGACACCCAGTTATGACTGGTGCTGCTTTCTCGGAGATCTACCATAGTGGTCCACTCCTATGAAAACTGCAGCCGTACTTACTTCCAGGGGTAATATAAACACCTAAAATAACAAGCAAATGAAGTTATAAACAAGACTCTAGAATAGAGAGTATACAATATACAGGCAGCATGTGAATAAGTGGCCACAGCAGGAGAGAAAGAGTACCTACAATGAACTGGCAACTGCTTTTTTCAACAGTAATCATCTGGGCATCTTTCTCCTGCTATGCATGAGAAGTCTCTAATTTTAGACTCCACCGGCTTGTTGGGGTCTCCTTAGATGCACTTACAAGGATTATCCACTTGCATGTGAATAAAATTAAGGTTCTTCATGCTTTAAAAGCAAAGCTCTGATCGAAAATCACCACTAAAAGCATCAACCAATTACTAGGGGCGAGACATATCTTATACTTGTAAAGAAGAATAGTTTTGAAGTGGGATGCTTCTTGTCCTCCTCTGCATTGTCAATTGTCCCCAAGCAAATATTCAATGATCCTCTCATCTTTCATCCACCACAGATATGGCTTCTTTTTTCTTTTTACCATTCTAATCCATGATTTAAACTAGAATCAGGGGCGTCTCCTTTTCTCATTATTGTAATCCATTATTTTAACTAAAATCCAGATATATGAAATCTTGCCTACATACAAAAGAAAAGGAAGAAAGAAAACCCACATAGACCAATCAGAATTACTGAGAACCATTGGAACTGAGTTTTGCTGTGACATTAGCTTCTTTTTGTAAGAGCACAACTGAAGCGTTGTGGAGAAAAAAATGAGACATATTCCAGTATATCTTCCAATGTTTTAAAGTTCTCTACAATGTATTCTCAGTTGCTAGTATGGTAGTTCCATTCTTGAGTCAGACAAAAGTCTGCTAAAATGTATTACACAATCATAGCAAGCACAAGATCAAGCAAATAAAAATCACTTCATTTTTATTCACAAACTTGACACCCCCACATTCTTCTCATTGTCAACAATATTTGCAAAAAGATTTACTTGCCGTAGAATTAATACAATCCAAAAGTGGGTTGAAAATTGAACTCATTGCCCATGGGAGTTAACACAGAGATGCACCAAGAGTGCAAGTGCTTGCAGACTACAAAAGAAATCACAAACTTATTACAGGACAGCAGTCTAGAAATAGGATATGGAATGAAATTTGCAGATGAAAACCGTCTTCCAGGGAAAAAGAGAGAAAGATACACCAACTTATTAACAAGACACCTAACAGGGCAACATGACAGGGAAAAGATAACTTCTGGAAAAGGATATACAGTTCTACAACGTAAGAAAAGATGCAGGGTCCAAGGGAGTAACAGTACTTGGAAAATCTGTTCTTGGTCCAGCAAGTGAGTAGTATGCAAGTATATGTGCTGGATGCTCGATGGACACAGGTTCCCTATCCGGAGCATTAATAGTAACTCCTCTTGAAGGAATTAACTCGATATTCCAGAATGGGCGAGCCATGACTAATAGATCACGGCCTGTTTCAGATGCTCTATACCCTTGCACCCACAAATACCTCAGTGACGTCAGTTGCATTGCTGCAACAGCCAGTGCACGCTCACTGAAGCAACAGCCCCTCATCTCTAGTTTTTGCAGGCTAGGGCAACCTCTAGAGAACTCCAAAAGCCCTGCATCTGATTCTCCAACATAACCAAGAAGCATCCATCTAACATTTGGGCTGTACTGTCCAATATAATTGAGACCCACATCAGTCAAACCACCTGAACGGAGGTACAGAGCAAATCTTCTAAGCTTTTGGCAACCCCTCAGTAGAGCTCGAACTCCATTGTCCAATGGCAAATCTGTTATCCTTTCTTCCCGTTCGAGCAAGACGAGGCGAAAATCACATAGCTTTTTTGAGTGAGCACCAATACATTCTAGAGCAGCATTTGTGATATCGGACACATAAATGGCCACATATTCTATCTCCAGGCATCCCCGAGCCAAAGCCATTAATCCTCTCTGTGAAACTACACCTTCTTCATCCTCCATTTCCTGCTCATCAGCACCTCTCTCAATCCTAAGCCTCCTTAATTTTTTACAACTCTGAGCAAGAACTTCTAATCCTCTGTCTCCAATCACGTTCCTGGCCTGTTAATAAGAATATCAAAATTTTAAAAAGCAAATCTCTTAGTTTTGTTCCCAAAGATGAGCATTTTATACACAAGCTATGCAGTGTACTACTGTATGTCTAAATAATCCCTGCATTTTCTAAATTTTTTCTTCAAGTCTAAATTTGCCAAGATGAAACTTTGTTTATTCAAAATAGGCTATCATACCCTTGGACTACACTTTGAATGGTATAAAACACCAATTAGGCAAAGGCAGAGTTGAAAGAAATTAAGAGAAATGATATTGTATTCTATCATGACATTTTATGAACAAAGTGAAACCTAATACACGCAAATTTAGCCCCTTGAGGTGAAAAGGGGAAAAAGAAAAAGAAAAAGAAAAAAACCACAACATAATAAAAAAGCAAGAAATGGTATTGAGATTCTACCTCAAGAAATTCCAAGTTGGGGCACTTTTGAATTAACAGACAATGGTCCTCTGTGTCAAGCAAGCAATAGAGTAGATCCAACTTTTTAAGTAGGGATGCAAAAGGGAATACTATGGGCATTTCATTCTTCCCCATGTAGTTTAGACCCAGACGGCATAATTTTGGGGGGAACGATACCGCGGAGTATTTATCTGATTGTTCACTAAAAGAACCCCCAGCAAACTCTTCTAGTGCAGTTGCAGCACGGAAGAAACCAACTAGGTCCAAGATTTCAAAATCACTAATTTTCATAGAGATTAAAGATCGACAATTTCTAGCAATGAGTTCTAGGTCTTCAAATTGGACTGTTGCAAGCTCCGTCATGTAAAAATTCAAAGTTTCAAGAACTGTATTGTTCATCGCCAGCTCATGGAGCCATTCCCCATCTTTATCCACAATTTGGCTCTCTTCCAAAAACAAGGTTCTTAAATTCCTGAGAAAGAATAAACAGGATTACAAAAAAAAAGATAGTAAGAAGCATAATAAAAAAGAAAGAAATCATGCTTAGAATAAGTGAACTGAAAAAAAAAAAAAACTGTCCATCACAGAAAAGGAAAAAGAAAAAGTAACACATATTTGTCTGACATTAAGATGTTTGCATGGGGTGATAATGATATTCACAATGAATCCATGTAGTAAGAAGATATTCAATGTTAAGTTACCAACTAATGTAGCATGGTTTGATCATGTGCTATCCTATATATGGAACTGAGGAACACATTAGCAATGACCTAAATGAACAGAGTCACAGACCAACATACATTAACCTAACCTAGATTGCATGGTGGCTGGGGACAAAATCACATGAGTCAAAATCAGTACATACAACTCGATTCAACAAATCTAATTGTAATCAATTAATGTACATGAGTCCTCAATTGCCCCTCCAATCTATCTAGGGATCTTTTCTGTTAAATTTTAGGTTAGCATGTTTCCTTCACAACAAGAAGGAACATCTTTTTGTCCTTTCCCTTGCCACAAAATTATAGAAACAAAATATTAGCAGAGTCTCAAATACTATTTCATGAATACAAGAGAAGATTTTGAAGGGTATAATGTTTTCAGAAGTACTTTGAATTCTGCTTAGATTGTTAGTTTTGCCTCACAATCTTGTCTAGAGCAACAAATTCACGACCTCCTGCTGCAGCCTCTAGACAAGATGATCACCCAATAACTAATGACAAAGACAGTGCTGTTAAAAAGTTGTTGCCATGTTTGGCCTATGGTTTGACAATAATTTTCCAGCAGCCTAAAACATCTCCCTGCAGTTCCAACTTATAACTAGCCCTTTTGTTATCATGTGATATGATCATGCTAACCATCAAATGCAGCATGAAATATCCTATGTTCCTATCGTGGTGAGAACAGCCCAATAACTGCCACTGGGGGGTGCATGAGTCTAAAATGATTATGAACTCTTCAATCTCTTCTTTTACTGTTCATACATAAATTACAGCTCTATTTTGCTGAAATTTTAATCTCTTCTACACAGTATCATCTCCCTATGACTCTGTTGTATGCTTTTTATAACAACCATGTAAGTTCTTCACTTCTGTATCTTTAAATCAGTCATGTTATAAAAAAATCTAAGAAAAAATACATAAATCTTTACATCATCCAGTAAAGAAAACAGTTTTCATGACTAATCTCTACTTAGTGGACCTTCAAACATATTCCTTATTCTTACACAGAGGCATCAGTTTTTTCCCGCCAATATTCCACCAATTTCTTCATCATGAAAATGCCAGTTAATATCTTAGTCAACTAAAATGATTCACAATCTCCTCATTGCAATCTAAAATCCCTTAAGCTTCATCTTAAATCAATGATTCATTAGTTCCATATAACATTTTTTTATAGGTATTCTTTAGCTCCATTTACCTCAATTCTAAAAAGAAACAAGAAACAAAAAATAGAATAATAATCCCCCATACACAGCCAAACCCCAATTAATATGCTGTTTAATCATAAAGCTGTTGAGTTTCTTCCTTATCAGATATGCTATAGTTTCAAATAACTCTATTCTAAAAGGATACAAGAAAAAGAAAAAGAAAAGAAAAATGATCACTAATTGCAAATGTTCCAGAGCACTTTTAATCATATACCCCCTATGCAGTTTTCTTTTAGACAATGTCATCTTCTGCAGGGTTTTAATACATTATTTGCTATATCCAGAGATTTCAGAAAAATAATGATGGTCATTAGCATCACCCCATAGTTTCTTTACAAAAACATGGATGTGAAATCAGTGTCTGATATTCTTAAGAAATACTTGATACAATCATCTTACAATCTCGCAACAACCCATACAACAAAGAAGCACCCAGATAGGAGTTTATGAAGTTAGTAAAAAGATCTTCAATTGTTAACTACAACAAAAATTAAAAACAGAGCTTAGACCAATTTCTTGCATGTGAATAAAGGGAGTGGTTCAATGACAATTCCAAGCATTCCACAGAAAACATCTGCTCCATGGAAAGGAACATGATTTTATCCATGATGTCTAAAAACATACAACAGGATTAGTGACGTAGAATTGCAGATATCAAAACATTATCAGGTTGTATTATTCTCCTCACTAAGAGAGTTCAGACCTTAAAGAGGGCATAATTTTCTTTCATATTCAAATTAACTACATTCTTCTCTGTGCACTTCTTTAAAATCCATAAAACAGTGTGCCACAATAAGAAAAACCCACAACGAACCAACATATAAAAACCAAAGGCAGACGTGACAAAAACTGAATTCAATATTTCTAAAGAATCCAACATTTCTAACCTAACATTCAATCAAACAATATAATTTGATCAACAAAGAATAATCGAATCCAATATGAAGCCAAAACTACCTGCAAGACCGACCCACATGTAGAAGCCCATCTGTGGAAAACCCAGAGCACTTATCAAGTTTAAGCACCAGGAGCACACGTCCCCGAGCTTGAGCAAGAAGTTGTAAATCGGAATCCTTCACAATCATGCGCCGAAAGTGAAGCGATTTCAAACAATCAAAATAATCTGAGATCTCCTTAACCCATGGAGTCACATACCCTCCCCAATCCTCCATTATCAGATTAAACATGGCCGCCCTAGGTTTACCCTTCAATTTTAGGGATTCAAGATGCGGAAACCTCCCCCTTAATCGACCAGGAGTGGTCGTGTAGCACAAAGCAATTGTAATATGTTTCCTCGTCAACGCATCCAGCTCGTACCATCTACGGCACACTAGAGAGACCGCATCACGGTCTTTTGGGTCGTGAATATATGGCATCACACAATTCAGAACCTCATCAGACATTCCCCGATCCGCCATATCAAGCATTTCACGACTCACCTTTCTCTCGTTTCCATCCTCCATATCCAAAAACAAGAACCTCCCAACAAATCGACGAATTGTCACTTTCGGGCTCAACAACAGAACAAATTTAAAATTTTGACTACATAAAACTCTTTGTTTCTTGTATCAAAAAGTTAGTTCGGATTCCAAACCGAACTCAAGAGCAGCGATTAATCAAGTCAACAAGTACAAACACCGATCCTCTCTAGATCAGCTAAAAACCTTCAATCTCAAAGTGAAAAGAACTCGAAAATGAACTTTGAAAAGGAAAAAAACAACCAGAAAAAACAAAGATTCGAATCTGCTAATCGAAAAACAACGTCCAAAACGGATCTGAAACTCAACGCTTCACAGCATAGCTCCCAATCAAATTTCAATAAAACCGAAAGTTTTCTCAAAAAGTTTTCTCAAAAGCCGCAAGAAGAAAACTATTTTCAATAAACTCTCCGAAATTAACGCGTTTGGAACACGAAACTCAACCGAATCGGATCGGAGGTTACCGAAACCTTTGTCCGCCGCTCCCGTGAGCGCCGTCACCGAGAACTACTCTCGGAAGCTGCAACAAGCTCACGGATCGACCAATCACACATCGACGGAACATAGACTCCACGTAGTCGCGAAGCAGAGAGCCTCTGGAGCATCTGAGCCAGGCGTAGAAGAATCGAGAGGCGCGGATCATATATGGAACCGACGGCTATGATGGTCGGGAACGGATATCGGACGGCGACAGTTGCGACAGCTTCTAGGGAAATGGATCAGAGGCTAGGGTCACTATGCGGCTCAGACTAAACAAAACGCAAAATAAATATAAAGCGCAAAAATAAAATAAAATTAAAATAAAAATAAAGGGAGAAACGACAAAAATATGCTGCTCCAGCCAATCACGCTGCGCCCACGTCATCATCGGTTTTAAGGCCAGTCAATGGTTAACGCTAATTACTCTCCTTTCGAGGTTTTACTTACGTGGCGCTCCCTCATCAACCCTGTCAGAGAGATTCTGCTGTTTCTCGTTACATATTTTTGTTTCCCTAATTTTTATTTTCGTCCAAAACATAAACTCATCTAATTCTCACGAGATTTTCAAATTAATATACAACTAACGGTTTTTCTATTTCTACGAATTCCGGATACCAAAATAAAAATATTCCCTCCTCTCTTTTTCCCAAGTATTTTTTATTTTTTTATTTATAATTTTATTTCACCTTTTAATCCATTACCAAATCAAAATCATATATTATAATTTTTTATAATTTTAAGATGGATTTTTTTTATATGTAAAAGGGAAAAAATAGAAAAATAATTACAGAACTTAATTTAGATAGGACAAAAAAATACAAGTCATATTCATTTTATGAAATAAGTATTCATTCTAAACTTGTCTCTAACGATGGGATAAGCACCTAAACATCTAAAAAAATCTACCACTATGTTACAGTTTTAAATACCTGACATTACAAAATTTAGAATAAATATATAAATATCATGATTAATGTTTGAGAGTTTTGTAAAAAATACTCATAAATATTAATGAGATTTATCACTTTGCAATGGCAAAAAATCACCAAATATAAATATTTTAATTTATTTATGCCATGTCATATTTTTACAATAATTCAATAAATCATATCAAAATAAAAAAAGTTTTCCTAAGAAGACTTTTAGACGAGAAAATTTCGCCCTTTCTCCTATTTGCCTTTTGTTTTTTTCACCTACTTTTCACGACCTTCTTAGTAATTGATGATCAAAAGAAATGAGAAGTCAAAAAAATTGAAAAGGAAGAAGGAAATATATCTCTTAAAATTTTATTCAGTCGCCTCTGAAATCTTTAGCGTTCAAGGAAACCGATGATTCCTGTTGATACCAGGGAAGAAGACGACGCTGACGTGGCAAAAAAAAAAAGAGGTGGGAAATCGACAGCTGTAGCGCAGTAAAGCATTTGGACGGTTAAAAGTTGTGCACATTACTGTGCACCATGGCATATGGCGTGGGTCACGTACTCACATTTCTATATTCATATTTTGGGGTTGTGGCAGCAATTGGTTCACCCGTCGGTCACCCACACATCTCACCCGCTCTTCTCGTGGGATAATTACGCCAATTCGTAAAAAATCAAAATTGTTTTACCATATCAGCCATCAATTCATGACTCGCGACAAGAAGCCCTTCCTTTCCGTGACCAGCTTTTATTCATTTATTTTTTTAAAAGATTATTTAATCACGTCAAAATCAAAACCCCAATCCGTAACGGACTTATGTGACTCTATTTTTGGTAAATAAATGAAAGTAACCATTTTTTTAAATGAATTCATTTTATGGGGGGCAATTATATATTTTTAGTAATAATGTATAGGGATGGTAATCGATCAGTTAGAAACGGTTCTTCCCGATTTCAATCTCATTCCATTTATTTTAAATAATAAAAAAATTATACGAGATAGAAACAGGTTTTTCTTTAATTTTTTTTAAAAAAATATTAAAATAAATATATTTTATAAATAATTAAGATATTATAGTCCATCTCAAATCTATTCTCAACCCGTATTAGATTTTTTAAAAATTTTAAATTTACCCTTAATTTATTTAAATTTTAAATATGTTCCGTTAGGAAACGTTATGGTATGGAAAAAAACTCTACTATTACCATGGCAATAGCATTATCGATATAAAATACCAATTCTACCCTCCTACAAATGACATGGTTGCATACGTATGATATTTGGGAGTTGTAGCCGCAATTGCTTTACCGTACGCCCCACCCACACTTCTTCCGGGATAAGTATGCCAAATTCGTCGACTCGTAAAACATCAATTTGTTTTATAGTCTCAGACATCAATTCATGACTCAGGAGGAGCGGATCCCTCCGATTACCTAACCGACTTTTATTTTATTTTATTTATTTTTAATTTATTTAATTATGTCAAATCAAAACCTCAGACAGTAACCACTTCTCTCTTTTTGTAACCAACTCCTGAAGCACTCTATTTTTTTTTTTTTGGCAAATAAATCAAAGTAACTATTTTTAAAATGATTTCATTTTACGGTTGGCATTTGGGAACTATATGTATTTTTTGTCATGAATCATATCATATCATTGTCCATATGAAATGCCAATTCTACCATACCAGAAATGACGTGATTGCATTAGTTTAGGGTTAAAATAGTCTTTTACGTCAAAATAATATACCAAACAAGAATAAACGACGTCGTTTGATTGAATGGTGTTAGAAAACGGCAGAAAAATTTGACGTTACCTTTTTTCCACGAAAAGCTGCATTGACTCCAGGGTCTCAAAAAATCTTTTTATTTTTTAATTTTAATTTTATTTATTTATTTTTGGCCCTCTCTCGAGTCCAGAGTTGCCACGTGGCCATTAAAAATATTATGGGGTGGGGGGGTGGAGTGTTCAAAGGCTGGTGTCACCCTATCATTATTCCTGAGTGGAGCATAGAGGCACCTGAAAGTGAACATCAACCTAATTACCCATAAATGCTTCACTGCTTCCTGAGCCACTCATCTCCACCCACGTGTCCCCCACCACAACCGGGGATATTCCTTCCTCGAGATCTGCGGGTGGGGTGCGGAGATATTGGAATCCGACGGTGGAGGGGAAGAGGCCACAGTAGTTAGCATGGGAGCATATCCAGGTGCGGAAGAAAAGGAGTGAAATTTTTTATTTTATGGAGGGTAAAGTTATCTGAAAGTGATGGGAGGCACAAGGTGGGATGATAGCGTGACGGGGGCCATCTTTTGGACTGAATGATTGAGATAGGGTCCGTTCCCACTCTCACTTGGCCACTTCAACGTCTAGACTATAGACTTCTAATTTTCCAAGCCCCGTTCTACACTCTGTCCCCATCCCTATGAAAACAAAAATTAAACCATAAAAATTTTAAAATTTCAACCTCATAAATATTTCTACATCTTATACTGTTGTAAATAACTTAGGTACCAAAATTAGGGATGACAGAAAGAATTGGGGATGGTTGAGATACTAATCCATTTATTCAAAATAATTTTTATTTTTATTTTTAAAAATTTATTACATTAAAATAAAAATATTTTATAAAAAATTAAAATAAATTAAAATAATTTTATATATGATCAATGTTTGAATCCAAGTTAAAAAAAAAAGAAAAAACTCAAACCCATCATAATTTATTTATTTAAATTTCAAATCCGTCATGTCTCGGGTGAGACAAGTACTCAAAAAAATCTACTTTTGTCAACTCTAATCGAAACGGATTAATCCAATCCCATATTAGTTAATAAGGAAAAAAAGTAGCACAAGTTTTCTGATCTTTATATGTAAATATGTTTTTTTGTTTTTTTCGAAACAAATGTTAAGACTTTTGTGTTGTGGAAATTAAAATATTTGTCATATTCACAACTTTATCCATGATCAAAAGTAGAAAATTTGTAAATGAAACAACCAATTGAAGCTTTTGCACATTTAAAAGGTAACCTGAATTATTTTATTTATTTATTTATTTATTTTTGTACATATGAGATGATGAAAGTGAGGTAAAAAAAAAATGGAAAGTGAAATATGAAATTGGGAGAATAAAAGTGAGGAGTGGGGGAATAGATAGAAATAGTAGTGGATCCCAAGTTCCCCAACTCCCTGTGTGGTAGAATAATTGAAAATGAGAATATAATTCTTGTCTCTCAGTCATACCCTTAAAACGCCAAGTGCCATTGGCTTTTCAAAATCACATCTCCCTTTAGACATTACTGAATTTCTCACTTTATGACCAATAATTCACATTACATAAAGCTATCACTTTATTTGTTTTCCTCTCTTCATTCCACTCCACCACCATTCCATTCCACCTAACCTTTTTTTTTTTTTTAAATATATCCATTACCACACTTAATATATTCACAAATTATTCCAATCTTCCTTTTTATTTTTATTTTTTTTTTACTTTTATTATGGTCATGATCTGTCCATGTCTTTATTGGGAAAATATTCTTTTTTTTTTCTAATATTATGAAAGAATCTAACACAAACCAATGCCTAATTAATTAATAAATAATTAAATATAAGTTTTTATTTTTCCCAGTTTCTTCACTAGAAACAAACCAATTCGTTGTTGTGATCCAAATCCAATTCAATAATGACTGATTTTGTGAGATTAGAATACTCATCTTGATTGAAGCCAGTCCAAAACTCAAAAGAGGAAAAAGGTTTAATATCTTTGAAAACCTAATGATACCTTTTTGGTGGCTTGTGTTGTGGGAAAGCAACAAAAGTGGTTATATAATCTTTAGAATGTAGCATAGTCCTAGGCATTCAAGAAATCTTCAAATGGGGAAGGCAACATGGCTCTTGACCTTCACATGGACTAGGTGGCTGTCCACTGGTGCAACACCATGGTCCCCTTCTTATTTAATTTTAACCTTATATTCATGCCTTTTGCAAAGACTAAGACGTTTTAACTTCTACCAATCTTATGTGCACATCGTGTCTTCATCATGCCTGATTTTTTAACCAAATAAGAAAATGAGAAAAAACAAAAAAGCAACAAGGTGGAGTAGTAGAAGGCTAGAAGCTATATAGATGGCGTTATATTATGAAGCTTTCTGTAATCTGTACATATGGAGATTTTTGCCATGTGGGCATGTTGATTCACAAGCTGAGACCACTTTGTGATGGGTTCCAATTGAGAAATGAGATTGGATTGCTTGAATTCAACTACTTATTTAGTGGGTTATGGTATGGACCATAACTTGGTGTTACAGGATACTTCAAATAACCCTTTCTATGGGCTTATATAGGAGGTGAGAAGCTTCTAGAGACCCTTATAGACATCTACACTTCCCTACAAAGTGGAAGCATATGGAAGCTTCTAAAAAGGGTTAGAGTTGTCCACGCATCTCTACACTTGGCAAGGAGAGCATTGGAATAGTGTGGGGTGTTCTAGAATCTTTCAAAGTCATCTTGTACATAGATTAGTGTAGGAGCTTCTAAATTATTCTTGATTTGTAAAGAACCCTTTAAGGTTCTAGAGACTTCGTAAGGTGCCTATAAATAGGTTAAGGCCTCATTTGGCTAAGATACCAGCCAATAACCTAACCAACCAAGTGAATTCTAAAGCACTTGTGAAATTTCCTTTGAGCAATAAAGCTTCTATTCTTTAAGTGTTGCCTATTATGCCCTCTAAAGCTTCTAAGTTTGGTGCATCTTAGCCTAGCAAACTAAACATCGAGAGTAAAGTTGACTTAGCAAGATTAAGGGTCTTAACTTGTCTAAGTGCCAAATGAGTTTAGGAAAAGACTAAGTCCGTGACATTGGTCATTGAAATTGACTGTGACACTGTACTTTGTACAAGCATAGTATGTAGCAATTAAGATTTGGAAAGGATTAAAAGAATTGGGTACTTTTTTTTTAATTTAGTTCATAAGGTAGATAGTCCCTACATGAGAGGACCCAGCTGGGGAAGCATCAGCACAGCACTCACCATTCATGGGAAGAGTAAGAATGAATCCACTTTTTCCTAAGCTCTTTTCCAGCCATTTGATAGGAAGTGGGGTTTAAAAAACAGAAATCACTTTTTGTTGTGTTCAAGAGTTATTCTTGGGCATTTTTTGATTCTCTTCTTCCCTATACTTGCAATTAATATAGGTATTGTTCTTGTTCCTTTTTGTTCTGTTTTTTTTTCTGTTGATCTGCTATCTTAAGGTGTTTGATTGTCCTTGTTCCGTGAAGATATGTTTGTGATGCTACAAGACTACATTTCATTTGGCTGCCCACAGCAGAGATGGCCCCTTCACTGATTTGTTCCCATTCATTTGAATCCTTAGCCTTAGCCCCAGCCAGCCCCACTTGTGCCCAGAGACTATTCTAGCCTGCATGATTCTGCACATATCCCACCCTTATGAGTTGCTCATCACTACCATTCCCTACACCTCCCTGCCCTTCTCAAGAGGGCCTTCCTCCCCATTCTTGGTTCCACATAATGCCCACTTATTTCAAGGTCAAGAAATAAGAACTTGCATTATATTGATACAATTTTCTTTCTTGGGCCTCAAATGAGTAAAAATGACAAAAGGGTCTGCCATGGGGGGAGAGTGATTCAGTGCAAGTCATAGCTCAAAGTCATGCCTGCATTTGCCACTAAAACCCCACTTTGCAGCTACCCACATGGGGTACCGTATTATTCGGAATGCAACTTGGCCATGGGTTTGAGTGCTTTTTACTCTTTATCACATTCCAATTTGAGCCAAATAAGGTGGAGCATCAAAATTCTTAGCCTCCACACAACTCTACAACCCAACAAAACCCAAGACTCAATTCAAATTCTTCACTTACAAAGTTACATATACATATAGAAACAACACCGTTAGGCATACTCCATACATTTGTATTTCAATGTGGTCATTGCTACTTTCCCTTCCATTATTATTATTATTATTATGATTATTATTATAATAAGGCATTATCCTCTCAGCAAGTACCTTGCCCTTGGTCTGTTTCTCCGAAACTTCCTCTAATTTTTTATATTTATTACTTTAATACTCAATAGTAGTAGTGTCAAAAAAACAGGGTCATTGGATTAATAAATTGTTCGAAAAACAACAATAATAGTACTGATAATGACGATGATACAAGTGTAAAGCAAAGCAAGGGTAAGTGAGGAGGAGAAGAGGATGTGAGAATTATGGGGTGGTGGTCCTGGTGGAGGCATCACTTAGAAATCCAAATATCCAATAGCTTTCCAAGACATGAGATGGGTTCCTTCTGAATGAGACAGGGCACGATTGAATGTTGGGGTTTGGGCCATCATCGATATTGTGCTTTCACATCATACCACTTACAATTCTCAAGACTATGAGGCAGGAAGTTGCTTTCCATGTTATGAGAGGCTACACATGAATTCATTCATATCTTCGTGCTGTTGAATGGACATGTACCGTGCGTATGGTTTCTTTACTGTCCTTCATTCGATTGGGCGGTTTGAGAGAATTTAGAGCTATAAATCGTCAGGATTTTTAATCATTGTACTGTCCATCTTCTAGAATTCTCCACATTCTCTGGAGAAGTCCATTATATATGGGAGCCTTTTAAAATTGGGAGTTGATCTCAGGCGGTGAGCGTGTGTAGACCATCATCATCAATCATCAATCATCAAAATAGATGCACTTAGGGGCTGGACGGACCAGGTTCAATTCAATGAATGAGAGAGCCAAAGCCCTTCAAACCGAATATATTTCACTTTCTTGTCTATAATGAATTGAGTTCGTATAGGCATTGCTTCATTTTTTCTATAATGATTATTTCTGGCAACAAGCCTTTATGTAGTGCAGATCAAAACAACTAAAGAATCTATAATATTACGTCCAATTGAGAGTGGTTTAATGACAAAATGGTACTGTTCTATCACCCATATATACGAATTAGTTCTCAAGTACTACAATCCAACTGCGATGGCTGATTTAAACCCCACTTTGTTGTTTTCAGATCATATGAGATAATGCCCAAATTTAGACTTCTTATCTATTTATTTATTCATCTGTCCTTAAAACGGAACCAACCCTCACAGTTACTAACCTAGGCGAAGCAAATTTTTTTTGCTTTCCAATTTATAATAATGCCGTTTCAGCCTTTGCAGAACAGACCTTTATGCCAAAAGCACACCACACCACTGTCTTAAGAGCTTGGAGGATGTTCAGCTTAGGTTCACAACTCAGGGTGACTCAACCAGACTAGAAAACCACCCATACCCGATTCCAAGTCACTAAAACACAAGCAACCAAGAGCAGAAGTGATGATAGCTACATGCCATGGACAACCACAAAGTAACCCAAAATTCTTTAGCTTTCTAATCAACACCAGAATAATATGCATTGACAACACCACCACACAAATGGCTTGATGTACATCAATTACAATCTCTAGTAAGGGTAAAGCCTACCCACACATATCTACATTTTCAGGGCCCAAAGAAGAGATTTACAAAAGTAACACACACCCACATGAAATAACAAAGGATATGGTAATGTCTTCTAAACATAATGGATTTCTCTCCTCCCTCCGTCACTCTTTTTCTTCCCTCAACTCTGGAAAATAGGAACCTTCCTGGTCATCCAAACAAGATTCAAAGGACCCAACAGCATGCTCCGCCTGAGAACCCAAATCTCCACTCCTCATGACACTAGATCCAATAGATCTCCCAGATAGTGAAACCAAGCTCATGCCTACAATGCTGTTTGCAATAGCATCAACATCTCTAGTTCCATTGTAGAGACCTCGGCTTCCCACAACCAGTAGACTGTGTTTCTCATCAGCATTTGTCAGAACAGCTGGCAATACATCCATCAACTGTGGATTATTCTGGCTTGAACTATTGATGAGCAGCCGCAAAGTCTCTCTTGCACCTTTTTCTACTGCAGACTCAGTTTCTGGGATCAATGGGTTCACAAGTTTTGGGTGCAAGGGAGGAATGGTGGTTGATATGGTGGGACCCGCACTAACCAGGTACCCTTGACCTGAGGAGCACACATCTATAACAGGAATGTGGACGATAGGATCACACATTAAAGGAGTGAAAGTTGCAATCTGTTGAGAACTTGCCATAGAGAAAGGCAATCGAACCAATGGGTCAGGCAAGAAAGCTGGGAAGTCTACTGAGGGAACGCCTGAGACATTGAGAGATGGAGTTGGTGTCAACAAATTGGATGACCTACTGGCTGGTAACAAAGAAGAAAGTGGGGGTAAAGATAAAGATTCAGCAGGTATGATAGGCAGCTGTGAAGGGGCTACTGTGTATTGCAAAGAAGATGCCCGTGGGGGACACCAACAATAATAGGGTGCCAAGAGAGATGAAGGGATTTGAGATGATGGGCTTATTAAGGGTGCAGCAGCAGATTTACCCAGTGATTCCAGAAAATCTGACTCAGAGAATGGGTATGTTCCAACAACTTCCGGAAGCTTGTCCTTTTCAGTAGAATTTGAACTTGGTGCATCCATAGTGATACATGAGGCAATAGGCAGATTGTCAACAGCTGAAAAATGGCTTTCACTACGCCGTTTAAACTTCTCTCTGGCAGCATTTCTCAAGGATGATAAGTTCCTAGGCAGGCCCTCTTTAAAGGAACTTGGCCTTGGACTCAGGCTACATTGATAGAGTGAATTTGGTTTAACTGCTTGACTGCTGTTGTGTCGAGACCGTGAAGGCTTTGACAACGAGGGCAAAAATTGAGCATTTTGACCTAGTTCAGAAGGATCAGCTATGGTATCCATTGAAGAGGATGGTGAATTGGATGGCCTTGCTCGAGCATTGCCCATGGATGACCCAACAAGGTAGGCACGGAGGTGGGTTGCAAAGCAGTCAAGACGCGACTCACTGATTCCAGTTAATTCAGCTAAAGATGGCTTCCTCTTGAGTAAATCCTTCATCTACTCCACAGGGGAAAAGGAAAGAAATATTAGTCAGAATCAGATGCACACCATGAATGTAAGCTACTGTGCAGTGTGCAGAACATAAGCTGCTATGTAATTCATAAATAATTAATTTAATTTGTCTTTTATTCCTTCTCTCAAGCTCTCTCTGATGTGTGTGCGGGTGTGTCTGTGTCTGTCAATGATGGTGGTTTACTTATCTATTTAGTTATTTGAATGGGGAAGGGTGTGGAGAGTAGGGACAAAGCCCTCCCAAGGGGCGAAGACATGGTAGGATGACTTGAGAGCTTGTGGAAAAGATCCAATTCATGGAAGTGAATGAGAGAGAACATATTCCAGAGGTGTTTGTTTACAAATTCATTTTCTAGATGAAATTTCCCCATTTGACACTGAACCAAAAAAACTTCCAACAATTGAAAACAGTGGGGTATTGAGGAATAAAGGCGATTTTCATGGATGTAAAGCCTCCATACTCCTCATCACTGTTCTTTTCCATGGGCGAATGCATTGACCACATACAGAATAACCAAGCAGATTTACCTTTGCAAGCAATTCTATGCCCAGGAGCTTTGACTTTTCAGAGCACCAAAAATAGAGAACTTCACAATCTGGGATCTTTATGAGGAAAGATCTTCCAGAATTGTCTGCAGGTATTTCTTCAATTGCAACAGCAGAGCACTGGGAAATACTACTTAAGGTAGACAGCCTCTCTGTGTAACCATCATCCCCAATGAATGCAATGCGCATTTCAGATGTCGGCAGAAGTGTGAGACTTAGGTTCCCCCTGTTGATAAAAAAAGAACAAAATGTTCAAAGTGTTAAATAGTGAAATGACACATAAAATAGGCTATGAAGTAAATAAAATGAGAGAGAGAGAGAGGGAGAGAGAGAGATAGTAATAAAATCTCTACAGCAGTGCTCCAGCATATTGGCACAGTGTAGATTCAGTAGTTAATGTCCAACATAAAATATAAAAAATAAAAAACTGATCTCTATACTGTATGTGCATTTAAAAATAACAACGAAAAAGGAACATAGATATGAATAATTTAAGTCATAAATAATTTCAATATTAAAGCATAAGCATTGAGGAAGCTAATTTGTCATGGTAAGCTCATCCTGTACAGATATTGTCCACTTTGGGAGCATTATCTCTCATGGCTTTAAAACACACATACATACTAGAGGATTTTCAGTTACGAGTGCTAGAAACTTCTTCCTCCTAAGTGATGTATAATCTCACATTCACCCTCCCAAAAGTGGCCAAACTCCATGCATTTCCTGATGGGGATTCGCCTAATACATTGTTCGCAAATTGCTAATCCTATGAAGATATAGTCCACTATGGACCCAACACAACACTTATCAACTAACCTTCATCCCTTTAAAATGCATCTAAATATATTAGATGAGTCCTCCTTTATTAATGTCACAGAATTTCTCCCTCCCAAGCGATTTCGGATCCCACAAGACCTCTACATGTATTTGGTGCCTTTTCAGGCTATCGCAACTAGCTATTAATGCAAAGCCCAATAATGTATCTTTTTCTTTTCAATCTTGAATTCGGAACTACGTAAACATTTTTTCAATATTTAGTCTTCCAATTGGAAAATGGTTGTTCAAATTTATGGAAAAAAACACACTACTTTGGTTAATGTAATGTATAACCCATGGCCAAGACAAACCACAGGTGCAAGGTGTGTGCCTCATTGGATTTAAATCAATGTATATTTAGAGAGACTTTCTTTAACTATGAAATGTTAACATCACATAAAACTACAGCCAAGAGATTACATAATGCACAATTCAAGCATAGAAAGATATAAAAACAGCAATAGAAACAAAAACAATACCCCAGAGACCATGATTGAGGAATTCACAGCATCAAAATTATTCTAAAAAATAACTAGTTAATTGAATTGTTACCATGGGTAAGCACTTAGAAGTCTGAATCATTATTACGTTCTGGAAATTGGGATACTTGTTATGTTTTGAAATGGTAATTATGTTTACACTGGCTTGGAAACTTCTCAGGCTGAATAAAGAATATATTTAGCACTGTTCCTCCAGATGAATGCATTCATCTACATTAACATAACTTGCTTTTATCTTACAAACAAATTACAAGGCACTAAAATATGTGACTAGAAGATTATTCTCTTACATTGCTGAGTATACAATTAGGATTGCATCCACCATTCATCACCAAGCTTCTAATAATGCATTTATTGAAAAAATTTCACAATAATATCCATCAGTGATACGCCTATCAAACAAGATAACATCTACCAGTGATGTATCAGTTCAACCAAACCATTGCTAGAATGGATACAATGCCAAAACAATCATTCAACTCAAAACACAGTTCATAACACAGATAGCAGGTGCACAGAACAGCTAACAATAACAAACAGTTCTTACATCATGCAATCACTTTAATGAATACAAAAAAAAGGGGGAAAATTAGAAGATAGCCATAATGGAGCATTTGACTTTTCACAAAGGAAGGAAGAGCAGCTAGACATAAATTGATAAAGATTAAAATGCAGAACAAAATATTCTTGATTCAATATATGTCTGAACATCATCCATGGCATACTAACTGTTAAGCAAGCATAATATCTTCAAGCCTACTAAAACACAACAGATACAATGCCTTCCACACAAAATCCCACTTAAAATAAGAAGTAGAACCTATATAACCAAAAGATATAGGTGATCCAAAAAAAGAGAAGCAAACTATATAACATAGGAGCATGGAACTACCTTTACTTCCTCATAATTCAGAGATCATAATAGAATACGCCCACTTTACCTACAAGTCAAAAGATATATTTATTTGGAAGGATGAACATTGTCACCATCAATAATCTAAAATATAGAATCCTGCAACTTCTACTAGTTATCAACAACATACATTTTCCAGCTAATTATGTCTGAAGATAAACCTGACACTAACAGAAAAATTCCAACCAAAATCTCCTTCTACAGAAAACATCCTCTGGGTAAGTACACTAGAGAATATTGCATCCAAGGATGATAAGAGTGTAATTAAATGATTAACATTACAAATTTGTCATGTGATATATTAACAACAGAATGTCAATGTTCAAAAATAAGAAAACATGCATAAAAATTGCCATTTTACATCAGATTTCTTTTAACCATATCCATTAATCTTTGTGGTGTCTCCCCAGACCAAAATGCACTCAAACCTGACTAAATTTTCTAAATAGTACAAGGGTACAATTAAATAAGAGTATCATGGGCAGAAGCTTATTTCAATTCCCCAAGATGTTAAGATCATAACATGAAGAAACTCCAAAGCACACAAAAATCCTTCTCCACACATGATAACAGGAAGATGGTTATCTAAGCACAACAAATGAAGAACAGTATACAAACATTGCATCTAAGTTTCCATCATGCCAAGTTAAAGTTACAAGATAATGTAATACTATGAAAAATTAGCAAATCATCATCATGTATATTCTACACAAGAATCAAATAGCAAAAAAGAAACATGAATCATTTTTAATAGGAGAAAAAAAGCAACTGAGTCAGATGACTCAGCTTTCTCTGAAAAGCCAAACAACTAAGCAATTTTTTATTTTAAGTAAACTAGAAGAAAATATCTGAAAAAAATATATATTCCTCCTTTCCCATGCTCTTAGCCTCTTAATACAAAGAAACCACACGACAGAATGAACCAAGACAGAATTAATTCATTGAGTAATATCCCAACCTATAGAGAACAAGCTAAGGTAGTGATGGGTGTGTTTAAAAAGGAATCATTTACTTCAATCTTTTGGGCATTCTATTCTTCCTTTTGAGAGAAGAAATTGCTTTATGCTTTACTTGAAGCAAATTTTAGAACCAGCAAAGCACCAGTCAATGAACAATAATACTTATATCATGTTCATCATAAGATCAGGGGTAAATAGAAAACATAATGTAGAAGTAGCAACTAAACATATCAAAAACCACATACAATAAATAAAGACAGTCTTTAAGAAAATGTTTAGATTTCTCCTTAACACGGTGAAAATCCGTAGGTCAAACAAGGAGGATTACGAAGAAAAGGCTATGAGAAGAAAGCAATATCAAATTTCAAATACATGCAAGACAAAAAATCTGGTCACGGTACCATTCTGCAAATACAACTATGAAGCTATTTTAGGAAGGAACGTGAATAACCAAATTATAGCTTCAATCAAAATTAATGACCACATTATATTCATTCATATGGCAGCATATATTATTTTCGAAACCAAAATCAATAATAATGCTGCACATATGAACAGTGAGGAAAATACAAATGAACATTACAACAATGTACACCTTAGAATGCACATAGACAAACAGTAAGATTGGGTGTTCAAATGGTTACAATTACCTTGTAGCAGTTGGGCACAGGAGGGTCCCTTGCTTAATGATCTTTCCAACGCGAATTGAAACCAGAGGAATACACAAGCACCTTGCTAGTTTACCAACTTCTGCCGCATCGAAGTGCTGTTTAATAAACAAAAAACAAAAGATATATTGAAAATTAACCATGATATATAAGCTGAATATTAAATAAGCATGTTCTTCATAATAGCCAATAAAACATTTAAGATAAAATCGTCCAGCTAACAATTCCTTATGCACAAGAATCATGTTTTCACTCACAGACTCACGGCATAACCCTTATCAGCCACCACATCAAACTACCTACATAGATGTGCGAATCAAGCGTTCTGTATTGGAAGCATTATAAGATTTACAAGGAGAGGACCTTAATCTACATAAATTCAGAATTCGAAAGTATATTATATGTCCTGATCTATACACACCTGAATTAGATGATCTAAAAGGCGATCTTCAGCAACACCATTAGAGACATTCAGTTTCAACAAAGGCTTCAGTCTCTCATCAGCACGACACGCCCCCATGACTTGCAAATCCAGAGCCTGCAACCACTGCAAAACCCTAGTTTCTCGATTGCTACGCTGAAGCAACAGATCTCCATCCCCGTCTTCTACCAGAATATCGGTTAATCGCTCCGTGAGACCAATCTCACCATCAGAACCACCGTTCGCCGGAGAAACGCTAGAACTCCCACCAGATCCAATAACAGCGGATTCAACGGACGGTGAATTCTCAAGATCCTCACCGCCGTATTCCTCCACTGCATCGGACACATAGATCTTGCGATCATCAACAGATCCTTGTTCGTTAGGGTTTTCCATTGCAAATTCTTTTAATACAATCCTGAAACAAAAGGGGGAAACCGCCACAAGACTCGAAACCCTAATTTTTCACACTCAGAAACTGCGATCGGTCAAATCAGAAGCCTCGGAGACAAAATTGAAGCTAAAGGCAAACGCCGAATCGCAATTCCGAGAGAGATGAAAATCCCCTCAAACAAATGGTCCGCAGCCAACAGGTGTATAAGGTGTGCGAGGGCTTTAAATAGGGCCTGACGGGCACGAAAGCAGTCTATGAATTACGGTTTTGTGCTGGTTTCAGGTCCGAGATTGATTGCTTATGAGTTATGACCCACCTCACGGCCTTCTCAGTCGCACTTGTCTTGAAGATGTGAACCAATGCTAAGACAGCTGCCACGTCATCCGCGGACCTCACCATCGGGTCGGGTATTGTAAAAACTTTTTCTTAAAAGACGGCAGTACTGATTTTTTTTTTCTTTTGAGAGGCGATTTGCTAACTTGCGCGTTGGAGGGAGAGGTTAACGTGGGGCCAGGCAAGTGGAATTAATTTGGGTAGTGCGTTCTGGGTCGACCAATAAGAAGAAAGGAGGCTGATAAACAAGATTTGCCGCTATAAAAATGTAACTTAAAAGCCATGACCCAAAAGTCACTTCAAACGACAGAAAAATCTTCTATGTGGGCCCCAGATCCTGGGCCCATAACAATAATTCAGTATCGTCTATATGCATAGATGCTCACCTACGATTTCCCTTTTCTTTACAACTTGAATATAGATGGTGTTAAAAGGAATAGCAACTGTTATTCCTATGTTTGCCTATTTTGATTTTGAGAATGACCAAAATGGTGGAAGTCCAATGCCTCGTTTGGCTGTCCGGAAAATACCCAAAAAGGTTCAAGGGCTGCCAGCGATTTTGAATTGGAAGTACACGGTCCAGCACACTTCCCAGCTGAAAATTTGAAGGTAGTACGCCGACTTTCATGCAGCTGAAAATCCTTGAAGTGATAATTATTTCAGATGATCCCTCCTGCATGCCACAGTAAATGGGTTGGAACTCTGAAGTCTGAACCAAAGTCAGAGGTGCTTAAAATTTTGGAAAAATTTAAAGACATGTTTGGTTTTCAGAAAATTTAAAGAAAAATGAAAATAGAAGAAAAGAGTTTTAAAAAATAAAAAATTGATTTAAATTCAATCAATTATTTTTAAGATTATTTGATTAAAAAGATCATTAAAAACTTAAATTTAAAAATTAAATCTTATAATTTTTTTTTAATCTTATTTTAACAAAAATACCCTTTTTATTTATAAAAATAACTCTTTCTTTTAAAACTTATATGTAAATATTTAAAATGATAAAGGGCATTTATGATAAAAATTAATTACTATTTATGTAAAAAAAAATAGAAATTGTTAGATTCACGATTTTGAGAATTATTTCATTTCTTTTAATCAATTAATTCTTATTTTAGTATATTACCTCAAATTCCTTTCACTTATTTTAAAATTTTAATATAAAGATTACATAATTAAAAATATGTGTAAGTTTTTAAGTAATTTTAATTATATTTAATTTTTTATATTTTTTATAATATAATTAAACTAGAAAAATTCATTTTCTTTAACATTTTTCTTTTTGCTTTTCTTAAGGTAGTGTTTGGTTTCGAAAAATATTAAGGAAAAAAAATACAAAGGGAAATTATTTTTTCATGTTTGAAAAATATAAAAGAAAATCAAATATAATTAAAACTTTATGTATGTTTAAATTATTTAATCTTTATATCGATGAGTTAAAATAAATAAAATGAGTTTAAAGTAACAAATAAAAATAATTTATCGACTTTTAATCTATTTTTTATTTTTTCTTCAATTTTTCTTTCTTTCTACTTTTCTTTTGTATTTTTTTCCTTTGCATTTTTCCTCATATTTTTCGAAAACAAAACATAATCTAATACTTTCTAGGAACCAAATAACAAAAATGAAAAAAAAAATGAAAATGAAAATTTCTTGTAACATACAAAGGTGGCATCTCCATGGTTGCTTTGTAATACTGGAGTCGTATCGTATTATTGCTTTGTAACATTTTTGTATGTATATATAATTATAGTATTATCATTAGAATAATCTTTATAATAGTTGTCTATTTGTCTAACATAACTCATACTAGTTAATCAAAAAGTTTCATCAACAAACATGATAAAACATCCTAATAATCATCACTATCAACATCACCCTCCTCCTCACCACTATGACCTTTCCATTCTCTGGCTAAATTATTATTTATTTTTACAAGTGTTTGTTTTCATCATATGTGTATATCCTATAGGATATTATTTACATCCTCAACAAGTTTAATTCATATCAAATTAATCACTTATTCATGACATGATAACCTAATCAAAACATGTATGTATAAGAAAATATACCAAAAGAGATGTTACATCTCCTTAATACAATTCACCATATTTGTCAAATCCTTAATAAACAATCCAAACAAAAATATTTTATAACAATTATATCAAATATTAAGCATTAGTTTAACATAACCCATACTAGTTAATCAAAAAGGTCTATCAACAAGCACAATAAAATATCCTAATGATCATCACCACTAACATCACCCTCGTGACCTTCCTCACCATCATTTCCTTTAGCTAAATCATCATCATTTCCATCATCATTAGAAAATGGTGGAGTTAGAGTAAGAGTTTTAAAGATTAGTAGTCTTCCACATGTAGCAGTGGGATGATTTGACTATTGACATGATTTTCAACTATTTGTTAATAGGGAAACTTGTGTTTTGGGCTGGTTATTTGTAAATAATATGGTTTTCAAATCTCAAAAATCATGAATATCATATTCCACTATCAAAAGTAAAATATTATTGTTTTTATGCGCTTTGTGTTGATTCCATTTTCTATTCCAAGATTGCCCCTCCATGTCTCCATTTTAGCAGCAACTCTATCTTCATGTCACCAAAGAAGGTTTCAGAAAATAAAAAAAAAGCACAAAAACCTAAAACTTCTCAAATTTGAAATACAAAAAACACCCAAGTCCAAAACCATCTCAAATTTCCCAAATTTGAAACTTCTTCCTCTCAAAGTTTGGGAAAATATCTCCCTCTCTCTTGGCTTCGTCACCTACCCAATTCTGAGACCCATAAAAAATTTCCCAAAATTTCTCTCATTTGAGAAAAGAAACCCTTAATCTAAAACTCCAATTTGCATTTTTCTTTCTTCTCAACTTTCTTATCAACTAAATGAAGCACTCCATCCTAAGAACGTCTAGTTAAAAGTGTTGGTTTTGAAACCAGATAAATAAAAGAAAAACGGAAGCCAGAAAAATTTTCTCAAAATTTTTTCTCAATGATCAATACATGTATTAATTTAATGAAATAACAAATATAGGTAATTTAGAATTGTACCTTGCGATTAGGCTGATAAATTTGAACTCCACCAAAAGGATCTTAGAATTCCAAATCCTCTAAAGCACCATGGATCTTTCTCTAACGTTTCTCCAAATAATGATGAACTCAAAACGAGTGGGCGTCTTTTTTTTTTATCCCTTGGGTTTTTTTATATCACACAACTTAATATCTAGAAAACTTGTATTCTCATCCCATCATCCGAAAAAAAAAATAACTGACATATTTTGAATTTTGAAAAAAACATGGGAGAGAATATCTCTCCCCATGATCCCCACTTAAAAAGTGTTTCTTTGAATTTTGAAAAACATGGGAGAGAATATCTCTCCCCATGATCCCCACTTAGAAAGTGTTTCTTAGGGAATACAAGTAAGTGTGGTCTTCACCACATTGTATCAAAAAATATTTTAAATAATCAAATTATAAAATAAATAAATCAAATCAAGATTGTGTGAAATTAATTTAGAATTCAAAATTCCAAACTAATAAAATCAACCCAACATAAAAAAATGTTCATATAATTTTAATGGAGCCGTTGAGAGGAACTATGGACATTATAATTTTAAGCTCCAATAATTTTGACAATTAATTAACAACTTAATTAAAAAATCAAAATTATTAATTCCAAAATTACTCCACTAAAAATTTGGAGTTGCACTCTTAAAATTATAAAATTAAATATATTCAAAGGATTTGAATTGCCCATTGATATAGTCACTACATATGAGTCAATCCTCCATAAACGGTTCATAATTAAAGCTAGGTTTTTCCGTTAACCTCTTTAATTATATCTTTCTCCTTAAGTGTCATTGGTTCTCTAATGAATAATATATTTATGGTCTAATCATAAATTGAGCGCTCTTATCATTCAAGGCCCGAACCAATACTTATGGGAACCGTCCATCTGACTTCTTAACGAAGGAATGGATTTCATCTTGTATATTAATATTCCCGGCTATTTATTTTATTATACTTCCAATATACCAAGAATTTGACACTATGTATTTGTGTCATTACCCGGTATGTCAAAAAATACAATACAATAAATAGGAGTCTATTAATCACTCAGAATTAAGATCAATACATATATGACCATCATTGATTAATATTGAATGCTCTATATTATAACGGAATTTATCAAAGATTCATAATTAATCGTGTTCCAGTTCTATATAATCAAATTATATAAAGCGCTTTCATTCCAATAATCTCATTATTAACAATCCGGATAAGATCATTTCATTCAGAATGTAATGAATCGCGCTAATAATTTTAAATTAAAGATCCCAACTTTAATTTTTAATTACGAACATTTTAGATTATTTTACTTTAAATATTATCCTCCTGTATATAACACTTATATACAATATTTAAAGTTACAATTAAATAATCTAGGGTTTTCGATATTTATAAAGCATCTATAACATGCATGCAACAATAATATTGAAATAATTCCTTAAAAAAAAATATTAATAATCAGCAAAATAAATAAATCTCATTTGTTTATGGGCACATATTCCAACAAAAAGATGGTTTGAAGGGGCGTAATTATGATTTTGATTTTACTATAGCAGAGTGGACTCGAACGGAAAGCTAAAATCCAAAATATTGGCTTCCTCAACAAGGTATCTCATCTTTCTGTCATTCTGTTGCATTTTGCCCTAATCTTAACCTGAAATCTCAAGGTAATTAATTTTTATTTATTGTTCTTTAGTTCATTTATTTCAAATGGAGCACATCAACAATTTTGGAGTCATTATTGGACTCTGACTTTTGTCTTGGGTTCTGGAAACTTCAAGGAATTAACATGAAAATATAGTAAATTTCAAATGCATAAATTATTTGTATATAGGCAAGTATGCGTAAATTATAATAATGGACTGCCTGACACTTTCATACCCAAAAAATAATATTTTAGAATGCATTGAGAAAATATTAAGAAACATAAATTAGAACACCATATTCAAACTTTATGGCACTCCTAAATACTTTGGAGACAAATGAACTAAAGAACAATAAATAAAAATTAATTACCTTCATATTTCGGGTTAGGGTTAGGGGAAAATGCCACATAATAACAAAAAGACGAGATATCTTGTTGAGAAAGTCAATATTTTGGATTTCAACTTTCCATTCGAATTCGTTCTACTATAGCAAAATTAGAATTACAGCTACGTTTCTTCAAGTCGTCTTTTAATTGGATGTTCTTAAAATGGAGTGCTCCATTTGGTTGTTGAGAAAGTGGAGAAGAAAGAAAAATGCATAATAGAGTTTTGGATTAAGGGTTTCTTTTTTCAAATGAGAAAAAATTTTGGGAAATTTTATATGGATCTTAGGATTGGATGGGTGACAAAGCCAAAAGGGAGAGGGAACTGTTCTCAAACTTTGAGATGAAGAAGTTTCAAATTTGGGAAATTTGAGATGGTTCTCAGGTCAATTGTTTTTTGTGTTTTAGATTTGACAAGTTTCAAATTTTTTTATTTTTTGAAACCTTCCCTACTAACATGGAGACAGGGTTGTTGCTGATATAGAGACATTGGGGGGCAATCTAGGAACAAAAAATGGAATCAACACAGAGTACACAAAAACAATAATATTTTTCCTTTTAACAATGGAATTTGATGTTCCCTATTCTTAGGATTTTGAAACCATATTATTTGCAAATAACTAGCCCAAAACACAAGGTTCCTTTATTAATATATTTAAACATAGATGGATATTTTGAATAGTAAACAACGCTTTAATACCATGTCTAAATGTAAAATGCTTCCCAAAAAATTTAAAGGAAAGTGTTAGGAAAAGAAAATAAAAAATGGCACGAAAGAAAAATGAAGGAAAATAAAAAAAATACACTTAAAATCAATAAATTATTTTTATTTGTTTCTTTAAATTCATTTAACCTATTTTCCTTGATTATATAAAAATTAAAAAATTTTAAAATACATAAATTTCTAAATAATTTTAATTATATTTTATTTTCTTTCATATTTTTCATAATAAAACCTAATATGAGAAAATGATTTTCTTTATCATATTTTTTTTCTTTCCTTAATACTTTCCAAAAATCAAATATAGTCTTACTCTTCATTAATTAAGATTCATACATCGATGTTAATGGTTATGTGTGATCTATAATATCATATTTCATACTAGTTAAATCAAACCACCCAATATTTTGAAGAAATAAACAAACAATTATAACATAACAAGAGGCCTCTTGTTTTGATTGTCTCATGTTATGCCTTAATCATATAGTGACATATCAATTTGAGGAATTTCAATTAATGGATGAAGCTCATGTGATAAACAATGAAAAGCATAAACAAAGTCACCTCATTATAGTGCCCTTTTTTGCATTAATGATGTTTGGACCACAATGATATTGAGAATTCTATAGTTAGGAAGAAATGTAGTGATGTGTAAAGTTTGATAAAATGGAATAGGAAGATCACAGAGTACTCTTGTAATTTTGTCATCCATTATCTTGATTTCATTATCAAACACAAAAAGATGTTGCATATTTTGGGGATGGAAGACTCAACAGGCATATAATGGTTGGTGTAGAGTTTGCCAACTATCAAGTGACAAGTGGCAAGGTTGTTGACTAAGCTCAACTAGCAAACAATAAAGTTGGCTGACCTGGGTAGAAAATAACGGCTGGGAGTATTGATAGTTAGTTAGAGGTTTGTGACTGATATAAAATGTGCAATCTCGGGAAAACAGAACAGGGGCATTCAGTTGTATAGAACAAAGAGCAAGAAATCAAGAGAGCTTTGCAAATCCATAACCATAGGTCTGTTTAGGTTATCTTGTGTAGAAAGAAACAGAGGTGGGGAGGGTTCTTGGGGAAATATTATAATTTCTTTGTTTTTGATTCTTGTGTAATCTCTGGTTGGCACAATTGAATAAAGGCTTCAGGAAATCAGTGCGGATGTAAATCAAGTTAATCGAACCACGTAATTCTCTTGTGTTCTTGATCTTGGTTGATTGCGTACCAGTTGTTCAATTTTATTCCTAAGAGAAGTTCTTGCAAACTAGTTGTTTTTCCTTTTAGTTTCTGCTCTAACAGTCCCTAGTTCAAGGCTAGTTCTTCTTTAACAATTGGCATCAGAGCCTTTGGGTTACAATGGCGACTGCAAAGTTCGATGTAGAAAATTTTACAGGCAAAAATGATTTCGGGTTATGGAGACTAAAGATGAGGGCATTGTTGGTTCAACAGGGGCTCCAAGATGCCCTATTTGCAGAGAAAAACCTACCCAGTACCATGCAAGAAAAGCATAAAATAGAGTTGTTGGAGAAAACTCATATTGCTATCATTCTTTCTTTAGGTGATACTATGCTGAGAGAGGTGGCCAAAGCAAAGTCTACAGTTGAGTTATGGCTCAAGCTTGAGAGCCTATACATGACCAAGTCATTAGCAAACCGATTACATAAGAAGATCAAGTTATATACATTCAAGATGACCCTAGGTATGTCAATTGAAGAGCATCTTGATCACTTCAATAAGATAATTTTGGATTTGAAAAATATTGATATCGCGGTATCAAATGAAGATAAAGCAATTCTGTTACTGACTTCTTTAGATGTATCATATACTGATATGAAAGAGACCATAATGTATGGGAGAGATAGCCTGACCTTTGACAAGGTGCAGTCCATTTTGCATGCTAGAGAATTACAGAAACAAGAAGAATCCAAGAAGGAGTCGGGTGAGGGTTTAAACATCAAGGGCAGATCTGAAAAACGAGAAAAGAAGGGCAAGAATTCAAAGTCCAAATCAAAATCCAAGACCAAGAAGTTCAAGTGTTTTATTTGTCATAAGGAAAGGCACTTCAAGAAGGATTGCCCGGATATGAGACAAAACACAGTAAAAAAAAATCGTGAATGAGGGTGATGTTGCTGTGATTTTGGATGGATATAATAGTGTCGAGGTGCTAAATGTGGTAGAGGTGGACTCGGGCAAGGAGTGGATACTTGATTCAGAGTGTTCTTTTCACATGTGTCCTATCAAAGCTTGGTTTGAAGACTTTAAAGAAGTTGATGGAGGTCATGTCCTGTTAGGCAATAATAAACATTGCAAGATTCTTGGTACTGGTACCATTAGGATCAAACACTATGATGACATTGAAAGAGTTCTTGAAGATGTCAGGTATATACCCGAGTTAAAAAGGAACCTTATCTCACTTGGAATCCTGGACAAGTCAGGATATGCATTCAAGTCAGGACCTAACTATTTGAGAGTGGCTAGAGGTTCACTTGCTAGCATGAAAATGAACAATAAAAAATGGGTTGTATACTCTTATAGGCCAAACTGTGACAGACAAAGTTTCTACTGTGCTGAAGGAGAATGTGAGAACAACCAAGCTATGGTATTAGAGGCTTGGTCACATCAGCCAAATGGGACTACAAGAGCTGGAGAAGCAAGGGGTGCTAGGAAACTACAAGCTGACATATCTGTCTTTTCATGAACATTGTGTGTTTGGCAAGGCTACAAGGGTGAAGTTTGCCAAAGCAGTACATGAAACACAAAACCAGTTGGACTACATACACTTTAACTTGTGGGGACCATCATGAGTACCGTCGATAGGTGGAGCAAGGTACTTCTTAACTCTTATTGATGATTACTCTAGGAAATTGTGGATTTATTTTCTTAAAAATAAAATCGAGACCTTCCTAAACTTCAAAGAGTGGAAAATTCTAGTTGAAACTCAAGTAGGCAGAAAAGTGAAGAAGTTGAGAATAGATAATGGGCTTGAATTCCTATCAAATGATTTTAATTCATTTTATCAAAAGGAAGGCATAACTACACATAGAACTGTCAGATATACACCTCTGGCCTAGTTGAACGCATGAATAGGACCATTTTGGAGAGGGTGAGATGCATGCTGTCAAGTTCAGGGTTGTCAAAGGTTTTCTAGGCTGAGGCTGTAGAAACAACTGTCATTTGGTCAACAGGAGCCCATCATCAGCATTACAATTCAAAACCCCTCAAGGAAAGTGGACTGGGAAAGTTGCAGATTATCAACATCTCAAAGTTTTTGGGTGAACAACTTATGTACACACCAAAACAGATAAGTTAGAACCACAGGTTGTAAAGTGTATTTTCTTGGGATATCCAAAAGGAGTTAAAGGTTACAAGTTGTGGATAGAAACACAAGGCAAAGGGAAGTGTATAATTAGCAGAGATGTAACTTTTAATGAGCAAGATATGCCAAAAACAAACTCCAGCCAAAGACAGTTTGAGGTGGATCATGAGACTTTGCAACCTGAAAAGTCTAAAGAGACTTCATCAAAGACAATTCAAGAAAAAATTGTACGTGAAAGACAAGATGAACCAACTCAAGGGTTGGAATCCTATAGTCTGGCAAGAGACAAGTAGAAAAGACAAGTCAAACCTCCCAAGAGATATGGCCAAGTTGAGATGACAGCATTTGCATTGAGTGTAGCTGAAGAAATAGTGGATATGAAGCCAAAAACATACCAAGAAGCCATCAATAGCAATGAGGTTGATCAGTGGGTAAAATCTATACAAGAGGAGATGGATTCCTTAAGGAAAAATGAGACTTGGGAATTGGTCACTAAACCCAAGGACCGAAAGATAGTAGGCTCCAAGTGGGTTTTCAAAAAAAAGCAAGGGACACTAGGGAATGAGGCTCCAAGATACAAGGCAAGGCTGGTGGCTAAGGGGTTTTCACAAAATGAGAGTGTTGACTACAATGAGATATTCTCTCTTGTAGTTAAACACAATTCAATCCGATTGTTATTGGCTTTTGTAGTTCATGAAGACTTGGAGTTGGATCAACTAGATGTGAAGGCAACATTCTTGCATGGAAAACTTGATGAGCTTATTTATATACAACCACCCGAAAGTTTTGGGAAATGAATCAAGGATGGTCAAGTATATTTACTTAAGAAATCTCTTTATGGCCTAAAGCAATCACCTAGGCAATGGTATAAGAGATTTGATAAATACATGCTAGATATTGGTTTCAATCGGAGCAGCCATGATGGATGTGTATATTTTAAGTTAACTAAAGACAACATGGTATATCTTTTACTATATGTGGATGACATGTTGGTGGCATGTAAGGAGAAAAGACACTTGGAGCAGGTCAAAAAGATGCTTAAGGCTGAATTTGAAATGAAAGATATTGGTTCAGCCAAGAGGATTTTGGGAATGGAGATAGAAAGAGACAAGAGCAAAAGGGTACTTAGGCTTTCTCAAAAGTCATACATCTCAAAGGTACTAAGCAGATTTGAGATGAATAATGTAAATACAGTGAGTACTCCTCTAGGACAGCATTTTAGACTTTCCACAACACAAGCACCTGAGACTCATGAAGAGAAAATGTTTATGGAAAGGATACCTTATGCTAGCATGGTGGGTAATGTAATGTACACTATGATGTGTTCTCGGCTTGATCTTGCATATGCGGTTAGCATGATAAGTAGATACATAAGCTGCCTTGGAAAGCCACATTGGCAAGCAGTAAAGTGGTTTTTTCAATACTTAGCTAGTACTAAAAGCTTGGGGCTGGTTTATGGAGGTAATAGTCAGTTGAAAACTCAGTTACAAGGGTTTGTAGATTTTGATTATGCTGGGAACACTGACACTAAAAAGTCTCTTACTGGATATGTATTCACAGTGTTTGAACGAGCAGTGAGCTGGAAAGCCAACCTTCAATCAGTGGTAGCTCTCTCAACCACTGAAGCTGAATACATGGCAATGACAGAGGCTGTAAATGAGGCAATTTGGTTAAAGGGTATTACAGAAGAATTGGCTATGTACAGAGGTAAAGTTGTTGTATATTGTGATAACCAAACTGCAATCCATTTAGCCAAGAATCAATCCTTCCACGAAAGGTCCAAACATATTGATGTAAGACTGCACTTTGTGATAGATATCATTGCTGCAGGAGAGATTGGAGTTGGAAAAGTTCCTACTAAAGACAATCCATCCGACATATTGACTAAGTCTCTAAATACGACTAAGTTCAAACACTGTTTGAATTTGATCAACATGGGAGACTACTGAAGACTTCCCATTAGGGAAGGTACTAAGACCTGAAGGTAGTTCAGACACTTGTCAACTTAATAGATTGTCAAGGTGGAGTTTTGTAGAGTTTGCCAACTATCAAGTGACAAGTGGCAAGGCTATTGACTAAGTTCAACTAGCAAATAATAAAGTTGGGTGACCTGGGTAGAAAATAACGGTTGGGAGTATTGTTAGTTAGTTAGAGGTTTGTGACTGATATAAAATGTGCAGTCTCAGGAAAACAAAATAGGGGCATTCAGTTGTATAGAACAGAGAGCAAGAAATCAAGAGAGCTTTGCAAATCCATAACCATAGGTCTGTTTAGGTTATCTTGTATAGAAAGAAACAAAGGTGAGAAGGGTTCTTGGGGAAAAGCTGTAATTTCTTTGTTTTTTATTCTTGTGTAATCTCTGGTTGACATAATTGAATAAAGGTTTCAAGAAATTAGTGTGGATGTAGATCAAGTTGATCGAACCACGATAATTCTCTTGTGTTCTTAATCTTGGTTGATTGCGTACCAACTGTTTGATTTTATTCCTAAGAGAAGTTCTTGCAAACTGGTTGTTTTTCCTTTTAGTTTTTACTCTAACAGTCCCTAGTTTAAGGTCGGTTCTTCTTCAACAATTGGAGATATAAAAATGTCAACTCGCTCGTACTTAGGTGGTGTTTGTTTTTTAGCCAAATAGAAAATGTCAAATATTTTGATTTTTTCTATTTAAACAAAAAAACAAACACCACCTTAGACTCAACCAATAACCTTTCATGGTCCACATCATCCATAATGCAATAGAATCTTTGCATGGACACCTAATGGCAATCCAAATTGAGGTAGAGAATTATGCCTAACTTATAGAAGTAAAGCAACTTAATCGATCCATCTTATTTAAACTTATGGAAGTAAACCACCCATTCATATGCTATTGGATGTAAGGAGAAGTTAAAATCTCATGTATCAAGTGCATCTTGATGGATAGGACAATCACGGTCATTACCAACACTAGATGACTCTTACCTCTTTTTTTTTTTTTTTTTTTAGGAGCCATATGTTTTTACTTGCATGTAACACCCATAAATATTAATCAACAAGAAATAACAAGCTCATTTACATGTTCAATTAGAATACTACCAAAGTTCATTTCATCATCCCCAAAAAAATTAGCTTTCTTAATGTTACCATCATGTACAAATATATTAATCCAATAATATGTAGAAGTCCATAATACAATTATTACTAAATGTAGAAAGCTATAAAAACTAGCAATGGAAAAGTAGATCCACAATATAACCTCAATGACACAAAATAAAAATCATATGTAAGTGTGATAAATCATTCCAAAATATGCATGTCTTATGTTAAAATATACATTCATTTCTTACACATGTATTACAATAATCAGACACATCACTTATCATAATAAATATATCATTTATATATACCCAAATTATGTACACCCTTTAATAAAATATGTACATCCTATGCAAAAATAAATAAAATTACACCATTTATAAAAATATTTACATATCTTTATAAACATATGTTAATATGATTTATTTCTTTTATTAGAATATACATATCTTTAAGTAAAATATGTATATTCTTTGTAGACATGTCTCACAATCTATGATAAAATATGTAAATCTTTTGTTAAAATATATGTGGATTGAAACTTTAAAATATTGAGGAATATTTCAAAAATAAATTATTATAACATGTACACTCTCTCAAAATGCGGACATAAAAGTTAACACTGGTAGCTAATAAAAATATGTGTTCAAAACACTAACACTAAACTTTTTCATAATTTCGAATGATTATAAATTCTACATTGTTGCAAGATTCACAATTGTGCCCCAACCCCATCACAATAGAAGCAATATACAACAAAACCCTAATAAAATAATACTCTTAGAATCAAGAGAAATTATTATTTTAGTGAGGTTATTGATTTATAGATAAATGAATAATTTATTAATTTAAAGATATTATTATTTTTCTAACGTACAACACTTATACATGTATGACTTATAAATTAAAAAACAAAGGATGTGTTCAGAAGTTAATACACTAAAGTTTAAGACACTTTAAAAAATAAGAGGTTGATGTGAATTGTAGAAGATAAAATGATTCTTAAAAGGAAAAGATCTGATATCGAAACTTAATACTCTAGAAGATAAAAGAGGTTTCAATATGTAGTAATTTCAAGAAAGAGTTGAATTGAGAAAAGTGGAGATTATAAAAGCTACTCAATCTTATGTAATTAATTTTGTTTGCTATTTTTTTATAGACTTCATATTATTAATTTATGATTTCCTTTAACGATTTTTTTTTAAAAAAGTCCTTATATACATTTAGCAAGGTTATTAATTTAGTATATTGACCCGGGGCCAAAAGATTTTTTATTTGAATGAAATTATTAATTTATCTAATATTTATTTATCAAGGTTCTAATAAGGGTCTCCAACGGCCCGGGCCGGGCCGCCCGGCTCGGAGGAGTAAGGCCCATGGCCCAGCCCGGGGCGGGCCACTGAGCCCGTTGACTGGTCAACGGGCCGGGCCGGGCCGGGCCCTTGGTATATCTAAGGCCCGTGGCCCAGCCTGTGGGCCGGCTTGGCGGGCTGCCCGGGTGGGCTTGGGTAAAAATTAAAATAGTTTTCAGTTTTCCCTTATGGATCCATAAGGGAGCTAGCCACCAACTGAGCTAGCCCTCTTTTGTGTAACTATTTTGCATTAGTTATATATATATTAGAAATATTGTATGATTTTTGAAAAAAAATAAAAGTGAACTGGCTGTTCAACGGTCACATGACTCACATGACCATTGAACATGCCTGCCACTCAATTCAATATTATGACCGTTGAACGGTCTTGATTATAAAAAATAAAAAATTAAATCATAATATTTAAATCCCTATAAATATTAAATACCCTCAATTTTTTTCTATTCTCTCAACTCTTAAGCTCTCTCCCATTCCACAATATTTCCGATTATTGCATTTTGTCTCAAATTATTCAATATTATTGGTGGTGAAAAACAAGCATTGGTGGTTCAAAGAGTTCAAATTTGAAGGAATTTTTGTTTCGGTTCTCCAATTTAGTAACATACTTCACCTTTACTTTTATTTATTTGTTACATTTTAATTTTACATTTATTATTTTTAGCATAATATTTTATCAATAATTATAATTATGGCAAGTGATCCTTGTTCTTCATCTAATGCATGTGATAGCAAAAAATTTACTTCAAATATATGGAATTTTTTTTATAGAATAGAAATAAATTTAGAAGATAATAAAAAAGAAATAAAAGCAAAATGTAAAATTTGTAACAAACTTCTTAGTGATGGCTCAAATGCAGGTACAAGCCATTTAAAAAGGCATCATGAAAATTGTAAAACTAAAAATAATATAGATATTAGAAATTATATGCAATTAGGTAAATATGAAAGTGGAAATTTAAAAACATTCTCTTATGATGAATCTTATTGTCGTGAAGAAATGATTGGTTATATAATAAGAGCAAAACAACCTTTCAATTTCATGGAAACTCATGTATTTACTGGAACAATGCAACGAGCTGTTAATCTTCAATTCAAGGTTGCTCTGGAAATACAGTTAAAAGAATTCTTATAAAAAATTTTGAAACACAAAAAGAAAATTTTAAATTTTTTTTTGCAAATTTTGAAGGAATAATTTGTTTAACATTTGATATTTGGACATCTTTAACTCATAGTGGTTTTTTATGTATAACTGCTCATTATATTGATAATGAATGGAAATTAAATAAAAGAATTATTTCATTTAAAATAATAAATGCTCCACATAATGGTAAAAATATAGCATCTTTAATAAATGATGAAATTATAGATTTTGGCATTCGTGATAAAATATTTACAATAACATTAGATAATGCTTCTAATAATGATGCAGCAGTATCTAGATTAAAACGATATTAGCAAATAAAAGAAGATCAATATAAAATATTTCATGTGCGTTGTTATACACATATTTTTAAATTTAATTGTAAAAGATGGATTAAAACACGTTGATGATACATTATCAAAAATTAGAGGCATTGTTGCGGGTCTTAATAGTTCTCAAGCAAAACATGAATTATTTTTTTATTGTTGCAAAATGTTAAATATGAAAAAAAATATATATATATATATATAAATTTGGATATGCCCACTAGATGGAATTCCACTTATAAACTTTTACAAACTATTACAAAATATAGAAAAGTAGTAGAACTATATGAAATACAATTAATTAACAATGATTGTGAAGCAGATATTGATGTATTAAATGATTATGATTGGCATATTGCAGATCTTTTAAGAGATCTTTTTAAAGTATTTGATACTTCAACAAAAAAATTTTGTGGTGTATATTATCCATCTTCAAACCGAGTTGTCATGCAAATAACTAATATTTTTATTGTACTTCAAAAATATTTAAATTTGGATATGTTTAATGATGCAATATTTGCAATGATAGAAAAATTTAGAAAATATTGGGGAGAAATACCTTTAATTTTTTATTTAGAAAATATTGGGGAGAAATACCTTTAATTTTTTATCTTGGTTTAATTATAGACCCTAGATTGAAATTTGAAGCTTTGGATGAATGGTTAACAATTATTTATTTTAATGACCAAATAAAAATTGAAGAAATTAAAAATGAAATAAATTCATTATTATATAATTTATATAACTATTATAAAGAAAAATATGGTGATGATATTAGTTCTATTAAATTACCACCTACATCTACAAGTTCTTCATCTTTTTATAAAGGAGCTTTAGAAATGTTAAAAAGTCGAAAGAAGACAACAAATAGTTCTCCAAACAACACAACTGATTTAAATAGATATCTTAATATTGATTTAATTTCATTTGAAGATGATGAAGATTTTGATGTTTTAATATGGTGGAAATTACAACAACACAAATATCCTGTTCTTTCTATCATTGTTCGTGATGTACTAACAGTTCCTGTGAGTACAGTTGCATCAGAAGCTGCTTTTAGTGCAGGTGGAAGAGTAGTTAGTGATAAACGATGCAGCTTAGCGCCGAATTCTATTGAAGCAAATATATGTGTGAAAGACTGGGCAATAGCAGATAAAAGGATATTTGATTCTATTCAAGAAGAAAATATGTTTGTCGATATGGAAAAACTAAAATCATCAAGATCTTCATGGATTTGCGATAGTTCGCCATCACCGCCAAGAGATAATGATTAAAATATTTTACTAAATGTATGTCATATTTTTATTTTTATTTTTGTGGTTGAAAAGTACAAATGATTGACAAATAAGTAGGTGCCAACCTAGTTGGAATGTATTTATTTTGTAGTAATGTAAACTTTTCCCACATTTTCAAATGTAACATATACATTCAATGAATAAAATAGTTAGCAATGAATATTTTTATTAATGTAACATTTTCTATTTCTTGAATTTTTTTTTTATATTAATATATTTTTTTTAAGTGGCGGGCCTTAGGGGGGCCTACGGGCAGGCCAGCTCGTCGGGTCGGGCCTAAATTGGAGCCCATGGCTCGGCCCATCCAAAAACGGGCTCGGGCCTGCCGGACCTGGGTCGGGCCGCGGGCTTTTTGGAGACCCTTAATTGTATGACCCTTTTAGTATTAAATTAGGATTCAATACACTAAGTTTGAGATATACTAGGAGGTTGTTTTGAACATAGATGAAGGACATTAGCATAATCACACCCAGTTTTATTATACAAATTCTATTTGGTATTAGAACACTCGTAATTGATTGGGGGACGAATAGAACCAAAGTAGGGATGACAATTAGGTAAAAAAAATTTAGTTGTTTGCCCTAATAGGACATATTTGAGATGAAAATAAATGAGTTAGAAGTGAATTTGATTTTTTTTTTTTTTTTTAATTTGGGATGATACAAGGTATTTTATCTTAGTCCATCACCCAATTATATATAAAAATAGTTTTATTCTCTTCTTTTTTTTCACACATAAAATAATTTTTCAAATAATTAAAATTTTATTTATTTTTAAGAAAATATTTATTTTTTAATATAATTAAAATTTTAAAATAAAAATAAATGGGGCAAGGTAGGATAAGATTAGTATGAGAAATTGTCATACCCTCCATTGGTGGGCCAATTTAAAAAATTTTACTAGGCCAAGGTGCAAATAAATTTATATCAATAGGACGAAATTAATGTGCAATTGATGGATCCCAAACTCTTCCCCCACCCATCCCTATGAGATTACATCAACCCTTAGTTGGGCAGTTTGTACCAATCCTTCCTAAAACCTACAATATAAAGAATTTGTCATTCACCATGCCTTGCAAGTGCAATTATACTTTCTCAAATTAACATCTAGACGTCTTTCTAACGCATGCCTTCAAAACAATTGACATATAAATACAAAGTAGAAATGTCTTACACTGAGCAATATCTATCACTAGTTTTTCTTCCATTTTTGGTCCAATAACTCCTTTCCACTTCAATGCTTCACCTTTGTTCCTATAAAACAACCTAACAAGCTTGTTTGTATGTTTAATTATGAAGTTTTGTTTCGACATTCATCTTGTAACCAAGCATTAAATGACTCCAACATAGTTGTCATCCTATCCGATGATCGGGCTTGAGTAACTCTAGATTGAGATCATTTTCTTCAACCCAGTAAGCCTAGATTGAATTGCTTTATATTCATTGTCACAAGCACATCATTGTAGTCAATATCAAACCTAACATAGGCAATAGCATCAATATCGAACCTATCATAGGCTATAGCTTCAAACAATTACAGTGCATTTTCCTTTTACAAGACTACCAAAATTCTTGATATGCATGATTTTCAATGCCAAACACCTCAGTAACGCTACTCGGAATGGCTTGGTACCTATTTGATATGATTAATATTTCCCAATCACCTAAAAAATGCACGCTACTATGGTTAGCTCAGATTATGTAAGCATAAAAAATGCATGTGCTATGAACAATTGACTAAAATGGTTATCAGAGGAGTAAGTCAGTTTCGCAATTGAACTTGAAACCTGAATCGATTTCATTTCCATTATCCCTTCACATACCATGAGAGCAACTTACATGAATTTCTTGAAAAACCGCATAATCTCTCCTCATTCAGTCTTTCGAAGTCTTTACATGTTTGTTTGAGCTGGATATTTCAGGCTGAACATTATCACATTGTCTATAATCTTGGCAGTTCCAACAAGAATTCACTATTGATTAGCTAGAACTATCACCCAAAGAAGATGCAGAATAAGATCATAATACCTCTCAAAAGACAGCCAACAGGTCATCATGTGTGTTCGCAGATGCAAAGCAGTTGAAAATGAACAAAGATGCCTAACCAAACACCCAAAAGAAATGCATCTCACCTGCCGTAACAATACTAAACAGACAGGCAGCGCAGCTATTCCCCCCCTGTCAACGGATGCAGAGCAGATAAAAGAAATATAGAACTTGGAAAATTATAAGCAACAACATGATTTGCTACCATTTAACCTATACATCAAACCCGGCATCAGGCAGTCAAGAGAATCTAAGAATCATAATGGGCAAATCAAGAAATGCCAAAAGCTCCCAGATTCTCATTAGCCAACTTATGGTGTAAATTGTCTTCTCAAGTTTGACTCGATATCAATTCCATTGGGTTGGTTCAAAATTTTGTAAATGCAAGCAACATAATTAGCTGAAATAACACATCTAGGCTCAGTCAAAATATTACTGGAGAATTTTCCAATAAGACCAATCTCCTATTAAACAATGTTTGATGCTTGCTTCACTTGTTCTTTTTAGGTTCTCTTGCATAGTCATTTATTAGTCCTTCAACGTCTTTCCAGAACAGGCCCTCCACCAAAATTCCGTCTGTGGTGAACCTGCAAAATTATTTACAATAGAGAATGTAAACGGGTACAAAATTGCTGCACAAAGAATTACTTAAGCAATAATAATATGAAGTACAATATGCGTATGAGTATGAGACACAGGGATAGGGAGGGCAAGAGAAAGAGACCACTGGGTGACGCTTTTAGTAAACTCTACTGGGTCCTTTGCAGCCTTTGATTTTGGGTCTGCACTTGCTATGGAAAGTGTGTACAAATCAGAGAATCTTGGCAGCTTGGAAGAGACCACCAAACCTGTGCTGTTAAAGAACCCCTGCACAAATGAATTACAGCTAAGAGAACTCCGTAATCTGAAGTTTCTGACGGTTGATCAGTATCCACATGCATAAGAAAAGTTGACAGTCAGCTAAGATAATGGAAACGTGAACCAATGTCTCTAGTACTACAACAAGTTCAACATGTCAGACCGCACAAAATAGAATGTCTGAAGTTCCTGCTTACAGGCATTCATAAGCAAGACAATTTAGGTGTCATATCTACGAAACAATTACTCATGAAGGAGCATCACTGAGCCTTTTCCTAGGAAAGAACAAATGGAGAAAGCAATTTTTTTTCCTTCTAGAGATGGAAAAGCCAGGAAAAAAATGTATTTAGAAAAAGCAATGAAATGGAGCTCCAAATGTGGACTAACAGAATGAAATAAGAAGCAATGAGCTGGGTCCAAAATATGTGGGAATGAGACAGATTAAGAGTCCGTTTGACAGTAACTTTGAGAAGTGTTTCTAGTATTTTTAATACTTGAAAAATAAAAAATTTCAAGTGTTAGCAGGGCTAAAAATACTTCTCATAATCACCGTCAAACGCACTCTAAGAGTATTTGGTAGTAATTTTAGAAAGCACTTCTAACCTTGTTAGCACTTGAAAATTTTTATCAAAAAAGTTATTTTCAAGTATTAGAAAGCTAGAACCGTTTTCTAAAATCACAGCCAAACAAGTTTTAAGAGTGGGCTTGACGAAGTTAAAGTGTTTTTAGTAGAAATGTTTTCTCCAAAAATGTTTTATGGTGGATCATCTGGTGAAGCATTAAAAGTGATTTTTGAACTTTTTTAAAAGTGTTTTTTAAATTCTATCGAACATTTGATTTTTCTTCAAAAACACTTTTTATGCTAGAATTGCTTTCTAAAAGCACTACCAAACGGACTCTAACATTGGTTGTTCCTCCAATGAATAATTTGGACTAGATTTGGCAGACCCAGGGGATTGAGATATTAAAGATCTATCACAATATTTACTGTGCTAAAACGGTATATTTCCAAGGAACAGATAACACATTCCAACCCAATTTCATAACACATACTAAAGGTTCCTTCCAAAATGAAAGCTGTCAATTCATGTGGTTGGATTCATAAGAGCACAAAGGAGGGCTACACACCCATGCCTATTAAAGTTTTCCCATCCTACAGATTACTAGAATTCAGGAAAAGTGTAACAAAAAGAATGCATAAAATAATGGCTTACGTATCAGGCTCAAGCCACTGGAAAACAATTGAATCAAGAGCTAAATTCCTCACCCCTGTTGGGGTGAACTTTACTTGTTAAGGTAAGACAAAGGCAAAAAAAGTGTTTTGGAGGGAAATAAGCACAGTGGGAAAAATGCTTCTTTTGTAATCTTTCCACATTTGTCCCTATGAAAGATCAAAGAGAAGTGAGATGCAATCCCCATAACCAAAGCCAAATGCATAAGAAAAGACAGGGTTTCAAGGATTTCCCTTTCATTTGTTCCACCCCTATTTAGCTCAAAGAGTGGCATTTTACCTTCCTTTCTTTTGGTATGTAGAAGGGTTGAATTTGAAAAGACAAGGTATGGGATGAGAGTCAAGAAGAAACAAATAAGCCACCAAGTTAAGTCACCAAACAAAATAAAAATAAGATCTTCAATAGGAATTTGAAAAGAATGGAGCATGGAACTGCCCAAGAAGTTCCCAGTTATACACATTGGCTGTCACAAGATTGTTGCTAGATTCAGCAGTACAAAAAACAATCCAAAAAGAGAAAAGTTCAAGTCAGTGTGACATCTCAACTTGTTACAAATGTATCTATCAGCTCCAGGCATCAGAAAGACCAAATTCTAATATCTGGGTTACTGAAAAGTTTTTAGAGACCCAAAGATGATGGGTCTCACCTCTTCTTATTTTCTTCCTAGTGTCTCTCTTTCTGTGTTTCACAATTCTCCACCACCGCTGCACAACCCCAACCCCCCCTCCCCCCAACCAAAATAAATAAAAACAAAATAAGAAAGAATTTAATGTACATAGCACACTCATGTGTCCCATTTTCCTCTCCTCCCCTCAATCACTTCCGAAAACTTCTGTCTCCAAACTCCCTAAAATTGCATCTACAGATACATTATAGAAACTCATGGGTATGAATCAGCAAAGAAACATATTTTACAACAAAACAACCAAAACACAAGTTGTCCAACAACATGAATGGCCCACTTTTCAAGAAATGCATAGATAGGATCCATCAGCCGAGGGATACTAAAATCTCCCATCCCAATGTCTGGGACCAATTTCATAGCTTTTTGCCTTCAATTCATTCAGGCATTTAGAATTAAAAAAAATCCTTAAACATGCTATATTTAATTTTAAAAAATAAAATAAGATATCTAAGCTGATAATATCACTCCAAAGTTTCTTATTTGCCAAGACATCAAATCCATAATGTGAATCATGAATACATTCTGTAGCAACAAGACAGCCACAACCAAACTTTCCACTTGAAATAGAGAAGGAAAAAGGAAAAAGGGAAAAATTACAAAAATAAAAAATAAAAGGAACTTACTTCAGGAGGATGGGTAAACAGGATTGCATTCTTTTCCTTTGTGTATATGATCAACTGCAACAGCCCATTGAAGAGGATATACTTGCCAGCGTCAAAGATCAAACATATTTTGATAGATAATCAGACACATTTTATAAAAAGTAGGGCCAAAAAAGGCATTCCAAAGTCCGTTGGATGTATACAAAGAAACATCTCAAGACAACACAAAAACAAAGACGAACACCATCAACAACCCCCTTAGCCCGAACCCAACCACTCTACAAAGTCTACAAAGGAAAGAGGACTATAAACTATGTACAACTTGCACCAGGCCCAAATATTACAAATGAAGAAGAATTTCAACCCTTGAATCAATTGTCCCTCATTGTCAAATGTCCTACTATTTTTTTTCCTTCCAAACAGTCCAAAAAAGGCATAAAGGAGCAGCCCGCCACGCCTATTTCCTTTTCTTACTCACGAAAAACCCACATCATCCTAACAAAGCCTCTGTAACCGAGGAAGGGAGCACCCATGACACACCCAAAAGAGAGAACAATAAACTATAGTAGTTCTATGGAAAGCAACATCAGGAACACATTATGTCCATGCAGTTGGATGAGGCAGCATTTGTTGTCATGTAAATTAGTAAGCTATGATACAGCAGAATCCGCACACCTGCAAACTGATATTTTCCCAGAAAGATGTTTTGGGATATCATTTCCAGAATCTAGTTTCCAAACACTGAGGCTATGTTTGGTTCCTGAAAAGTTAAAAAGGAAAAGAAAATGCCAAAGAAAATAATTTTTTCATGTTTGGTTTTACTACAGAAAAAAAATCAAATATAATTAAAATTAGTTAAAGATTTATACATTTGAAAATTCTTCAATCTTTATGTAAGAGAAATGAGTTTGGAAAACCATATAAAATAATTTATTAATTTTAAATCTATTTTTTATTTTCTTTCACTTTTTGTTTCTCCCACTTTTCCTTCCTAGTTTCTTTCCCCGTATTTTCCCTCAGATTATCCGGAACCAAACATAGCCTAAACCAAACATTCATATAACATCCAACCAAAATTTCAATTCATTTACCAAAAGCCAAGTTACTGGTCTCTGTCCTTCTCCTACCTTTTCTCACAAACTAAATAGACCTTGAGCAGCAAAAGAAAATCAAAATCAAACAAACCACGCAGCAAAAAGGATATACAATAAGATGCAAACAATCAGAAAATCTCGATTCTCAGGAAACTTCTTCGGGTAAAATTGTGCCACGAGTGCAATGATAATGATGATCGACCCCATCAACAACCTCACATTGCTCATCCTCACATCTTCCACATATCCACGACTCGTCACGATCTACAGCAGAAAAAGAAACCCAAAAGAAAAAAAAAACAACAATAAACCACATAGATCAAGACAGATACAACTAAACTTATGTTTACTGCGAAAACGCGAAAAGAAAATACAAGAAAACTCAAAATCAAACAGTGGATCGATATTCCCCTATGAGATTGAAAACTCAGGTTCAGTTCGGGGAATTACTAGGGTTAAGGTTTCGTTTTACCTCGGAGACGTACTCGTCAAGGATGTGTTTGATGGAGTGGTGATCTAAGAGATTGGCCTTTTTAGGGTTTTTGTTGGAGGAGTTATTGTTGTTGCTGGCCATGTCTCCTTTCTTCTCTTTTTCCGGGCGTTGTCTGAACGTCGTGAAGAAGCTCAGCAACTTGCGTAAGGGTCAATGAAGCGCCGGCTCTCGTGGGCCTTTTATCATCGAACCACTTTCTATCGGGCGCGAGGGCTCAGGCTCACTGAGGTGGTGAGTGTACCGTGCTCCCTACTCTCGCGAAACAGAGGATAAGGTCAATGGGAGGTCTAGACTCCAGTCTCGTCCAAGGACAAACGGTGTCGTTTTGGAGAGGCACGGTCTTGGTCTCAGGCCCCACAAACTCGAAAGGGCGTTTTGTGACAATATATTTTTTCAAAAAAAAAAGTTCTTATAATATTTTCGCCTCTCATTAATATTATTTTTGTTTGGCACAATTTAATACTTATCACGATTTAAGTTCATTTTAAGTTAAATTATATTTAAGTTATTCACATAAAACTTACTATTTGATTCTTATTTTAAGTATTAAAGTTGTTCGATAAATTTAAGTTAAAATTTATTCTAAATAATCAAATTGATATAGTTATCATTATAAATTATAATTATGATAAATGAGGTCAATCAAGTAACAATGGAGGATGTGGAGTAATAAAAGATATCGTTGAGATAATTTGAGCAAATTATGGTAAAAAAGTAAAATAAAGATGTGAATTTAAGAATAAGTTAATTATTTTTACTTATTATTTAAAATTAGTTTTTACTTTAAGAGCTCATTTGGTAGTGATTTTAGGAAGTATTTTTAATATTTAAAAATTTTTATTATTAAAATATTAAAAATATTAAAAACGTTTTTTAGAATCATTCTCAAACGCACTCTAAGTCATACCATTAAAGTTATTTTACCAAACATACTTAATTTATTTAATAATTTAAATTAAATTATTAAATTTTTTAAATTAAATTATTGAATCGTTATTAAGTTAATTTACCAAACACTCACTTACTCTTATTAATCTACACCTTAATTTCATTTATTTAAACTTTGATTTCATTATTTGTGCTTAATCCCATTCTTTGTATTTTGGCCTTATTCCAATAACCTCATATGAGAGTTAGGTGAATATCAAATTAATATCTTTGAGCATATTTGGAAACCATTTTTAAAAAGCAATTTTATTCTTTTACAAATAAAAAACTATTTTCCAAATTTGAAAATACCATTTGATAGTTTTTATAGAAAACAATTTTATAAGAAAGAGTTTTTTTTTTTTCAATTGTTTTCACTAGTTTTTTGAAAACTATTTTTAAAATAGTGTAACAAATGTGAAGAATAATTAAAAATAATACACTATATATAAAATTTATTTTTAAAAAACATTTAAAAACATAGAAAACATGTTTGAAACAAAAAAAACATATTTTCCATTTTCTAATTATCAAACGTACTTTTGAATCTTTGAGAACAATTAAGTCATGTTTGATTCCGAAAAGTACTCAAAAAAAAAAAGAAGACTTATATAATTTTAATTTATTTAATCATTATATAATAGAGGAAAATAAGTAAAATGAATTAAAAATATAAGCAAAAATAATTTATTAAATTTAAATCTATTTTTTATTTTCCTTTATTTTTTCTTTCATTCTACTCCATTTGGCCTTAATGACAAACCCTTAATTTTCCTAATTTTTCGAAAACATACCATGTACCAGTACAAACATATTTTGCACATCATCTTTACATCATTATTTTCTATATGTTCAAAAGCAGAAAAAACTACTCATCCCCACCAGCAAAACAAGGACATCTAGATCGGGCACTTTGGGCTTGGTTAGTTTTAAAATGTACACCAGACCCTAGTCTTCATTTCAACCTACAACATTTGTAATGCAACAAAAAAGGATCAGTGCGCAACAAACTGAAGGCGATCATTACACCCTGTAATTACCATCGTCAAATACATTTCATCAAAATAACAGGGGCGTCTAAAAAATCACATTATTCCCAAGAAAATCATCCTAGTATCCTATTATTTTGGGATGTAAAGCCTGCCAGCATAGGGGGCTTATGATTTTAAATGAGCATAGAAATTTCAAGCAATGTTGAGCTTGGGTTGTTTGTTCTACATATAACGCAATCTTCTATCAGACTATCTAACTGTATTAGTGACCTTCTTAGACAACAACAATCGAACCCCTCTCACAAGTTCTTCCTTAACCATGAATAAAACAGCTGCTGCAAGAACACTTTGCACAATTTTTGTGTTCATCCCTTTGTAAAAGCCAGCAAAACCTTCATAGTGAATCATCTTCCCAATCGCATCACACGTGCCTAAATTTTGAGGAAGGGAAACAAAAAAATTGAAACATGAATGGGATTATAAAGGAAAAAAAAAGTCACAGAGAAGAATGAAGGGAAAAGAATGGGGCATAAAAGAAAACAAATCAGGGCATCCACGGCACCAGCTAAATTAAGATCCGGAGAAATGGTCGTCGCTTTAAAACTGCAAGTTTGCTTAAGTTTGGATTTTGAACATAACAATCTATATGGTTTTGTGAAAATTATATCTGAAGGGCAAATTTCGAGCAGATATTCCAAGGCAAAGTTCATTCAATCCAGAGCTACCCGCCCTTATGTGTTAAAATGTATTTAAGGTCATGCTATTATATCATCTTTTTAAGGACCTACCAAAGATGCAGTTAAGCTTTTCACAATTCTTGAAATAAGAAAATATAAATATCAAAATTCAACCTTTATAATGATGCCTTTTGTCACCCCCGGCAACTTGCTTTGCTTGAAGCCTTGACTGCAAAAAGCCAAGAGAATTATTAAGGAACCAAAATCGGCCCAATAAATTATTAACGAACTAAACAAATGTTTGCCTTGACTGCAAAAAGCCAAGAGATTATTAAGGAACCAAAATCGGCCCAATGTTTTGAAAAAATCTTCCCACTGACACCCGATCCAGGGTTCCCAGTCCTGTATTTTATCATTGATTTTGGCTGGTCAAGCCCTTCTCTACGAATTTTTTCATTCCACATTATTTTATTTTCTTTGCAACTACAAGCTCATGTCAGCCCAAAACCTGACTACAAATTGCAGTCAAGCAGCTTTATTGGTTAAACTAGCAGGAACTGAAATCTAGTCAAGATCGGCCCAATAAATTATTAACGAACTAAACAAATGTTTGCCTTGACTGCAAAAAGCCAAGAGATTATTAAGGAACCAAAATCGGCCCAATGTTTTGAAAAAATCTTCCCACTGACACCCGATCCAGGGTTCCCAGTCCTGTATTTTATCATTGATTTTGGCTGGTCAAGCCCTTCTCTACGAATTTTTTCATTCCACATTATTTTATTTTCTTTGCAACTACAAGCTCATGTCAGCCCAAAACCTGACTACAAATTGCAGTCAAGCAGCTTTATTGGTTAAACTAGCAGGAACTGAAATCTAGTCAAGATCTAAAACCATGGCAAATGTTGGTGTTGTAAAGGAACAAGCATAGCTACATCTTTACATCAGGGACTTGTGTTGTTTAAAATTATAAGAACTCCTCCACCGCTCTGAATAAATGCAAAGCAATTTCACTAGATTCCCTTTTCCCTTTTTTTCTTCCAAAATAGGCAAAGAAATTGTTAATATAATAATATCAACTTAGAATTTATTGAACAATGCCAAAACAGGGACATACTGGTCATTTGAGCCAATAGTATCTCAAATGCTGCTCCCTCTAGGAGATCCAGAGGTTGGATACTCTCAGAAGTGACCTCCCAAAGATTGATGTCAGACGGGGATGAGATAATAGGTTAGATGGAATCATGAGCTAGAAATGCCGATCTGTTATATCACATTTGCAATGAACCTACTTAAAGCTTTAATGTCAGAAGGAACTCAAAAGAAAACACATTTAAGTTATGAATACTGAATAATAAACCTTTCTGCAAGTCATGGCAATCCGATAAAATAACATGTAAGTCTCAGTTACTATACAAAATTCATTCCTGAAAGCTCATGTCATTTACCTTCACAACCAAAAGAGGATATGTCACAACTGTAGCTCCAAGTTTAGCCAAAGCTCCAAGAAGAAATATCTAGCAAAGCATCAAGAATTCTGTTCAGCTAAAATAATGAAGCATCCTTTTATGGGTTGGGGGAAAAACAGTATGTGACTGCTTCAATGAGATATCAAAAATAGTAAATTACTAGAAAAGCAATAATGCTGAAAACTTAGGGACTAAGGTTAACAATTAACCTCCGAAGCAGTTATCCCACCACTATCCTTCTTATGTGAGGCACGTCTCTTCCTCAGCTTCTTCAACATTGTTTCATACAACATGAATTGTATGGAAGGATTGCTCACCTGTGAGCAGAAGCAGGAACAATTAGAGACCCTCCATTAGCACCATTAACAACCACTTATCACATACCATGATCAATGTGGGTAATACACCTTTCCAGAAACCCCGAACTCCAGCTTCACCATAGATTTCTTGAATCTGTACATGAGCAACATTCCTCATTAGAAAAGCAGAAGCATACAACCCCAGATCAGATGAACCAGAAGGCTGGGTTTGATGCGGGCATAAAAAAAAAATGAAAAGAAAAAACATAACTATGCCATACATTTGAACAACAAAAAAAAAAAGACACAGTAGCTTCTATTACTGATGCAAGTGGTTCTCACAGGAACTTCAAGAATAGTTTTAAGACCCATAAAAACTATGTAGAATGTGGTTAAAACAAAGTTGAGTACAAGATGGTCATGGACCCAACAATTCAATAAAGTTTACCTTTTTTCCTGGTGAGTAACATTTAAAAATGATTATCAGGGAATGGGACAAGATGAGAATAGAGGGTAAGCCTAACTAACATCAGTTTCATTACTAAACTGTACAAGGAATTATAAAAGAACATGTGATTGCACATACCACATGGCTAGTTCCATAAGGAGTAGGCTCGATTGCAGAAACAGCTGCTTCATTTGGAGCAACTGCTGGACTATATATAGGCTTGGACTGCTTTGAGATTTTTGTGTGAGTCTGCAATGTAAAATCATTATCAGTCAAGCCAAGAAAGCACAAATGTAGACCCAGCTTGAGAGAATGAAGTAGTCAGAAAACATACATTTTGAAAATCAACTTCTGCTCTGTGTGTGTGTGTATAAGATGCAGAACAGGATTGTATATGGATCGTGAGATCATCAATCCCGAATTCTCTTTTTATATTACAAGGCTTCCCTTAATAGCACTTCCTAGTAAATAATCATTCCTGATTCGTGAAGTGAAAAAGCATTTATTAATTAGTTCTGTGCTCAAATAAGATCTAGAATAGGATCACACTTGGGTAAGGAGATCTTCAATCTCAACTTCTTTAAATTGCAACCTTTCCCAGTAAGAAACTGCTCAACTTATGAGCCGAATGAAATGGTTCCTCTTTGAATATAGAAAGCATCCACTCAAACACATTCTCTTTCCCACAATTCACACAGAATTTCTCCTAGTCACAATGTTGCAAATCTTGAAAACACCCAATAAATTGAGAGAGATATAGGATTATATTAGAAGTGCAAAGAGAAATAATACTTTATTATTCAGTCTCACTTGACAGACTTCTATTGAATTGTATGTTTCAGTTGAGATTCAGAGTGTGGGGCTGTGATTATCAAAGTTAGGAATTAAACTGATTTCCCAGGGTTCAGTTCAAATGGTAGAACAACTTCAACAGTAACTATGTCTTTGCTTTGTTCTTTAGTGACAGGATAAGAACAGAAGCGCTCACACAAGCTGGGATTCAAACAGTAGTCTAATTGAAGGCATTGAAAAAACCTAACACTAAAGTTAATTTCAGACAGCCACAAAACCAATTATCATTCACCATACCATATCACAGATAGTAGGGTGGAACACAAATCCTGTTATGCTACTCTAGGCTATCTGAAACAACAGGCAGTGGCATGTGGCCAGATAAACCTATTACAATTCAAGCAAGGGGATTTGGAAATATTTATGCTGGCTGCTATTGTTATGAAAACCCCCTCTATCTGGCCTTAAACCAACAGTGCAATGCCATGCGGTTCTGGAGACCATGATAAGCAAGGCCAGCAGCTTGGATTCCAATCCACTGCTACTTACAAATTCAATATTTTTAAACATGAACTCAGGGATGGGAAAAAAATGGACCAAGAAAATGAAATGTCCAATCATTTAGAAAACCAAAGAACTTTATTGACTTGGAATAAAAAAAAATGTAGGCAAGTTCCAACCAGCTTACCTGCATGCGAGTAACAATGACCCAAATAGGGTTGGTCAATAGCACATTCACGCACCTACACCAAGCACAGCACCAAGTAATATTTTAGTACTAGATAACAAGATTCCAGAAGCCCCACAGGGTGGGGGTGGGACAGTGGGAGTTGATTAATACATGCCAACAGCATCACTAAACAATTCTGGTTTTACATGATTTTTAATTCACCAAAAGAGCATTTCTACAAAGACAAATGCAAATACTGTACTGTATAGGCAATTAAATCTAACATAAGAATGCCATGACATCTATATTATGTAAGTACAGGTGAGTTATCAAAATCTGATATGAGGAACAGGTTCCAGATGCAGCAAATACAGACACAGGGTTTGAGGAGACAATTATTTTGTTTTCACCTTTTACGCTTACTTTAAAATATTTTCCTGTATATCTACTTAATCCAATGAAGACAATGTTTGACCTCAAAAGCAAATCAAACTAAAACCAGAGCAGCACGTTAATGCAAAAATCCATATCCACACACTTGTAACAGGACAACAACATGTCCATGTGATATAACTTTACAATATCTCTATATAAAAGATGAAGGATTCTAGTCATGCCATAACAAGATTATAGTTTCCAGTAAGGATAAAAAAAAAATTGGCGCATACAGAGGAGATGAGGAATGAAGGATCTCTTGACAAGAGGCCTACTCAAACAACAAAAGTTGTCCACAAAAACTTATCTAACATGTGTTTTCGATAGTCAAGATAGGTGACTAAATGCTGCACAAGCACAAACAAGATTGTACAGCTTGAATAAGTAAACATGCAATTTAATTCTTTAGCAAAAGCATTTTGACAGAATCTAGCCAATGCTACATTGACTCTGAATGTTTAAACCACATGTACCAGATATAGATATGAGCTACATGATTGACAATCAATTATTCCTGCTAGTAACTGACTGAAGTGGGTTTAATGAGAAATAGAAAATTCTATATTGGCTGCATTCGCTTAAGGCAGATTTGATGTGCCTCCAAGAATTGAAAATGCAATCCATGTCAACAGAGGGGATCAGAAGTTTGGGCATGGGAAGGTTCTTGAAGTGGGTAGCCATTGATGTAAATGGGGCCTCTGGAGGTCTTGTGGTTTTTTGGGACAGCAAACCTTTGGAGTTGCTGGAAATAGAAATAGGGGGTTTCTCACTTTCGTGAAAATTCAGGAACTGCAAAGATGGTTTTTGTTGGATGTTTTTAGGAGTTTATGGCCTGTTATTAGCTTCTGAAAGAAGAGTTTTTCTGGAAGCATTAGGAACATCAGTGTGCTGTGGGCACTCTAGTGGCTCCCCCATGAGGACAATAATGGTGGTAGCCTGCCTCAGTCGTGAGAAGCTTTAATGACTTCATAAAGGATTGCAACCGTATTGATTTGCTGATGACTAGAGATGCATTTACTGGGAATGGCAGCCAAGACATTCCAATTTTTAATACATTTCTACAATGTGGAGCAGGACACTTTACCTGGGCCAGCATCACTATCCTCTCTCCCTTTCAATAATGGAGGGTCAAGAGAAGGAAAATGCCCTTTCAGATTTCAGAACATGTGGCTAAAGGGGGAGCAGTTCATGGAGTTGCATGCTTCTCAGGATAGTAGCTACAAGACTAGGGGGTTGGCTGGCTACAGGCTTGCATGGAATCCAAAAGCTCTTAAAAGAACTTGAAGCATTGGAACAGGAAGGCGTTTGGCCAAATTGCAACTAGTAAAGCTTGTGCTTCGGACACATTAAGAGGAGAAAGAGAGTGGCTTATCTCTTCATGAGCAGGAGGGTGGAAATTCAGCTATTTGGATGCTGGATGGTGGTCTCATTAAGGACTTTTAAGGTTGGGAGTTAGGAGCAGAAAGGTTGGGATTTTACACCTTCTCTGTTTTTTGAGGTTATTTCAGATTTGAAAATCAACTTGGAGAAAAGCAAGCTACCACTAGTTAGAAGGACGGGGATACGGATGGTTTTACCAACAAGCTGGAATCGAGGAGGGGTAACTTTCTTACCAAGTATCTAAATATATTGTTGGGTGCCTAGTTCAACTCTTCTTCTATGTGGGATTCAGTTGAGGAGAGGTTCAAGAAAACATTGGCTTCATGAAAATGTTAGTATCTTTCCAAGGGAGGGAGGCTCACTGTATTGAAAAGCACTCTTTCCAGTGTTTCAATTTATATTGGCATTTGTAGCAGTTCAGAGGTCTTCTTGAAAAGAAAATTCATCCAGTCAGGTGGTCAGTTATGAATTTTAGGCCTTTCAATTAGGCGTAACAAGGTAAGTGGCTTTGCAAATTTGCCACTGTAACAGCTTTTGGAGAAAGGTGATAGTCGTGAAGTATGGGGAAATAGAAGTGGATGGCATTCTAATGAAGATAAAGATACTAAAGAGTAGGGGTGATTTTTTCTTGAGAACTAGATCTGTCATTGGCAGTGGCCTTAAAGTCAATTTTGGCATGAAAACTTGGTGTGGTGGGGGGCCCTTAAAGAATCAATTTGTGGGGTTTTTCAATCTAGCAAGCCATAAGAATATTTAGAAGCAAGTTTGTAGGATGAGAATTGCAGGGGAATCCTAGATTAGAAGGAATGTTTAGACAGCCTTAAAGTCGACTTTGGCATGACACTTGATGTAGTGGGGACCCCTTACAGAATCTATTTCCCGGGCTTTTTAATCTAGCAGGCAGTAAGAATGTTTAGGGGGAAGATTTGTGGGATGAGAATTGCTGGAATCCTAGATTACAAGGAACTAAATTGATTGTCACGGAAGGATTCCTTCTTGCAGCTTTTAAACTCTTTCTCTATTTCTAGTGACTCGGAGGATAGGTTAGTTTAGGAACAAAAGTAATGGGGGAAAGCCTTTTAAAATTTATTCAAGGAAGAAAGGAAAGACCTAAGTAAACTTTAAGTAGTATTAATATTAATTAGAATTGAATTGGGATTGGTATTTTTTGGAGTCTAATTAGGATTAGCTAGTTAAGTTATAATATAATTAGAATTTAAGTCATGATAAGTTATTAGAGTTCTAGTAGACTTTGGATGTTATAATTAGAATTAGAATCATAATAGGTATTAGAGTCCTAGTAGACTTTGGATTTTTTAGAGAAGCCTATAAATAGGCTAATCAATGTAAATCAAAGGGATGAATTGATATGAATAATATTATATTTTCTTTCATTGCAAGGTTGCAACCCTCAATGGTGAGACTCCATTGATTTTCTTCTAGGTGAGACTCCTAGAAGGCCTTAGTGAGACTCTAAGGTTTTCCATCTTTTCTTCATTGTTTCTTTTTTCTCTCTATTTATTATCTTATAATTTTCTCTACCATAAAATTTATTCTTTGTTCCTCTCCTTACACCCTAAAAAATAAAACCCTAGTCCACCTACCCTTGAGTGTAGGCAACCATCCTAGGGTTGTCCTACATCAATTTTGGTATCAGAGCCAAAGTTCTTGGCTTGAAGGCATATGCAATTAAGGAGCGGAGCAACTTATGCAAGCATGAGTTCCAAAAAATCTTCTAGCAATCAAGATGCCGCTACAATATGCTTGGAGGAAATTTCAGCCACACAACAATCCCATCAAGATGCTATAATACAACTAAATAGCAAACTTGATGAGATCATGAAGTTATTAGAAAAGAGTCAAGACCAATTGAAGAGGAGATTGCAAGTCATCAATTTAGACGATCGCCAAGTCGATCACACGAAGAACAAGACAATCTTATGATGGGGAATCAAAGAAGGGCCAAACTTTTTGAGCTAGATGATGATGTGACAAAAAAGGTACATCTTGAAGTTTCTGAATTTTATGGAAAACTAAATCCAACAGCTTTTCTTGATTGGATTATGTCAATGGAAGATTACTTTGATTGGTATGCAATGCCCGAAAATAGAAAAGTTCGTTTTGTGAAGGCAAAGTTGAAAGGAGCAGCACGTCTATGGTGGCATAATATTGAGAATCAAGTTCATAGAATTGACCAACCACCTATTGACAAATGGGACGAGATGAAGTTGAAGATGAAGAAGCACTTTCTCCCAACTGATTATGAACAATTTATGTATACAAAATTCTTTTCCCTTAAACAAAGTACCAAGTCCGTTGAAAAATATACAGAAGAATTCCATGAATTGAGCATTCGAAATCAAGTGCGGGAAAGTGATGCTCAACTTGCAGCCTGCTACAAAGTTGGACTTCGAAAGATTCAACTTGAGATGATAGTTGCACACACTTATACCGTAGATGATGTTTATCAACTAGCCCTCAAAATAGAAAAATGTCTCAAATTTCGGGTTTCCAGACGTCCAAGTTCACAAATTGGGAGCACTTTCTCCAACAAGACAACAAGCAAACCTTTAAGCACATCAAGCTTCAGAACTTCTAATCATGTGAATGGTGGGGGCAACACTCAACAAACTTCGAATATGGCTCATAAGAATGGTAATAAGGGTTAAATTTCAATGAGTATTGGAGATAGAAAAGTAGATGTGACTCCTTTATGCTTTAAGTGTGGTGGGTATGGTCATTATGTTGTTGTGTGCCCAACCAAAGGTTTACACTTTTGTGTTGAAGAACCGGAATCTGAATTGGAGAGTTACCCAAAGGAAGAAGAGACCTACAATGAAGATGAAGTTAGTGAAGAATGTGACTACTATGATGGTATGATGGAAGGACATAGTCTTGTAGTACGACCTTTATTAACTGTCCCAAAGGTAAAAGAAGAAGAAGAAGATTGACGACGTACTAGCATTTTCCAGACACATATTTCTTACCAAGGGAGATTATGCACCATAATCATTGATGGAGGTAGCAGTTTGAACATAGTTTCGCAAGAACTTGTTGAGAAGCTAAACCTTAAAACATAAAGACATCCAAATCCATTCAAAGTAGCATGGGTTAATGACACCTCTATCCCGGTAAGTTTTCACTACTTTGTAACATCCCTTTTTGGTAAGGACTTTGAAGAGTCTATATGGTGTGAGGTCTTACCCATAAAAGTAAGTCATATTTTACTTGGAAGACCTTGACTCTTTGATAGAAGAGTTCAACATGACAGCTATGAAAATACATATGCCCTCATACATAACGGACGTAAGAAGATCCTTCGTCCAATGAAAGAAATCCTTCCAATTAAGAAGTCAAAGAAAGCACAACCAAAAAAGGTACTTACTATGTGTCAATTTGAAAATGAGAGCAAGGAAACTAAAGTTATTTTTGCTTTAATGGCTCGAAAAGTGGAAGAATTTAAAGAACAAGATAAGGAAAATCTAGCAAACATACGTAAAATCCTTGATGACTTTTCTGACTTGTGGCCTACAGAGTTACCTAATCAACTCCCTCCTCTGTGTGATGTACAACATGCCATTGATTTGATTCCTGGTGCATCATTACCAAATTTACCAGCCTACAGAATGAATCCAACAGAACATGCTGAATTGAAAAGGCAAGTTGATGAATTACTTACTAAAGGCTTTATTCATGAAAGCCTAAGTCCTTGCGGAGTTCTTGCCCTACTAACACCAAAGAAGGATGGATCATGGCGGATGTGTGTGGATAGTCATGCAATCAACAAAATCACAATCAAGTATCAATTTCCGATTCCAAGACTTGATGACATGCTAGATATGATGGTTGGATCAATAATCTTCTCAAAGATTGATCTAAGAAGTGGATATCATCAAATACGTATTAGACCAGGGGATGAATGGAAGACATCTTTCAAAACTAAGGATGGATTGTATAAGTAGTTAGTCATGTCGTTTGGACTAATCAATGCTCCAAGTACCTTCATGCGGGTTATGATGTAGGTATTGAAACCTTTTATTGGACGGTTTGTTGGTGCCTATTTTGATGATATTCTTATCTATAGTCGATCTTGTGAAGATCATGAAGAACACTTGAAGCAAGTAATGCGCACTCTTAGGACTGAAAATTTTTACATTAATTTCAAAAAATGTACTTTCACGAGCCCTAGTGTTGTATTTCTAGGCTTTGTTGTGTCTTCTAAGGGTGTTGAAACAGATCCGGAGAAGATCAAAGCTATTGTTGATTGGACAATACCAACAAATATCCATGAGGTGCGAAGCTTCCATGAAATGGCTACATTCTATCGACGATTTATTTGAAATTTCAACTCTATTATGGCCCCAATTATTGAATGCATGAAACCTGGTTTATTTATTTGGACCAAGACGGCCAACAAGGCATTTGAAGAAATCAAATCCAAGATGATGAACCCTCTTATCCTGCATCTACTAGATTTTGAGAAAGTATTTGAGGTGGCCTGTGATGCTTCCCATATGGGAATTGGAGCAGTTCTTCTTAGCCAAAAGGAACATCCCGTCGCTTTCTTTAGTGAGAAGCTCAATGGGGTAAAGAAAAAATACTTCACATATGATCTTGAATTCTAAGCGATGGTGCAAGCAATTATCTCAGTTACAAGGAATTTGTTTTGTATTCAGATCATGAACCTTGCGATATCTTAATTATCAAAAGAAGCTTAACTCTCGACATGCAAAATGGAGTAGTTTTCTTCAGTTGTTTACCTTTAATTTAAAGCATTATACAGGAATTGAAAATAAAGTAGTCGATGCCCTTAGTAGGAAGGCCCTCCTCTTAGTAAACATGTCAGCCACTACAATTGGATTTGAAAAATTAAAGCACTGCTATGACAATGATGCTGATTTTGGAGATGTTTATTCCTCTCTTTTGAGTGGTTCAAAAGCAACACGTATTAATTTCCAAATTTTAGAAGGGTACTTGTTTTATAAAAATCATTTATGCTTACCAAGGACTTCCCTACGTGATCATGTCATATAAGAACTTCATAGAGGCGGAATGGGTGGACATTTTGGACGAGAAAAGACCATTGCTTTGGTGGAAGATCGCCTCTTTTGGCCTAGTTTAAAGAAGGATGTTTGGAAGGTTATCAAACAATGTCGAGCATGTCAAGTAGGAAAAGGTTCAAAGCAAAATAAAGGGTTATATACACCATTACCAATTCCATCCAAACCTTGGGAAGACTTATGGATTTTGTACTTGGATTACCAAGGACACAACGAGGCTTTGATTCTATATTTGTTGTGGTTGACAGATTTTCCAAAATGGCACATTTTATCCCATGTAAGAAGGCTTCGGATGCTTCTTATGTTGTTGTTTTGTTCTTTAAAGAAGTAGTTCAATTGCATGATTACCACAATCCATTGTTTCTGATTGCGATGTCAAGCTTATGAGCTATTTTTGGAAATCCTTGTGAACCAAGACTCAATTAAAATTTTCAAGTTTTTTTCATCCTCAAATTGATGGGCAAACAGAAGTTGTCAATCGCAACCTTGGTAATCTTTTGAGATGCATTGTGAGAGATCAGTTGAGAAATTGGGACAATGTCTTACCACAAGCTGAATTTGCTTTCAACAACTCCACTAATCATACTACTGGGTACTCATCTTTTGAAGTGGCATATGGGCTGAAACCTAAGCAACCTATTGATCTTATACCATTGCCTACTTTTGTCCGCACCAGCCAAGATGGTGATGCATTTGCAAGTCATATACAAGATATACATGAAAAGATACGAGAAAAAATCAAAATCGGCAATGAGAACTATAAAGATACAGCAGATGCACATCGAAGATATATTCAGTTTCAAGAAGGTGATCTAGTGATGGTTCGTCTACGACTAGAAAGATTTCATCCAAGCACATATCAAAAGCTTCAAGCTAAGAAAACGATCATTTCGGGCACTAAAGCGGTTAGGTGAGAATGTTTATTTGTTAGAGCTCCCTTCAGACTTGCATTTTAGTCCAATATTTAATGTGGAAGATTTGTAAATCTACCATGGCCATCACAACGATGTAAGTGAAGAGTTGGATCTTCAATTACCACCTACTCTTAGCCCACGTCCTGAGATCGAGTATGTTCTTGATGATCAACTTGTGTCTACTCGACAAGGTGGATACCAAAAATTCTTGGTGAAATGGTAAGGCAAACCACACTCTGAAAATACATGGATTACGACAACGGATTTTCAAAAGCTTAACCCCGATCTCTATGAATTGTATCAAGCATCTAACTCGTAGGAGTCAAGTTCTTTCAAGCCGGGGGGAATTGATGAGGGAAAGCCTTTTAAAGTTTATTCAAGGAAGAAATGGAAGACCTAAATAAACTTTAAGTAGGATTAATATTAATTAGAATTGAATTGGGATTAGTATTTTTTGAAGTCTAATTAAGATTAGCTAGTTAAGTTATAATATAATTAGAATTTGAGTCATGATAAGTTATTAGAGTCCTAGTAGACTTTGAATGTTATAATTAGAATTAGAATCATAATAGGTTATTAGAGTCCTAGTAGACTTTGGATTTCTTAAAGAAACCTATAAATAGGCTAATCAATGTAAATCAAAGGGATGAATTGATATGAATAATATTTTTTTTTTTTATTACAAGGTTGCAACCCTCAATGGTGAAACTCCATTGATTTTTTTCTAGGTGAGACTCCTAGAAGGCCTTAGTGAGACTCTAAGGTTTTCCATCTTTTCTTCATTATTTCTTTTTTCTCTCTATTTCTTATTTTATAATTTTTTCTACCATAAAATTTATTCCTCGTTCCTCTCCTTACACCCTAAAAAATAAAACCCTAGTCCACCTACCCTTGAGTGTAGGCAACCATCCTAGGGTTGTCTTACATCAAGAAGAAAGGGTTTGTTCAATAGGTATTGCCTTTGCAAAGAAGACCTTTAATCTATAGCACGCACTCTCATTCATTGCAAGTGGACTTCCAGCTTGTGGTCTACAATGTTTTTATTATATTCAGTGGAACAGAAGAATGTTTGAAGATTTGTAGCAGTCTTGTGTGGAGCTGAAATATATGCCCCTGAAGACTTTATTTTTGTGGTCAAGCGAGAAGATGGCCAGTTCTCTTTCATCCTTTTTAGAATCTGTGGATAGTATAGGGATTGAGAACTTTAGCCAAGGTGTTAGCCTAATTTTTTTGCAATGCTTGTATGCATTGTGCTTACATGGATTGCACCTCTGCTTTTTGTTAAGCACTTTTTCAATACAATCTGTTTCATTTGCCTATCAAAGAAAAGTAAAAGTAAATTCTATCTACAGTTCTGCAATGTCATGATGGATAATGAACTGAATCCACTAGAGCTCTACAAACAAAGTAAATCACCCAGATAAAGCAGCCACCACGAGCGATGAGAACATTCCGACTGATCCATCACCAATCCCATTCTTCATGCGTTCAAGCGCACTAGCTTCTGCCTTGTTCCTGAATATTTGATAAAAATAATAGTAAACGCCCTGTACCATAAAAAAAGATGGCGAGTAAATAAAAATTAGAAATATATTTATGAAGAGATGCACATGTATGTTAAATGAGTAATAACTAATTTCTTTTGGTAGCCAGCAAGAATTTAACATTTCTTTGTCATGTATACTACAGAAGTTCAGTATGGGGTGATATGTATAAAAAAAATGCACAATAATATACAAAAGAAAATGACAATAAGAACACTATAATAATATCTCTGATACTAATGGGACCCTGTCCTGAGTGTGAGTAGTTTAGCATACAGAGATTACACCCACACCATTATATTCGTGTGAAAATCCACATTTTACTACAATTGCATAATCATCTTCATGGCTACAGAGATCTGGTTTTCTCTTCAAACACAGTTTCAAATTTGCTCGAATGTGTCAAATAAGAGTAAATTGGGAGAAGAGCAGCTATGACATTAAGCTTGATTGGTTCAAGTAGAAATGCCATTGGATTACACTTTTGACTACTGAGTAGGGTGACCCTGCAAGGGGTTGCAACATCCATGAGACACAGAAAGTATACATATAAGTGGCAGTTACAATGGGGCCAGGAGACATGTGTCACCTGCCCCTTAACCCATGTAGAGCTCCCTCTTAAGAAAAAGCTGCATTCCCCTATATAAATAAATAAAACCTTCTTAAATAAATAATTATCTCCACTGAATTGATTTTTAGATTTTAATTTATTATTGTTTTACAATTTTAATTTGAGTTATTTGAAAATCAATGTAAAATAAAAACTGACTTAAATAAGTTTTTTGAGACATTTTAAATTATAGTTTTTAAGGAAAATTCCTAAGAATGGAAGAAAAGAAAAAGGAAACAGTAAAAACATTGCATAATACATTAATTTTAAAAAATAAAAACTCACTTAAATAAAATTTCTGTGCCATTTTAGATTATAGTTTTTAAAGAAAGTTCCTGAAAATGGAAAAAAAAAAAAAAAAAAGAGTAAAAAAATTGCATAATAAATTAATTTTCAAATAAAAGGTCATATTTCCCTGATTTTTCAGAACTTTATTCTTATTACTTTTTCCTTGTATAAAAAAAAACTAAAAAGATTTTATCATTATTTTCATTTTCATCTCTTTTTTAGCTTTTATATAATAATGTTTTAATTTAATACTAAAACTGCTAAATGAAATTGTATGAAATTCAACAATTTATTAAAAAAAAATGCAATAAAATAGAGACCATTCAATATAACAATAACTTAGATCTATATATAGAAAAACATATTTAACAAAATTAATGAAATTATTTTGTTTCAATGTAGAATTTCGTCTACAATTGTAGTAAATTTATTGAATAGAAATACCATCAATAAATTTTCAGTTTTTATAAGCACAAAAATGACTGCCAAAGACAGTCTTCTGCTGAGAAGGTGCATGTGAAATGCATTAACTTTGAACACACTTAGAAGAGATAATCATAATGATCCATGGAGCCATTGAGATGGTATATGGTCCTAATGCATTTGGTGATTGGCACAAAAATAAGACAGTTTCAACTGTGATTCCCAACTAAATGCCCATACTCCCAATAGGGTCACAACCTATGCTAGATCAAATCAGTGACAATGTTCTATTTAGCAAGTAGACATATCTTCTAGCCAATTGCTCCTAAGGTAGCAAATTTGATCCATCATCAAAGCAAAAAATTGAATATCATTAGCTGCAACAGAAGCAAATTCCACAAAGAGGTTACTAACACCATTTTGCATCACCACGGTTAAAGTAGCAATGCAACTGATCAAGCATTGGTCAGATAGATCTTTTGATGTCTGAACAGTTATTGTAAGGGAAGGGTGCACCATAAGTGCTAAACTGCATGGACCAAAGAATAGAGGAACTGTCTTTGGGATTTCACCAATCACCATATAAATAGAAAGTGATTGAGCTATAGCTCCTTGTTGAGAGTTTAGATGTTTCTTATAGCTTTCTCCTTCTTTCCCTTTCATAGTCTCCCATATACTTATGGCCGTTTGCTAATGCTTTTTTTCTTTCCCCTTAGAAGTCTGGCATTCTTCAGGTGTCCCCATTTTGTGCTTTCACTGTGATGTTTTACTTTAAAAAATTAATAACCAAAATTGCCAATGCAGTGTGCACAGTGAGAGTGCTGATAGTTGAGAAGCTGCAAAGGGTGCTTATATATACATATATGCACACTCTGCAGATAATATGTAGCCCATCGGCATACAACAAGTGTCCCCATTTTGTGCTTTCACTGTGATGTTTTACTTTAAAAAATTAATAACCAAAATTGCCAATGCAGTGTGCACAGTGAGAGTACTGATAGTTGAGAAGCTGCAGAGGGTGCTTATATATATATATACACACTCTGCAGATAATATGTAACCCATCGGCATACAACAATTGCAGTATGGCACATTTTTCACTGCCATGGGACCACATGTATTCCCTTTGAAAATTACAAAAGATTTCTCACGTTCTGCAGAATTACAACACCAATTATCCACCTAATATTACAAAATATCCGTATGAAATGCATTCCAGTTTCAAAACAAAATTAAAAGTCATATATTTAAGCAGTTAATATTTCCTACCCCATTTGTATGTCATAATTCCTTTTTTTTTTTACCATGGAAGTCTCTGTAGGCAAACAGAGTACATATCCTGCTAAATACTGAGAGTAAGTGCACGCGCATGTTAGAAGCAACCCCAAGAAAAGCTAAAATGAGCTAACCTGAGATGCAGCCGTACCGACAAGCGACGGCGTTAACCCTCCGTACAGCCGATCCCATCCTTCGTGCTTTACAACCTGCACATCGTTCAACAAATAAATAAAATCTCAAACTAAACCACAAAAGAAAAAAAAAAGAAATCAAAGTTCAATCGAGAATGATAAAAGCAAAAACCTGATACATTTGTCCAATAGTCCCAAACTTCCCCTTCTCTTTCTTCGGATCGCGCTCCGTTTGTTGACGAGTGTTTACCTTAAATCGCCCAAAAGAATCACAGAATATGTCAGAAACAAGGGAAAAAGAAAAAGGAAGTAAAGCTTAGGATGATCATAGACATGGAGAAGAGATACAGTTTGGAGAGGATATGTGAGGAGCTGAGCGATGATTCCGCCTCCGGCTCCGGCTAGTCCGTTGATCAAAGCGTCGGACATGGTTTCTCGGGAAAAAAGAGAGGGAAAATGAGATCTAATGGGAGAGAGGGAATTGGAAAGAGAAAGAAATGGGAGAGTCGAAAGACTATCTCTGACTTTGGCTGTAGCGAACTAATTTTAACATGTTGATGGCGCTGGCCATCAGGGCCCTCTTGGTTTGTTGTTCCGTTCAAGAAAGCAAATGACGTTGCCAACACGTCTACTATTACCCTTTTGACCTTGTTCCTCCCACTAATTAGCTAATATGTCCTTCCTCACATTTTGGGTATATATATTTTTTAATTCTCGGCGTCTGAACTATTGGGATAGTATTGCGGGTTGTAATAGGGCCCATTGGCCCAAAATCCAGCCCAAACTCTTACATAGCCCGATTTTAACCCAACCCAAGTGGGCCGAGCTTGGGCTGATTTTTCAAGCTCATTTGGTCCATGGGCAGATTGGCTCGCCCAAAACAAATCAATATTTTGCTATATAAATATTTGATTAAAAAGGATAAGATAATACCCATATTTGGAAAAATAATTCTCATATATTAAAAATATTTTCACCCTTCGAAACTTTCTATTAAAAAGTGTCTGATGTGAGATAGAAATTTAAAAATTGTTAAAAAATTAGAGGGTCATTCTCCTCCAATTTATGTTTTCCTATACTTGTTTTTAGAAAGTATTTTTAAATTAAATAAATAAAAAAAAAAGATCCCTTTGGCCATTTTTTTTATACTTGTTTTTAAAAATTATTTTTAAATTATTAAAAAATAAATAATTTTTTAGTATTTTCAAAAAACAAAGGTGATTGCAAGTTGTTTTTAAAATTAATTTTCAAAAATAAAAATAAAAAACTTATGTGAATAAGTTGTTTTTTTAAATAATTTTTCTATTTCGATTTTATAAAAGAATCTAAATTCAATCTATATAATACTAATTAAATTAAATTCAAATCTTATTAAAAATAAAATAAATTTTATATAGATAAATTTAAAAATAAATAGTTTTAATAAAATATTAAAATTATGATAAATTATAAATTATATTTTTATAAAAAAAAATATAATTATGTGTAAAAGATAAACAATGTAATCATTCTAAATCAATTTTTATTAATAAATTTATAGTTTTAAATTAAGTTATTATTTAAGTTTTAAAATATTTTTAAAAAAATTATTAAACTCATTAATGAATTTCTATGCATTAAATTCGTTTTATTTGGATTTTATTTGTCCAGTGAAAAAATTAGAAAAATATAATTTAATGTAAAAGATAAATAATAAAGTCATTATAAACTAATTTTTGTCCATAAATTTATAGTATTAGTTAGATGGGTCTTGATTTTCAAGTTATTTTAAAAAATTATTATATTTATCAATAAATCCAAAGCATTGTGTTTTGCTTGATTTAGAGTCTACTTATCAAGTCCAAAAAAAAGAAAATAATAGAAAAATACATAGTTCTAGATAAAAGAGAAACAATAGAATCATTCTTAATTAATTATTATAAATAAATTTATAATATTAATTGGATTATTATTTAAATTTCAAATTATTTTTAAAATTTTCTATACTTATTAGTGATTCTAATGTATGAAAACATATTTGATTTGAAATTTATTCACCAAATAAAAAAATTCACAAAAGTATGATCATATATAAAGAAAAACTAATAACATCATTTAAAATAAATTTTAGTTTGTGACTTTCTAATGTCTGAATCAGTTTTGAGCTTGTTGACTTTTATTAATTGAATCAGTTTTTGAGTTTCAAATTATTTTTAAAAATTAATGGAGTTTATGTATAACATGTAATTTGATTTAAAATTTATTTATCAAATGAAAAAAATTAAAAAGTTAGAAAAAGACCACATATAATTGAAAAGATTATCATATTTGAAGATTTTCAATTTCTACTTTGAGTGAGAGAGATGATAAAAACAAAGGTGAACTTGTATTCTACTTTATTTATTTTTTATGATTTTACCTTCTCAATTTATCTATGTTTTGGTTCTGTTTTTAAAAACCAGTAAAATTTAAAATTTCTACTTGTTCTCGTATATCTATTCTTGATTTTACTTTGTTTTTAGTTTTCAAAAAACACTAATCAAATAATGTTATTAATTTTTAAAAAATATAAAACTATTTTTAAATCACATGATCAACCAAATAGACTCTAGTTTTTTAGTATTTTTAAAAACAGTGATATTTGGAAAGTTATTTTTAAAAATACTTTTCAAAAACAAAGACTCATCATTTTAAAAATACATTTTCCTACTTTGACTTTGTAAAAATATTATAAACTCAATTTTTATAATTTTAATTAAATATCATTTAAATCTTATTAAAAATAAAATTAGTTTTATAATTACAAATTATAAATAAATTAAAAAATATTTTTTTAATAAAATGTAAATACTAATATTAATAAAATCATAAATTATATATTTTTTTACAAAAAATAATTTTGTTTTAGTATATATTATAAAAATATGGGCCTAAACATCTTACAACTATAATTGAATTTTTTGTTAAAAATAAATAAATAAATAATATTAAAAAGCAACAATAAAATGATAACTCAATAGGTGCAAGTCCTCAATAGGTGCAAGTCCTGGTCCATTGTAGTTGTTATTTAAATTCTAAATTATTTATAAAAAAAAATAATACCCATTAGTAAATTCAATATATGCTGTCTCACTTAATTTAAAATTCATTTTTAATGAAAAAAATTTGTAAATTTATTTTGAATTTAATATGTGAATTTTCAATGGCAATTTTGTTTTTTTAGGCTCTAAATTATGATTAAAATTAATAAACTTCTTTCCAAAGAATGGGTTAAATGGAATGAGCACCTACAATTGTATAATTATTGATGTTTAATTTAGAATATATTTATTTAGTGAACAATTAAATCGAAATCTCGTCTAAATTGCTTTTAAAATTAATAAACCAATTTTTATCTATAAATTTATAATATTAATTACATCATTGAGTTTCAAATTACTATTAAAAATCATTAAACTCATTAATCAAATATATTAAGATGATATTTATTTTTTTGACTTTTTGTTGAAAACAATTTATTTTTAAAATTTAGGTTGTTTGTTTTTTTTTTTATTTTTTTATGACTTATTATAAGTTTTTTACTAAATAAAAAAAACCAAAATAAATAGTTTTTTATAAATAGAAAAAATAATATATTGGTTTTTTTTTTTACTTTTTAATACTTAATAGAAATAAAATTTTATAAAAACAAAAAACCTAATATTTAACATTATTAAGCATTAAAGTTTTATTTAGAATTAAATAAAAATAAATAAACACCACCTAAGTCTTATTTGATTTAGAATTTATTGTCAGAAAAAAAAAATGATAAAAACATAAACAAAGAAGAAACTCATAAAATATTAAAATCACTCATACTTTCCATTCCATTACCGCAGGCCAAAAGAAGGGGAGATTTGTGTGTTCTCTTCCCTCGAGAATGGAATGTTACACTGAAAGCTTCGTTCCTTGTGCCTATTGAGGAATATAAAAGTTTCCCGATTGTAAAGATCCTTATACCTCAAACAGCTAGGAAGGCGAGACTGGACCAATTTCGTATGGAGCAAGGACAGCAAGGACTTCACTTCATCTCCAGAAGAAAATTTCTTGATAGCACAGGAAAGAGACGATTCTCAGCCTCTAGATGAGTGCATTAAGCCTACACAAAATCAACTACAAATAGATCACGACTCAAAAACTAGTTCCCAATCCCAGCCCCCCCAAGGAGGGAGTGAAATTTATACCTCAGAGCAGTAAGCACCACGATGATGAAAGGCGGTGGGAAGGGAAGAAGTCCACAGAGCGCAGATAATCCAAATTGGCAATTCATTCCCTAAGTCCCTCCTCAGCCAGCAGGCTTCTTAAGTCAAGCTCTATGAGGCGGCTCACCGTCTTATGTGCTGCGTTAATCTTCTCATGAGATGCATCCATATTACTTGGAAAAGACGGAGCGGCCGCAAGAAGTTGCCTTGCATTGGCAAAGACAGCGGCAGGCGGATAATCATCTTTTTTATAAGACGAGCTGCTCAAGGGAATGACTTGCAGAGGGGTAGCTCCAGTGACGCCGTCCTCCTAGAAAGAGAAAACACATGATTCACTAATTTTTACCCGCTCTAGCATACAATAATAATTGATAAGCCTTCAGTCACCTTCACAAAACTTTGAATCAAGATACATAACTTTTTTAAAAAAATAAAATAAAAAACAAACAATTTCATGGCACCATTAATTAAAAAAAAAGTACACAGAACAGAAGATGAGTTACCCTTCAAGCAAAACAAAAAGGGAGAAAAAGAGCACTCCAAAAATAGCCTGACAAAGGGCCAGAATAAAAGACAAAAGAACACAAATATACAGCTTCGGAAGGCACAGTATCTCCAACAAAAACTTCTTAACTAGCAACCCACTTGCCAATGATTCTACTATCTGATTGGCCAAGCATGAGATCCACACAAAAGGACATCTGACCTTTAAGGACAAACTTAAACCCCATTCAGCAATAAATCCAGTTTCCAGGGACCATGCCTCCTTTGAGAAACCTAGGAAATAAGTGTCAGTAAATCACCTTCCACAGAAAATTCGTGGAAATCGAAGGAGTAATCCGGAGTCAAGCCTTCCAACAACACTAGTAACTAAGTTGCTATAGCCAATCCCACCCCAGTAGACACTAAATGGGCAGTAACCACTCAACCTTCATGATCTCGAAACACTCTATCCATATTGATCCACCTTCATGATTTGAAAAATCTGATCCTTTCCCCTCTGTCCAGGATTCCCCAGAGTTAGCATCGGCCCAATGGAGGAAAAACCCACTCAGAAAACAGAGTTGTTGGCTGCCTCCTCTCAAAGCAAGCAGCTCTCAAAACCAGCATTATTACACTCAGCTGTCAGCTTTGAGAATTCTGGAATAATTGATACATATAGGGAAGAAAGGAATACAATGCATCTCACATTCCAAAAGCCTCTGTATCCATGATGACCCTAGCATTTTTCTCCAACCAATCAATCATAACAACGCAAGACCAAACGCACAAAAAGAGCCCTACTCCTATTGTTTCCTCCAACCCATAAAAGCAATAGCTTTCCAGGGGTGCCCGAGCCAAACCAGCAGCTCTAAAAGTTCTATATTCTGTAACTCCAACAGCAGTTGGGTAGGGAAGAAAGAGGCAATATATTGACTCACCACCATTCAAACATATCACACATTGCTTAGGTTTGAGTGCTTTATAAATCATTCTTTGTGGTAGCAAATCATTAGTTTTGACCCTCTTGTTAGCCACAAGCCAGGCAAAGGCTCTCACCTTAGGTGCAGCTTTGGATTTTCATATGAAATTGGCCAAAGGGAAAAAGATTCACTCCTCAGATTTAGTAAAGAACACCACAAGAGGACAAAGACCTTAGAATGTAATATTATACATGGTCTATTTGTTATGCAGAAACCATAAAAATTTTAAAAAATTTAAAATTAAATTTCAATATACGTTGGGGTTGAGATGCCAGATGTAAGGGCCCAATTTTTTCCTGTCTTTTTGTTTCATCTCTCAGCAACCAAAATGGACCAATAAAGAAATAGGAAAACACAAAAGGTGAACATTTCTGGTACTATCAACAAAGTGCATAACCATTCAAATGCAATTACAATGGACATAAAAAATCTAAAAATAAAACAAAACTCAAGACATCAGCTACTTTGTCCCTTGGAACGTGAAGAAACAGAAGGCTTGAAAAGTTGACTGTTGGAGCACAATCCAGAGAAAGAAGTTGCTTGAAGTTCAGAATTTGCAGGATATGGGCGGTTTCCTTTCCTGAGTCATCACCCCAAATGTGATCTTCCAATACTGAGGTTACTGCATTAGACTTGAGATCATATGGGGTTCCAATTTTGGCTCTAGATTGTTTTGAAGGTGCTTCCATTGCACCTAAATCTTCTTTTCTTTGTCCTTTTGATCACATTTTCCCCATTATGCATCCCCGGTTAAGGAGCCTGGTGCACTACTTGATTCTAATAATGAAATATCGGTAAATACGAATATATCGGTAATTAGATTTTACGGATATATCGGAGAAATATTAGTGGATATTTTGACAAAAATATCGGTGACGAAAATTATTCAAAATTCATGAAAATATTTAAAAAAAACTCCAAAAAATGATAAAATAAATAAAATATACATGTTAAAGTTATTTTCTAAGCATAATTGACATAGATATAGTCAAAGAGAAAAATATCAGTAAGCAAGGATAAATCGATCTTAATAAATTATTATTTATCTAATCAAATCAATTTTAATTTATAAAATATTAAAACTTCATTATTATAATTTTTTTACTTTAGTATTTTTTGAGTAAATTTATATTTTTAACATTTTAAAATAAAAACATTCAAAATTAAAAGGATAAATATAAAAAAAATTAAAAGTGAAGTGATAGTAATTTTTTAAAATAGAATTAATGAGATAAATGATGATACATTTAATATTAAAACTATAATTTATTTAATTCAAATGCATTCATTAATGTAAAATAAATGATGATGCATATATAATTTTTTAATATTTATATTTAACTATCATATAAATAATATTAAAAAATATTTGTTGAGAAAATTATAATGATGGTTTTTATACATTTATTAATTAAATAAATAAAATTTAAAGTAAAATAATTAAAATTAATTAATTAATTTTTTAATAATGGACTTTAACAAATTTATTATCAACATATATTATTAAGTGAGAATTTGGCCCAGTGGTAACCAGGATTGACCCTAAGCTTTTTGGCCTTGGCCTAGATTCGAATCCCCCAAGTAAACATTTTCAAAAAAGTTTGAAGTAAACTGGAGTTGACCACCGAAAATATCAAGAAATTTCTCAATAAATCGGCAAAAATGCTGAAAAAAATCTGATATTTCGGCAAAATTGCCGAAAAATTGACAAAAAGTCGATCGACTGATTATTGGTGAGGAATATTGTGTCGGTTTGCTCTGATAACTGAAATATCGCCGATATTTCGCCAAAAAATTCCGACATTTCAAACCATGATTCTAATGTTGGCACTCCTTAGTCTATGGAATTAGTGTATAATGGAGCTCCTTTTGCCTCAAGTATCAAATAGTGGGCTTCCCTTACATTTTAAAAAAGATAAATGGTGCAACGACCTTTCTTTGGAAGATTCATTGATAGTAGAGGTGTGGGAACAAGGTTGAGAAGGGGGTTGGTGGAGTTCCTTCGTTTCAAAACTTTCTATGATTAGGAACTTGAGGATAAAATGGTTTGGATGGACTCCAAGTATGGCAAGTTCTTTGTCAAATCTTTCTACTCTTCCTTAGCCTAAGAAAGAAGAAAGTCTTTTCCTACAAGCATAGACTGAAACCTTTAGGCACTAGTGGTGGTGGCTTTTTTTTTTTCCAATGGGAAGCAGTTTGGAGAAGGATTAGGGAAGGATTTTGATGCTAGATCAACTAAAAAAAAGAGGAATGGATAAGCCTGAATAAATGTTATACATGCAAAAACAAAGAAGAATTAATTGATCATATGCACCCTTCTATAAGAGAAAACCTCTTGAGTTGGCATGGGTCCTTTGCGAGAAGAAACAAAAGAATGCTTGGATGGCCACTCCCTTGTGCTTGTTCTGGACTTTATGGAAAGAAAAAAATAGGAAGTCATTTGAAGATAGGAAGTAATTTGAAGATGTTGAATAAATGGACCAAGCATTGGGGCACCCTTTTCATAGGCATTGTTAATATATTTCATTTTTGCCTATCAAGAAAAAAATTGTGTGGATCCCTAAAAACGACGGTAAAGATGATATTAAAGATTTTAGACCCATCAATTTGATTGGAGGATTTTACAGGTTTTTGGTCAAGATTTTGGCTAATAGACTTTAGAAAGTGATAGGAAATGTGAGTTCTGAGTCCTAAAATGCTCCTGCTCATGGTAGACAGATTTTGGCCATCATCCTCCTTGTCAACAAGGCTTTTGATTTAAGAGTTAAAAAGTATGACTTCTAATGTGATTTGCAAGTTATACATAGACAAGGCCTATGATCATACTAAATAGGAGCTCCTGATTTCAATGTTAAGAGTTAATGACCTTTGGTCAGAAATGGATGAGTTGGATTTGATTTTACATTTCAAGAGCTTGGTCAACCATGCTAGACAATGGGACTTCTACTAGTTTCTTCTAAAGCACAATAGGCTTAAGGCAAGGAGACATCCTACTCCTTATCAATTCATTTTTGGTGACGTTGGTCTTAACTTTTTCCTATAGAGGGTGATGGTAGGTGATTCTATCAAGGGCATTAAGGTGGGGGTTTATGGGGTGGAGGGGTTGACATTTTGCACCTTCTCTTTGTCAATGACACAGTTCTAACAGTTATCCTATGTTAGATGGATTCTTTTATGCTTTGAGGCTCTTTGGGGTTTTACAATCAATTGAAGAAAAGCAAGCTACTACCAATATAAAGAGTGGAGGATATAGAGAGTTTGGCTATTGGGCTGGGATATAGGAGGGGTAGCTTCCCACCAAGTATTTATTTATGTCACTTGGTGCTTATTTCAAGTCCTATTCAGTATGGGATTCAGTTGAGAAAAGACTTAAGAGAAGATAAGCTTCATGGAAATGTCAATATCTTTCCAAAATGAAGGAGGTCAACTTTGTTGAAAAACACTCTCTCCAGCCTATCAATTTTTTTCTTATTGTTATCTGCAATTCTAGGGAAGGGAAGAATCAGGTTGAAAAGAATTCAGGGATTTCTAATGAAGAAGGGCTATAATTGAAAAGAAAATCTATCTAGTTTTGTGGCTGACTGTTTGTTTGTTTTCAAAAGTCCAGTGGAGGCCTGGATATTAGGAGCATTGGGCATCTCCAAAAGGCACTACTGTCAAGTGCCTTTGGAGATTTGCTACCAAGCACGACAGCTTCTGGAGAAAGGTGATAATGCAGAAGTATGAGGGGAATGGAGGGAGGGTGGCATTCAAGTGAAGGTAGGGATGCTTATGACTCACACCTATGAAAATCCATAATGGTGGGTGAGGGTGACTTCTCTTGAGGATTAGATTTGCCATCAGCAATGGCCTTAAGGGTCAACTTTTGGCATGACCCTTGGTGTGGTGAGGATCTTTAATAGAATCAATTTCTAAGGCTTTTGAATTTAACAGTCTAAGAGGATGTGTAAGTGGCAGATTTTTTAGATAGAAAATTGATGAATCCTAAACTTAGAAAGATTTGTTTAGAGTGGAAGTTGATAAAGTGGATTCCTTATTGCCACTTTTAAACTCTTTCTCTATTTCTGGTGACTTGGAGGATTGGTTTGTTTGGAAGGATGATAGAAAGGAATCATTCTCCATCACATCATACTACTTATCTCTAGCCTCAATTGAAACTTCCACCTTCCTAGCTAAATTGATTTTTAGACCATCTCATGAAATGAGGGTAGAGTTTGGTTAATAGGTGTTATTGTGGCAAAGAACACCCTGAATCTATAGCTCACACTCTCATTCATTGCAAGTAGACTGCTGGTTTGTGGTCTATGGTGTTCTAATCATTCAATGTGTCTTTGGGTGATTCCCTATTTGGTTAGAGATGTCCTTATTAGTTGGCATGGAACTTTGTTGGAGCCGAGCACAGGACTGTTTTAAGGTTGATACAATCTGTTTTATTTGCTTGTCACAAAAGATTACAATCAAAGTTGTATCAAGAAAAGAATTCAAAGGAATTTTCTTTAGTTAGGAGTAAAGAAAGGGAGGCAAGACCATCTTATAAATCGGGACCAAGTATGTAAGCCTAAGGAAGAAGTGAAGTTGGATCTCAGGAGGATTTCTCTGAGGAATAAAACACTCCCATGGAAATGGTTGTGAAGGTGTCCTAATGAGAGGAAAACTTTGTGGCACAAGGAGCACCTATGGATCATGGTCAAAGAGATGGAACACCAAAATTTTTCTTAAGTGGGCATGCAATCATCCTGGGAAAGCTATAGCGCCGGGTTTTCTCTCATTTCTCTAACTTGTTTTTTGTTGCAGCATGGTTCAAAAAAAAATTGGTTTGGGGAAGATAATTGGTTAGAGTATCCACCTCTTAATGGTCAATACCCAAATCTTCTCAAGATAGCAAGATCTAAACCTCCCTCGTCTCATCCATTTTGTCCCTCTTTTTCCTTTCTCTTGGAACTTTTGTTTTTGCTGCAACTTCTCTATTACAGAAATGAAAAGCTTACACTTCTTATATCTTTTTTATTCAATGTAGCCTATCCAAACAAAAAAAAAAAAAAAAAAAAAACAACAACTTATAAAAAATCTTGTTTATTCAACGTGCTCTTATCATATTCCTCCTAGATTTAAGGGTTTAGTTTTGAACTCTTTTTTTCAGCTCTTTCTGAATCTAAGAACTTTCTTTCCAGCTAACTTAACTTGAAAATTTAAAATCCCACCAAAAGGACCTTTACATGGTTTGCATTGTATGTTATAGGTGAGGAGGTCTTACAAAGCTCTTAAGTGTATTGTTGCATTGTATGATTAGGAAGTGGGGAATCAATTGATCATCTCTTCCTCTACTGTCCAATAGCTTTAGGTTTTGGCATAAGCTGGGAAAGAAGCATCATAAATATGATGATCATCTCCTTGTTACGAACTCCTTAAAGGCAGAACTCTGAGCTGGTGGCTAATCTGAATTTTGGGTTATTTGGCCAAAGAGGAAAATCAATATCTTTTAGGATGGTCTATGGAGGCCATCTAGAATTTGGTATACCTTTGTTTTTCCTCCTCTTTTGGATTCTAACATTGAAGCTTTTTTGGCACTTCTTTTAGCTTTATAATACTATATTAGAACCTCGTTTATAGGTATAAGAGGACCATTGACAAGTTATGTCCAGAATGAAAACTGCCTCCAGAGTGTTTGGTAAAGTTGGATGTTGATGGATGTTTTTGAACCACCCAGGACAAGGTCTGTTTGAAAATCATTCTCAAGAACAATTTTCTATTTTTTAGAACAAAAAATAGTTGTCTAACTTAAAAAACATGTTTGACAAACTTTTAGTTAAAAAACAATTTTTAAAATTTTGTTTTGAAAACTTATTTTTTTTAGAACAAATTTGAAATATTTTTAATTGTTTTTGTAGAATCTTTTGAACCAATGGCACAGAATGTTTCATAAGTCCTAACTTAGCTTATATCACACAATTCATAAAAGAAAAATAAATAAATAAACAATAAAAAGCCCATGAACTCTCCAAGAATAGTGCATTATGAGCTCTATAGACTGTGCTAGGTTCTAATATATATTACAGAAGCATGTAATTATGCATACCATATTGCTACATAAAAAAGGGCATAACATGGTAGTCCACCACTCCATTTCTAAGAGAGGAAAAATTAATGGATATGCAACCCCTCCCCAAGAACCATGTATTGGGTAAGCATGGAGTCAAACCTAGAACCAACCATTCCTAAGTGGAAGTGCCTTACCACTTGAGCTGCTCATGGGAGTTAACCTTTGTGATCATTTTTACCAACTTGACATACCTTTTTGAGGAATCTTAAAAGAAAGGAAAAGCTCAAGAGGCTCAAGAAGGTTCAAACTGACATTTTTCACATGCTAATCATTTGGAACTTTATGAACTCCACATAGGACTGTGATAGCCGACAAATGTAAAAGATCCTCTCTTCCATTCTTGAAAGTCTAGAACCTTTCTATCAAAAGTTCTTATTGATCCTCTTAAATTCTGTTTAATCTTCTCTACTTCCCATGTGACCCCAACAATACACAATCTCATTCCACATACAATGTCTTAAAAAATCATACGACCAATTGTCTTTTATAGCATTATATAATTCCTGTTTGGAATTTCATCATGAGTGAATAAACAACATTTGGAGCAAAGATTTTTTGAGGTGTCAAGCAACAAATTGAATAATTCACCCCATATATCAAAACATTTCAAAATAAATAATTTATTTTAGGTTCAATATTTGGAATCAATATTTTATTTATTTATTTTTTTATATATAGGAGTTGGAATTGATATGCTAGATGCAGATAGATAATATCTTGTAAATTACCTCTCTTTTTTGTCAATTGGCGTTTCTTTTTATCCTTTCTTTTATGTTCCTTAATAAGCACTATTAATCGTCTTTATTCACTATTTTTTTTTTTTTGATAGGCAAACACACAACAAAAATATAATAGAAAAGGGCGCCTTAAGGCTGACCCAAGCATACAGGATGTATACAAGAGGCGCCAATAGGCTCTATTGGTTGTCAACAATTTTAACATTGTCTTTTATACGTACTTTCCATGTATCTTTAGCCAATTTTAATTTTTGTTGGCCATCTATTAGTTTTAACTGTTATTTGCTCATAAAAAATAATAATAAATAAATAAAATAAAATCATATAGGAAGTCAAGAGTTTTATTTTTAACTTTTACTTTGGAAAAGGTTGTGGCCTTCACTCATTGTAGTTTTAGCTTCTTCAAAGTCGAGCTATTAAAAAAATATAACTAACTCAAAGCTAGTTTATTGTTTTTCTACTACCTTTGTATCAACCAAGGGGGCAAAGAAGAGGCTTCACACGCTTATTAGTTCTCATGATGCATATGGAGAGTTTCTAATTCATTGTCTCTAATATAGACTTCCCCCACTTAAATACTATTACTATGTGATATATCTTGCTTTCCATCTAATTACAATACCTATCTCCCGACATTTCTATTATTAAATCATTTAAAACCCCTCTCAACGTGCCAACTCCCTCTATGCCCTAGCTCCTCTATCTCCCTGTCAACAAGAGAATTAATTATATTTCATTTTTCACTTTTGATACATTTTTGTGACTGTCCTTTAGAAAAAAATCTTTAAAGGAATATTTAGGCCAAAGTGACAAAATAATCCCCACTTTGAAAAAATAAACCCCACATGTTAAAAATTGTAAATATAACCTCAATTGAACATAAATATCTCCTTTTTTAAGTGTTTTGACATAAGATGTGCATACGAAAATTGATGGATGGTATTCTGTCACAAAAAAAAAAAAAAAAAAAAGAAGGTAATATTTCAAAATTTTAAAGTGTGAGTTATTTTTTCCAATTTAAGGATTAGTTTTTCCCTTTTAATAAAACATCCCTTCTTTTAAATTGATGTATAAAAATTTAAATTCAAAATTACAGTCATCAATGAATATGTAAACTGCCCTCACCATCCCCCGTTCATATAGCATGTGTTTCTCCTTTAACTTCTAGACTTTTATACACCCTTTTTTGTCATATGACCACTGTGCTCAGATTCATTATATTCTTTAATAATCTAATTGAATTTAGAGTTCAAATTCATTATGAAAGAATTTCCTTTCATAATTTGCCAAGCCTAAATACCTAGAACAATATTTAATCAAGTATAAGTTATTCATCAACCATAGATGGGCAATGGGAAATAAGTTTTTCCATACTAACCACCCCTTCCTTTTATTAGCTAGGAGTATCTAAAGAGATGCATCCTGAATCTCCCATTTAAAGCAAAACTTCTACCATGGAGCCAGAGACACAGCAGCGAAACATGATTAATGAGTAATAATAATATTCTGCTTTTTTCTCACTTTTTTGTTGGGTAAACTAGTACAAGTTAGTAATTAGTAAAATATGTAATTGCGGTTAAGGATTCGAATAAAGGCCCAAAAATCACCCTCTTGATATTCTGCCTCAAAATAGAAGGACCTCGGAACTACATTTGAAAGTCAAAGATACGGAAAGTGAAACTCATATTCTTTATTGATTACTTTGATTTCTTACCTTCAAGTAAACCAACAAAAGCCTTGCTAAAATGCAAAAGAAAACATCCACCAATTTCCAGTACTATGAGAGATATCATAAGCGGTCTGCGTGTTATGTAGAAACCAGGAGAAAAATACAGGAAACTTGGAATCACATCACAAGTTAAAAATGAAATGGTAATCGTAAGATTCCAAATTTTCCTGTCTTTTCCTCTGATCATTGATCAACCAAACCAAAACACACACACAAAATAAAACAAAATGAAAACAATAAACACGAAAAAAAACAATCGAGAGCAAGAAAACCAAGAAAAGAAAAGAAAAAAGACATTTCTAGTACAGCCAATGCACGATATACAAGAATTTAAAAGTGATCGCAATGGAAATGGAAACGGAAACTCCAATAGAACGAAACAAAACCTGAGGCGTCTGCTGCATCGTCCCTTGCCCACTTTGATCTGGCCGATAGTCAACCTGGATTGTGATCCTCCACGATTCAGCAAATAAATTTTACGATTCGGAAATTTCGAAATTCAAACGATGAAACCCTCAAAAAAAAAAAAAAAAAACTGTAAATCTTTCCACTACACAGAGTACATTAAAAATGATGTTATGACTAGAAACAACTCCGTTTTTCAAATCAAAGGATCAATGAGGAAAAATGTACCTTTGAGCTTTCTCATTGACTCGCAATTTGGAGTGGTTCGGAATGAGAGAATTGCTCGGAAGTTCGTTTTCATCGGCATCGACCAATGAGAGCTCGAACCGACTAGGATTGGGTGGAGCTGGTGGCGAGATATAAAGGTCAAATAAAACAGAACCAGAAATAAAAATTGCACCAACCCTGGAGCACTCAAAATTATACTCATTTTTGTGCTTATAGAATTGTCATGGAAAACTTTTATACAGATAAATGCTTTGGTGTTTGAATTTGATAAGAGGTGGGAAAATGATATAGAAAAAATTTAGAGAGGTATGAGCTTATTGTAATTTCTCATTGATAAGACTCGTAACGACTCTAGAGCGCCATGATCAAAAGAAGATGTACTAGTAGCAAAGTAGATATAACATACCTCCAAAAGGAATAATTCAATAGCATATACTTGTCAAATGTCATATTAATAACGTTCATGCGTGTTGGTGCATTGTCATTGCTTGCCCTGTTTTAGAACCTTCCCTTATATATAGCTAAACAACTTTTTACGTGTTGTGCTTTCATTGGTCTAATATGTAACTGAAAAATATTCATCAGGATTTGGGATGAAATCGTGTTTACATTAACGCGATTGATTTCGAATTATTTTCTTCATGGATGGTTTGTGTAACTATCAAACTAGGATGCTTGGCTGTCGTCGAGTGTCCATTTCAATGTGTGCCTATTGTTTTCAACGAGGATGACCCTTTGGAAACTAATAAAGTCCACAAATTATATACAATGACTTTAAATAATTGTCATATCAATACAACCTTGAGAGTTATTGAAAATTAGGTATGTGGATTTTATGGATTTAAGATAACTGGTCAACATATGTACAAAAGAAAATATACAAATGATTAACCCTTTTGAACAAGGGTACTTTTAACATTTTTTTTTCACTTTGCATATGTTTCCTACTTTGTAATTAACAACTTATTAACTTAAGTATTGCAATCAAATCATCTAAATTCAATTTAACGGTTCTTGTGTGTTATGAATAAAGTTTGCTTTTAGTACATCGTGTTGAATGGTTGTGGTTGATGTTAAACTATTGAAGTTTGATATCATCTATGTGAAAGTTTTTAAAATAAAGAAGACACTAAACTCTCCTTGCATTTATCTCAGTGAAAAAGTTATGATCTAAATTGTTATTCCAATGGAATTAGAGTTGCAACTTGGATAAGTTGATTAAATTGATGGTCGATTCAAGTCTAATTCGAATTAAAATGCAATCAACTCAAACTCAACTTGACCTTTAACTCGAGCTACTCAATCCAATTTCATTTTTTTAAATTTAAGTTAAAATTGATCGAATTAGATTTGGACTCAAGTTGATCGAGTTACCCTTAATTTAATCAGATTGTATGATTTAAAATCCACACATAATAGTTTTTATTTTTATAATAAAATTTAAATAATAAATAACACAAAAAGTTCAAGATGATAATACAAAAATGAAAATAAACTTCCATATCTTTTTTTTTTTAAATGCATGATATAAAAGTAAAATTAACTTATATATTTAAAAATAAATAAAAAATACATGATATAATTCTAATTTGATATTTTTTTAAAAATTCGAAAAGAAAATAAATATTATCATATAGAATAAAAAACATTATAAATATTATATAAAAATCAAAAGGTTGTTGGAACCTCAAATCCAACCCAAATTAAGTTCGAATTGAGAAAATTTAACTCAATCTCAATCCAAATAATGAAAATATTTACCCAAATTCATTCAAACATCATGTTGAGCTCGGATCAGGTTGGGCCAACCCGAAAAAGTTGCACCCCAAAGTTAAATGCAACAATTGTGCCAAAACATGTCAATGATGCCAATACTGCTTTCAGTTGGTTAAAGTAAACCGTTTGTGTTTCAAAGCCTAAACGGAGGAGCAGCATGTTAAGCATTAAAGGTGAGTGGACAAATGTCACAAATAATATAAAAATGATGCTCTAAGAAGGCAAAACTATTTGACCAAAGCGAGCAACACAACGTAAAGGCTCGCTTCTACCTCTATTATGAACGTGTGATCAGCCTAGTGCTAAGTGTCATATTACGTTGACAACAGTGTCCGTCATTGGCCTATCCCTCGCACCGTTCCCCAAGCAGCGCACGTTAGAACCAACTATGGCATCATCTCGTCCTCTGGACATCGACGTCACCGTCGTCTCCGCTAAGCACCTCAAGAACGTTAACTGGAAACATGGTGAACTCAAGCCGTACGCCATCTTCTGGGTCGACCCGGACCGCCGGCTTGCTACCAAACCAGACGAATCCGGCTCGACTTGTCCTGTCTGGAACGAGCGGTTCACCTTCTCCGTCAACCTTCCCCTCCACGGCTCAGTCCTCACTCTCGAAGTCTTCCATTCCAAACCCTCCGAGACCCCCAAACCCCTGGTTGGATCGCTCCAAGTCCCCCTCAAAGACCTGCTCGACTCGGACGATTCCAACCGCATCAAAACATTCCAACTCCGCCGTCCCTCCGGCCGTCCCCAAGGCAAGATCCGCGTAAAACTTGCCATCCGAGAACGCCCCTCACCCCCGGCGCCCGATTGCTATCTTACCCCACCGGCGTCCTTCTATTATTCCAGTTCCCCTCCTCCACCTGCGCCTAATCCTGGAGGATACTCCCACCTATCGCATACCATTCCTCTCCCTCCTCCGGTGCCTCAATCGTCGTCTCCGCATCCCTACGGCACCTTTTGCAATCCTTATCCTGGCTACTACGGGTACTACTCGCGGGCGCCGCCGCCGCCGCCTCCGAGGCCGTTCTTTGATTGGTCGGCGAATTACGGTGGGCCATCTGCGCCGGTTGATCATTCGCCCTATGATCAGAAGCAAATGGGGGTAAAGTACGAGGAGGCAAATATCAAAGACAGGGCCGAGAGTGAATTGGGTGCTCGGGACTATTACAAAGATCATCGCTTTGATTACTAATAAAATTCTAGGGTTTGGGTCCCCATGCCAGAGGTAATATTGAACATCTGGCACTCAATATTAGCTTTCCCATTTTATGGCATATTTCTATATAGACTATCTTGATTGTGGGTATATCTCAGGGCCATTGAATGCTTTGTTGATGAAAAGCCATGTGATATGAATGAATGAATGAATAAATGGTGGTTCTTTTGAGCAATTCTTGCTTCCATTTTTGGGATGGCGTTTATTGAATTGTTGTCCAAGTGTTTATATTAATATCTACCATGGAGCATATTGAATGAATATCTACCATGGAGCACACAAGATACAACCTTTCTTATGAATCTTTCCAAATGGTGGATGTGATAATGATTTTGTGTTTAATGTTGATTGCTAGTGATCTACATTTTAGCTGATGATTTTAGTTACTGCTTAGGGGCACTAAGTAAGAAGGTATAAATAGGATTCAAATGAACACATAGAATTGTAGCTTCAATGAAGTAAAATGTAAAAATGAGGGAATACTGAGAATTGATTGTAGGGGACACCCGAAAAAAGTGACCATTCAACATTTTGGAACATCAGTGCATGTGTATCAAATTAAAAGAAAATATTAATAAGACAGATATAAGGCAAGCCATACAATGTAGTTCAGAATGCTGGATTATCAAGAAATGACTTTGTTGTACAGGATCTTGTCATGTCCTAAGACCAGAGTTAGCCTTTTCTTTGTGTTATTTTGGGCTAGGCATTCTATTTTGTGTACAAAATAAAATTTAAGGTCTTCTTATGTCTTTGTCTCCCAAGTTGGTCATGAGCAGCCAAGGACATATTCCCATACATGCATTTTGATGAATTTTGGTATTTTTATGTTAGCTTCATTTGGTTTGTAAGCCTGCCATAGGGGAATGTTTTAAAGGTGCTTTTGAGGTGACGAGAAGAGTACCCAAGTTTAGCTGCAAGAGATTTCTTTGCATCTTGGGAGGGTAAGGCTCTTCATTTTCGTCCCTTTATTTGTTCCTTCAAATTTTCAAGGCGTTGCAGCCATTCATCCCTAGAACTATTTATTTTGAGAGCACCCAAATTGGATCCTGTTTCTACCTAGTTTTGGTTTATATTATTCTTTTCTTATATTTTCTCTGTTGTTCTTGATTTAGGAGTTTGTTTGCTCTTTTGCTCACTAGGAATAGTTTTCATTCCCCTTTTTTCATTTCCCAATCTTCCCTTATCCAACTAGGAAGCCTTAATTGCATTTGACAAGTTAGCTTCAGATTTAGCGGTATTGCTGTTTGGCTGCTCTACTTTATCATAACATGTCTATAGAATTAAGCATAGCTAAATGGGGATCTTTTAGATGATGAGTAGCAAGACAGGAAAGGACAGAAAAAGGGATGGTAAATACTTATATGAAACACTAGAGGTAGCATTTACAGAGAAAGCCTCTAAAATGATTTGGTTGCTTGCAATTTGGGTGAAATTGAGGGTGCTTCAAGGGCAAGTCCTCAAGAGGTCCAAAAGGACTGATTGAGGAGCTGTGAGAGAAGGCATGAGGGGCCAGGGTTGACATAAAAAATATGGCCTAAAGCTAAAGTTTGAACCATGAAAAAGTAATATTTGGTGGCCCCAGACACCTTGGAGTCAAGATCTTGTTTGACGTAGTTGCCTTGACGTTAACCTTATATGCCAAACTTTTGCAACTTCCTGATTTTCTTTTCCTTTTCATCCTAGGACGTGCAGAGTATGCACTTAACAACCTTTTAGTTTGGGGAATTACCCTATGAAAGTGGAATCTTGTAATGGGGAAGGATTTCACATTGGCTTATCATGAAAGGAGGATATAGGGTGACAAATCATGTAGGGTCTCCTTGATCCTTTTTTGTTTTAGCAAGAGTCAAGGTAGGATGAGTTTCATGTGATTTTGAGACAACTAAATATTGCTTCCACTAATTTCTTCTTCTTCTTCTCCTCCTCCTTTTTTGTTCTAAATCAGAAATTTATGGTTCCCATTAAGACTTGGACCTTTGGAACCCCTTATAAACCCGCCCTTGCCCTTTACCACTTGAGTCAGGCCTTAAGGAACTTTGGCTCTCAACTAGGCTATTTGATGTGATCAAATGAGTGAATATTCAAAGTGTATAAAGAAGGGAGTAAACCCAATCGATGAGCCACCAAGCCGACTTTGACTTCATTTTTTCTAATGTATTGTCTGAGGACTGAGGAGTATGGTAGATGCTTGGAGAAATGTAATTGTTGCCTCAAGGGTTCTCCATCCATGCTTTACCAACATTTCATAGCATTTTTGACATTTTAATCAGTGTGTGAAATGACTTGTCAATGTAACCATTTACTGAGGTTATATAGAAGCATCAGGTGTGAGTGAATCCAGTTATGTTCCCATATTTCACTAATTTTGAAGCAAATCTTTTGTAATCCAACTGTTCAACTTAATAATAAGAAGGTTGGACCCTCTACTATTATGCAAGGCCTACTGTATAAGGAGAAGCGATTACTGATTGGGGCGAATAAGTTTTTGCATGTCTTTCAAAAACTGGATGGACAGGACCTGGTTTTCAGGGTGGCCCAAAGTTAGCCTAAGTTGGGCCAAAAATAGTAAACAACGGTTGGAAGCTTAAACTGAGCCCAATATTGTCTGTACCCCACGGCTGAGATCAGGACATGAGTGCGTCACACTGGGTCACCAATGTTAGCCCCTTTTTGGGTTAGCCCAAATCCTCATCTTGGGCAGCCCGTTTACCTAAACCGGTTCAATTACCAAGCTGAATCCATATTATTTTTATAATATATATATTATAGATCTAATGATCATGTGTGATAATAATAGATTATAGATGGTAAGAGCAATATTTACTGAATTATATTGGAATAAAATAAGTTGGTATTTAAAATTTTTAAGAGTACAATTGGTCATCTGGATTGGTGGATGAGCCTCTGAAAAAGGCTTGTTTAATTTTGTTATCTAGATTAATTTTTCATGATACACTTTAGAAAACCAAAATAAAAATAAACACTATTATATACTATTATTATATATTCAATGGTCACGAGAGTATAAATTATTATTATCGTGAAATTAAGGTTTGGTTAATTTCAATTTTAATGATAATAAATAAGGTTAGAATTAATAATTTATTTTAAATGTGTTTAGACAAAAAGATTTTCAAAGATAAATTAAGTTCAAGGAAAATCAAGAAGAATAAGATTTCAAAGAAAAAATCAATCAAGACTATTTGTCTAAGATATTTTTACAAAGTTATTGGTGCATGATAAATTTCATTTTTTTTTTTTTTAAGTACCTGGAATCATCCAAGTGCATAAAATCGGTTTTATTCTTTTATAAATTGGATTAATAACTATTTTAAATGAAAATCATTTTTGTTTAATGCTAGTCATAGTTGAAAAGATGTTCAAAACTTATCCAAACAGTTTTACTTAAAAACTTTATGTTAAATATGTAAAAGTTGCAAAAGATATAAAGTTCATTTATACATCTTTGAATGGTTTTTAATCTTAATTTTTCACATTGAAACAATTCAAGTCATTAAAGGTCATTTGTGCATCATTTTCTCTTTTTTTTTTTTTTTCTATTTGTTTGACTAGTGGTGGACCGATTGGACCAAATGATTGATCGATTCATGAAAATTTTCTAAGTGGTAAAAGCTTGTTTCAACCCATTGAATTGGTGATTGACTGGTTGAGTTCCCATGACCTAATTAGTCATTTTTTATACCTTTTGACCCCCAGCGGTTAGTAATCGTTACTGGTTGACTCCAAACCATGCCTAACACCTAGTTTGGGCTTCAAACTCATATTTCAAGGTTTCAAACTTCTTATATTGAATGAGAAGAGTTTAAAATCCTTATTGAATTCATGTGAGCCTTATGGGAGTGCTTTTTCTTAGTGCACTTTGCTTTAAAATTTGCATATCTATTAGGGCACCTCAATTCTAGTTTATCTTGTATTTACTTGATTTTAAACATGCACTAGGATTTTGTAAGATCAACTTTTTATTTATTTATTTTTTATTTTTTTATAATCTTTGTTGGGTGAACTTAAGTATAGGGCATCACTTGTAAGAAAAATCTAAATGTGAGGTATTATTTGGGGAATTAAAAAATGAGACATTTCTTGAGGAAATTTGTAAGTGCTCATTGAAATCGGTTAATCTAAGTATAAAACTTGAAGGTTTGGTTTGGAAGCCTTAGTATAATAGAACTTTAAGCTTAGGATTGAAGTTAGAAGAGTGTAGATGTAGGTTGAGATTTGATTGAATCACTATAAATCTTAAGTTTGTATTTGTCCATTCCCTACTCTATTTAGTCATTTGCAATTGATTTTATATCAATTTTTATCATATTATTGCTTATATAATCACTTGCATTCTATAATTGTTAACTTTACAAAAGGTCACTATCACCTTATTCACTCCCCTCTAAGATGATTACTTTAGATTGGTATTGCTAAAATCCTAACAATTATCATTAATATCATCATCATATTATGATGATCACAATTATTTTCTTAGATCGGAAGTAAGCATAGGATGATTTGGTGATTTAAGAGAATTTTGAAATTAAAAAGAGGTATTAATCGAATTTTACAAGATTTTTTTTTTTTGCTAATTTACATTCTTTCATATTGCCACTTAAAGATCCCCACACTTGGATCATAAAATATTGGGAAAATCATGTAAGGGTGTACTTCCCAAAAAATATAGATTTTTTAAGAACTTTTACAAAATATTCAAGAAACATACACTCCAATAGTAAGTAACAAGATTACCCTTTTAATAGTTTTCTCCTCCAAAAGCCAATTAATCCAATTCTTTTCTATAAATAAGCTTTACAGATAAAAACCACAAATTTTCAAGATTTTTCGTATCACTTAAATGATTAAAGTTGATATACCATTTCTTTTCATTATATTTTGCTTTGTAAGAGATAAATTTGAAATTTAGATTCAAATTTTCTCTAAATATAATAGTGGAATCTTATAAATGTCTTTTATTTTATAAAATTTACGCATTTTATATATTGGTATCACCTTTTTCACATTGGTATCCCCTTTTTGACATTGGTACCGCCTTTTTGACATTGGTACCGCCTTGTTGGATATTCATATCAATAAAATGATTAAAAGTTTGATATACCTTTTCCTTTTCCTATGTGTTGTTACGCAATAGATCATCTTGATTTTCAACTCTTTTAAATTTGAACACATGACAAACTAATATGCCTCATTTTTTTTTTCTTTCTTCATTTTACCTATAAAGTAATGTATCTTTTAACATTTTTCTCGTTTAATATGCTATCTACACATTCTCTCATTATTATTTTTTTAAATTTATTTATTTATCACTCTTTCATATTTTTTATATTTATTAATTTTAATTATTTATGAACACTATTAACATAAAATAAAAATAACAATATATGATAAATAACTAATAAGAAAAATTAATATAAAAATAAAATAAATACATAATGAATAAATTTAGAGGTTTATAAAATAAGATTTTATATATTCATGCTAAATAAATTATTTATTTATTTGATAAATCTTATTATATTTAGATTAAATAAAAATATCTTTGTCATATTATTTTATTGTTTATATATATATTTTTTAATTTTAAATTTTCATATGAAATCAAAATCAATGGTCATGATTTGAACTTGTTATTTATGATTCTAACTTGATTATAATTCTATTTTTTTAGTTAAAATGTTTAATTTTTTATTTATATAAAATAAAAACTTGATCATGGTTCTAATTTGTTTACTTTGTTAAATTTTAAGTTTTTTATTTATATAAAATAAAAAATAAAAAATATTTTTTTTGTAAAAGGTATAATTAATATTTAATATTAATTTTCTCTTAATTTTATTAAAAATTAAATTTTTACATATTAAAGTTGCGCATCAATTGACACGAACCTTGGAAAATAGGGTTAGTATTAACTTTTTATGAAAAAAATTACCATTGTGAAAAGAAAGATGTACCACTTTTATGCGGTTTATGGTAAGGATGTTACGAGTTGTTACGTGTTTAATGTCTTATATAATAATAAAATAATATGAATTAATCGGTATTATTGTGTGATGACACCCACTTAATTTACATTATTTTATCATTACATAAGATGTTAAATATGTAAAGGGTGATAATATATCTTACGATAAAAAAAAAATGATACATTATTGCTAGCATTGTATTACTTTTAATACACTTCAATGGTACTTTTTCCATGATAAAAAAAAAGTACCCCTTTCATAAAACAATGATACTATTTTCATAAAATAGTCTCACCCTTTTTATAAAAGGTCGTAACCCCTTTCATAAAATAGTGGTACCTTTTTTTCCAAGAGTTGTATCGATTAATGCGTTATACAAAATTTTTAATTTTTAATAAAAATAAAATAAAATAAATATAAATGATTAAATAATTTTTTATGAAGAATATATATATTTTTATTTGATATAAATGAAAATTAAATATATTAATTTTTATTTTAAATTTGTCCTTATTAATTATTTATTATATATTATTATTTTATGTTTAAAGCGTTTATAAATAATTAAAATCAATATATATGAAAAGACGAAATGTTGAAAAAATTAAAATTAAAAAGATTTTATGAAGCTAACATATTAAAAAAAAAAAAAAAAAAAAAAAGGCAAAATGGTGGAGCTAGCAAGGAGTGAAGGAAAAATAGATGAATCAGTGAAAGAAAATTGAAATAAGATTGAGAGGCGGCAGGCGGCAGGAAGAGTCGAAGAGAGATGGATTGAAAGGATAATTTTGAGATTTTGATGATTTTTCACTATTAAAGTGTAAGTTTACAAAATTATTCTTTCCAAAATTTTCTCAGTAGGGTATGATGACATGATTCCCCCTAAGAAAATCCATTGGAGTAATTATATATTTTATTATGATTAGTCCAAAATCTTTAGTAGCGTCTCCAAAAAGCCCGCGGCCCAGCGGGCTAAAGCCCGGCCCGATCCCATTTCTGGATGGGTCGGGCCATGGGCTCCAATTTAGGCCCGGCCCGTAGGCCCGCCACTTAAAATATATATATAAATATTCAAGAAATAGAAAATGCTACATTAATAAAAATATTCATTGCTAACTATTTTATTCATTGAATGTATACGTTACATTTGAAAATGTGGGATAAATTTACATCACTACAAAATAAATACATCCCAACTAGGTTGACACCTACTTATTTGTCAATCATTTGTACTTTTCAACCACAAAAATAAAAATAAAAATATGACATATATTTAGTAAAATATTTTAATCATTATCTCTTGGCGGTGATGGCGAACTATTGCAAATCCATGAAGATCTTGATGATTTTAGTTTTTCCATATCGACAAACATATTTTCTTCTTGAATAGAATCAAATATCCTTTTATCTGCTATTGCTCAGTCTTTCACACATATATTTGCTTCAATAGAATCCGGCGCTAAGCTGCATCGTTTATCACTAACTACTCTTCCACCTGCACTAAAAGCAGCTTCTGATGCAACTGTACTCACAGGAACTGTTAGTACATCACGAGCAATGATAGAAAGCATAGGATATTTGTGTTGTTGTGATTTCCACCATATTAAAATATCAAAATCTTCATCATCTTCAAATGAAATTAAATCAATATTAAGACATCTATCTAAATCAGTTGTGTTGTTTGGAGAACTATTTGTTGTCTTCTTTCGACTTTTTAACATTTCTAGAGCTCATTTATAAAAAGATGAAGAACTTGTAGATGTAGGTGGTAATTTAATAGAACTAATATCATCACCATATTTTTCTTTATAATAGTTATATAAATTATATAATAATGAATTTATTTCATTTTTAATTTCTTCAATTTTTATTTGGTCATTAAAATAAATAATTGTTAACCATTCATCCAAAGCTTCAAATTTCAATCTAGGGTCCACAATTAAACCAAGATAAAAAATTAAAGGTATTTCTCCCCAATATTTTCTAAATTTTTCTATCATTGCAAATATTGCATCATTAAATATATCCAAATTTAAATATTTTTGAAGTACAATCAAAATATTAGTTATTTGCATGACAACTCGGTTTGAAGATGAATAATATACACCACAAAATTTTTTTGTTGAAGTATCAAATACTTCAAAAAGATCTCTTAAAAGATCTGCAATATGCCAATCATAATAATTTAATACATCAATATCTGCTTCACAATCATTGTTAATTAATTGTATTTCATATAGTTCTACTACTTTTCTATATTTTGTAATAGTTTATAAGTGGAATTCCATCTAGTGGGCATATCCAAATTTATATTTCTTTTTTTTTCATATTTAACATTTTGCAACAATCAAAAAATAATTCATGTTTTGCTTGAGAACTATTAAGACCCGCAGCAATGCCTCTAATTTTTGATAATGTATCATCAACGTGTTTTAATCCATCTTTTACAATTAAATTTAAAATATGTGCACAACAACGCACATGAAATATTTTACATTGATCTTCTTTTATTTGTCAATATCGTTTTAATCTAGATACTACTGCATTATTATTAGAAGCATTATCTAATGATATTGTAAATATTTTATCACGAATGCCAAAATATATAATTTCATCATTTATTAAAGATGCTATATTTTTACCATTATGTGGAGCATTTATTATTTTAAATGAAATAATTCTTTTATTGAATTTCCATTCATTATCAATATAATGAGCAATTATACATAAAAAACCACTATGAGTTAAAGATGTCCAAATATCAGATGTTAAACAAATTCTTCCTTCAAAATTTGCAAAAAAAAATTTTAAATTTTCTTTTTGTGTTTCAAAATTTTTTATAAAATTTTTTTTAACTGTATTTCCAGAGCAACCTTGAAACTGAGGATTAACAGCTCGTTGCATTGTTCCTATAAAATCATGAGTTTCCATGAAATTGAAAGGTTGTTCTGTTCTTATTATATAACCAATCATTTCTTCACGACAATAAGATTTATCATAAGAAAATGTTTTTAAATTTCCACTTTCATCTTTACATAATTGCATATAATTTCTAATATCTACATTATTTTTAGTTTTACAATTTTCATGATGCCTTTTTAAATGACTTGTACCTGTATTTGAGCCACCACTAAGAAGTTTGTTACAAATTTTACATTTTGCTTTTATTTCTTTTTTATTATTTTCTAAATTTATTTCTATTCTATCAAAAAAATTCCATATATTTGAAGTAAATTTTTTGCTATCACATGCATTAGATGAAGAACAAGAACCACTTGCCATAATTATAATTATTGATAAAATATTATGCTAAAAATAATAAATGTAAAATTAAAATGTAACAAATAAATAAAAGTAAAGGTGGAGTATGTTACTAAATTGGAGAACCGAATCATAAATTCCTTCAAATTTGAACTCTTTGAACCACCAATACTTGTTTTTCACCACTAATAATATTGAATAATTTGAGACAAAATGCAATAATCGGAAATATTGTGGAATGGGAGAGAGCTTAAGAGTTGAGATAATAGAAAAAAATTGAGGGTATTTAATATTTATAGGGATTTAAATATAAAGATTTAATTTTTTTTTAATCAAGACCGTTCAACGGTCATAATATTGAATTGAGTGGCAGGCATGTTCAACGGTCATGTGACCGTTGAACAACCAACTCACTTTTATTTTTTTTTCAAAAATCATACAACATTTCTAATATATATATAACTAATACAAAATAGTTACACAAAAGAGGGCTAGCTCAATTGGTGGTTAGCTCCCTTATGGATCCATAAGGGAAGGGGATCCCTTCAAAACTGAAAACTATTTTAATTTTTACCCAAGCCCGCTCGGGCAGCCGGCCTGCCAAGCCTGCCCAGCTTGAGGGCCCACAGGCTGGGCCACGGGCCTTAGATATACCAAGGGCCCGCCCCGACCCGTTGACCAGTCAACGGGCTTAGTGGCCTGCCCCGGGCTGGGCCATGGGCCTTACTCCTCCGGGCCGGCCCATTGGAGACCCTTAAGATTCTTTACACAAGGGATCAAGGAGTTTCCCTTCCCTCAGTCTACCCATGTGAATTGATCATCCAAATCTATATCATCATTTTTAAAATACATCTTTGGATTTCTAAAATTGATTTGTGTTATCATGACAATTGAGTTTGAAAAAAAGATTTCTTTTTTTAAAAAGTGAAAAATATTTTTTAATACATTGAAAACGTGGAAATCAACTATATTACTTAAAACACTTTGTGGATTTATGCTATAAAAAAAATCTATGAATATAAAATATGATTTTTTTTTTTTTACAATTTTTAGTAGGTTTATATTTTGTCTTTTCACAATTTTATATTCAGTATTTTCTTTTTAATTTAGTAGAAATTTAGCACCAAATACGATTTTATAATTTTTTGCCTTTAAAAGATAAATTTGACCTTTTAAAATCAAACATATATATTTTTAAAAAATAAAAAATATATTTTAAACCAAATCAAATCATATTTTTATCTATTGTGATTAACAAACAATAATGTTATGTATGATTCTTAAAAAGTACCACTAAGAAAAGAAAAAGATAGAAGAAATGATTTTTTTTTTCATATTTTATTTATCATAAATAATGCAAAAATTAAAATTAGTTAAAAACTAAGTAGGTGTTTGATAAACCGACTTAATAACTTAAAATTTTAAAGTAATTTAATAATTTAATTTAAGTCATTAAATAAATTAAGTATATTTAGTAAAATAAGTTAATGGTACGACTTAAAGTGAAAAAAAACTTTAAGTAATAAATAAAAATAATTAACTTATTCTTAAATTTATATCTTCATTTTATATTTTTTATCCTTATTTCTCATAATAATCCCTATGATATCTTTTGTTACTAAACAACCTCTGTTATTACTCGACCTTTTTTACCCTAATTATAATTTAGAGTAAATTTTAAGTTAATTTTATCAAACAAATTTAATATTTAAAGTAAAAATTAAGTAATAAGTTTTAAGGTATAGTTTAACTTAAAATCAACTTAAATAATTGAGCAATAAGGATTAAGTTTTACCAAACATCCCATAATAAATTTTCAAATTCTTTAATATTTATATAAAGAAGGAAAAATAAATGAAATGAGTTTGCAGAATCATGTAAAAATAATTTATTAACTTTAAACTTATATTTAATTCTAAAAAAATAATTTTCTCATATTTGATACATTATATAAAATAAAAAATTCAAATATAATTAAAATCGGCTAAAATCTATACATTTTTTTAATTATTTAATATTTAAAAATGAAGTAAAATGAGTTAAAAAAAAGCATATAAATAATTTCAACTCTACTTTTTATCTCTCTTATTTTTTTCCCTCTCTATTATTTCCCTTCTAATTTTCCCTTAAATTTCCCAACTACCAAACATTCATTCCATGTAAAGTTTTCATAGTCAAAGTTTGACAGAGCTGATAACTTCTAAGTTTTAAGCAATAATATCATCATTATACCTTGAAGGATATCCCCTCTACAGCACAAATGTATATACATTTTTTCACATGAATTCATCTTCCATATAAAGTAAGTTGTCGTTTTCCATCTCAACCCAATAATTTTCACAAAAAATTGACCTTCACCCATGATGCATTGAAGCTTGAAGTTCATTAACTCATCCTCATCCAGACATCTTTCAACTCCATCTCCTATTTAATATTCCGTAAACTCATCCTCTCTTATCCGAACAATCCTCCTGATCAACCCCAAAACCTTATCTTCCATCTTCCGTAGCAACTTGGAATTCTTTACATCCATTGAACACACTATACTCTCTGTATTGCTTAAATCACATGCATGCGCCATTGCTGGCTTATCATGATATGTGTGGAATTTTGGATGGACTTCTCCTCATCGTGAAACTCGTGTGTACTTTTAATGGCTGCTGCCTCATACCAACAACACTACTCATTTTTTCTTTCTCTTCTCTTTTTTGATGTGTATGATCGAAAATGGTAATGTCCATAGGGTGTTTGAAAGGATGTTTGTTAGGAAAATCCTCAGCTTTTCCATGATCTAGACATGGGGTATCCAAATCTGAAGCCTATGTTTGAAAAGAGAAACAGCTAGGGTCTCTCCCCTTATAATTTAGAAAGAGAATTTGATCGAGTGGTGGATGAGTCACTGCTTGGTTGCTTGAATTCACCATGTTTTCTCTTTTTTTATGCATATGATTTTAAGTGTAAGAAAGTGACACGTTGTCGATTGTTTGTTGGGCGTGTTTGGAACGCAGGGATAGGAATGAGGATGGAATAAGAATAGAAGTGAATCACCGTAGTATGTAGTGTTAAGATATAGACTCACATATCTCACAATAATTCATGATTATGCTATTCACCTCTTCAATTTGTTTTCTATTCGTTCAAGAGTATGAGCCACTTATGTGTAGAGCCCAAACGCCATCACGAGTCTTGGATAATGGGCCTAAGACCCGTGAGACCCAATAGCCCAATGGGTATGATCCCTAAGGCAGGAGGGTATAAAAGGTCAAGGTTCTGTTCATTTTAGCATATCACATTTTTTAATAGAACAGAATCTTAATCTCTCCCGCTTCCCATTGCCAGAAAGAATCCAGTGACGGTGGTTACCCTCCTCGGCCTTAGAAGACCCATACATCTTCAACCAAAATTCATAAATGGATTCAGGTATGTTCTTCCATGTGAATAAATGCATGTTTTAAGTGAATTCATAAATATATTCTGCATTTGTTTTGGTGATAATGGAGATCAAAGATTAATTTATCATGTAGAAGGGAAGAATCGTGTTTGTTCTTTTTACTTAATTTTAAATTAAATAGGAATTAATAATATTAAATATTAAATTGTTTGTTTTTTTTAGTATTTTATTTCAAAAATCAATATGTTACTTTTAATATTTAGAAAAAATTAAAAGATTTTGGTTGTTTATATTCAACAAAAAAATTTAAGAAATAAATAATAAACCAATAATTTTTTTTTAAAAAAATTGAAATTTGAAAGCAAATTGCTTTTAATAAAAAGTTTAAAAAACAATCATCACCTTCGTGAGAGCGAAATTTGAAGCATGTTTAGGAGTTATGTTTTACCAACTTGAAACATGTTTATATATTTTTTTATAATTTTCTTTTAAAAGTATAATGAAAGCATATTTTAATTGTTTTTAATTGTTTTCTAAGAAATATTTTAGAAAAAAAATTGTATAGATAAAAAAATGCTTGAAACTAAATATATAAAAGTTATTCTTTAAAAAATAAATTAAAGAATATTTCAAGTTTTTAAATACAATTTTGTTTTAAAAAAATATAAAAAAACTACTTTTTTTTTTTTTTTTAAAAAAAAAATTATACTTCTCACAAACCCCTTTTTGATAATTATTTTCAAAAACATCCAAATATGCTCTTAGTTTCCAACCTAGTGAATTTTTCATTCATATTCTCATTCTAAAACCTAATTTAAAGAATGAAATTGATTTATCTTTTTCATTATCATTCTCTATATATTCCAACAGTAACATGAGCTAAAATATGAATGCTTCTCTACTTGTTAGAGAAGGTAGGTAGTTATTAAACATATAATCTGCTTTAAAATTTTTCTATGTATCATGATTATTGAATTTGCGACATATAATCCACAAAGATTTAAACACATACTACATAATGCAATGCACACACACCTTTAGCTGAAAACTATCATTATAATCATTTTCCACCAATTTCATGATAACAACATTTCATTTTGTACACGATTGTTGCGATGATTACGTTAAGTTAATGTGTTTATTCAATTGAGCACCCACAATATATAAATATATATAAAGAGAGAGAGATTAATGTGTTAGTTCAAAGGGTATGTATATGATATATTTAAATAAAAAAACCATAATTACCAACATAAGTTAATAACAATTTGTAGGGCCCTTTTTTCCTTAGTGAGTGGGGAATCATCTTCAAATATGACCTACGTGTTTCTTGGAACAACAATGATACATAGAATGATCACACACGGGTGATTGCTATTGAAATTGTGTTGACTATTGCAACATATCAACTTTATCAAGGGACCCATTCGATCCGAATCTATCTTTTTGGTTTGTGCTCGACAACAATCATTTATTTTCTTTTTTTTTTTCTTTTTTTTCTTTTTATTAAAAAAATAGGAAAAGAACTTGTGGAGGATGAGCATGAATACGTGGAAGCACAAATGATGGTGTGTCCAATGTATTCCTCCCAAAAAAGAGGCATTGTTTCATTCTAGAAAGGAGAAAGTAAGTAATGGTTTTGTATCATCTAATACATGCAGGGACTTGTTCATGGAGACCCCTTCTGTTGGCTGTGGGTGTTTGACATTTAAGATAAAGTTAGGACAAAATCCCTATGTATTGTGAGGCACTATTGCAAACAAAGATGTCTTATCCTTGGAAAAATCGTCACTACTACTATTTTGTTTTAAACACACACCTAAAACAAAAATCTTATGATGGGACATTGAAAGATTGAAAAACCAATAATGGAGTCGTAAGGTTAGTGATTTTCAATTTTGTCACAATTTTTTTTGTAAATGGAATTTGGTACAAGAGAATAAGGAGTAGAAAAAGACAACTTATTATTTCTTTTTTCAATTATAGTATATGAATAATTTAAATAATAATAAAAATAAAATTAAAAATAGTTTTGAATTTCAATGGAAATGATACCATACTTGTAAGTGAGATGTCAATTGATTTCTAATGAATTTTTATTTCTTTTGTGCAATACATGATTTAGAATATATTAATTAAATTACTATTTTGCTCATTCATTCTTTTTAAGTTTGTACGACCTTTTTTTACAATTAATTTTTATTTATTAAGTAAATACTAGTTTTTTTAATAAATAAAAAATAAAAAATTATTTTAAATTATATATGAGGGTATTATTATCAATTTATTTATTCTCCATTCTTATTTTCATTATTATCAAACATCTACATAGGAACAAATAACGATTCCAACCTTATATTTCTAAGTGTATTCATATATAAGAATTGAAATCATTAAAGAAAAGTAGGAATAAAAACCAAACATTCATTCTCATTCTTCATTCTCATATATCAAATTTTGTCTAAATATTTTATATGCAATAAAACTTTGATAATTAAATGTTTGATAAGTTAGTAATTTCACTTAAATGATAAATTTTTTTGGTCTCAATTTGGGTCAATGTACTAAATTAATAGCTTCTTTAAATGCATAAGATAATTTTTTTTTTTTAAGAAATCCTTAATGACCCAAGTAAATATAAATTAAAAATTGATGAAGTTCATAAAAAAAAATAACAAACAAAAATTCATAATATAGTATTGAGTAATTTTTTTACAATTTTTATTTTTCTCAATTCAACTCTTTCTCAAAATGATAGAATATTTGAAATCTTTTAATCTTCTAAGACATTAAATTTCAACACCAAATCTTCTTATTTTAAGAGTTTATATTCTACAAAAATAATCATTTCTTCTGTTTTAGAGTGTCTTAAGTTTTTATGCATTAACTTTTAACCACATTAATTGTTTTTAAATTTATAAATCATATATGTATAAGTACTATACAATAAAACATAATAAATTTTCTAAATGAATAAATATTTATTTATCAATAAATTAATAAATTATTCATTTATCAATAAATTAATAACCTTTTAAGATTATCATTTCTCTTGGTTGCGGAAGTATCATTTTATAGCAGTTTTACTATAATATTAAATAATTAAAAAAATATAAGTTAATAACCTCCTAAAACAAGAATTTCTCTTGATTAAAGGAGTATTATTTTATAAAGATTTTACTATACTATTAAATAATTAAAAATGAAGGTGACTTGAACAAAAGGTCTTGATGCTTCATGAAAATGAACTGTCCTACTAGAGCCAAGTTGAAATATTTCCTTCATGCCTTCATCTACCATTGGGCAAATTGGTTGTTAGAAATTTGAGGGAAGATGTAAAGAAAGGAAAATAAAAAGAAAAAATAGAAGGAAAATAAAATGTAAATTTAAAGTAAATAAATTATTTTTATATATTTCTTTAAACTCATTTTATTTATTTAAAGATTAAATAATTTAAAAATGGATAAATTTTAAACTAATTTTAATTATATTTAATTTTTTCTATATTTTTCATGGTTAAATTGAATATGAGAAAATAATTTTCTCTTAACATTTAAAAAATTTTTTTTTATTACTTTTTAGGAATAAATATAGATGATGATTATTTTTTTTTATTGAATATGAAAAATTAAAATATTTGATATTTTATATTTAGTTAAAAATAACTTATTGATATGGACTAACATAATTAAACTAATCCTATAAATAATAAATTTATTTTAGTTAAGTTGATTAATATTAATAAATTACTTTTAATAAAATAAAAAAAATTAAATATTTCGACTTTTTTTATATAACGGAAAAACAAACACCATCGTACTCTAAAGAAACCTATTATTTAGAAAAGGAAAAAATGAGGGCAAATTCCTGACCGGAAAAATAACTTTGAAAGGCAAGTAGGTGATTCATTGACGAAGGGGACTGAACAAAACATAGAGGAATGGCCAGACTTTGTTCGAGCCATTATATAATTTGAGACTTCATTTGAGCCATTACTTTGATCGTGATGGTGGTATGCTGACACTCCACTTTGTGCATGGGCCTTGTACACTTCGATTGGAGGGCCTGGGGGTGGGAGTACCTGGCTCTTGTTTTATTCCCGGTTGTAATCGATTCTACGCAATTGAATGAGTCAACCCACCAGCCATTATTGCTGATATCTATTTCAATTTCTATTTCCCAGCCATTGGATTTGATTCATCGAATCAAAAACAAGAGGCCAGGAGCCAGGTTTACACCTTACAACCCTATCTGGATGCAAGAATGCTTCACCTCAAGTGCCCACCCAGCATACTCCTAAGACTCATAACCACTTTTTTTTCCTAGGAAGTCAACAGATAATTATTTGCCAAGTACTGTAGCAATTTTTAGAGTAAATTTTTCATTTTCGGAAATCAATAATTGTAGAAGAACCACTTTTATTTTCATTATAAAGAATATTTCTAGAAATATGGTGGATATATTGCTTAGTAAATGATAAAGTAAGTGCAGAAAATGTTAGGATGTTCATTGGTCCCTACCAAACCGATAATATCGACTGTTAGAAGTTTACAGTGTAATTTAGGTTATTAAAGTATAAGTATATGGGAATATGATACAAATATACGAGACTAAGGCATAAAAGAATGAAATTAAAGAAGAAAAAAATGGAAAATGCAACTATTTAGATGAGATATGTGGTAATAAAATCAGATTGTATACATAAGATAGCATGATTGATTTTACTTTCTATAGATATGATAATAAGATCTTATAAATACTTTTTATTTTATAAAAATTTATAAAATTCAAACGTTCATGAAAATCATTAAAATCGATATATTTTTTCTTTTTTCTACATATTGCTTGGTCATAGTTAATCTTTAAATCGACTTTCTATAAATACGCTTTACAGATAAAAATCATAAATTTTCAAGATTTTTCGTATCACTGAAATGATTAAAGTTGATACACCTTTTTTTTTTCATTATATATTGCTTTGTAAGAGATAACTTTGAAACTTAGACTCAGATTTTCTTTAAAGAGAATAATGGAATCTTATAAATATTCTTTATTTTATAAAATTTACACATTTTTTACATTGGTATCGCCTTTTTGGATACTCATATCAACAAAATGATTAAAGTTCGATATACCATTTCCGTTTTCTATATGTTGGTAGGTAAGAGATCACCTTGAAACTAGACTCAGAATATTTATGAAGCCAAGTCAAGAATGACAATCATCCAATTCAAATTTTCTCTAAATGCAATAATGGAGTCTTATAAATACTCTTTATTTTATAAAATTTGCACTTTTTTGACATTAGTATTACCCTTTTCAATACTCATATTAACAAAATGATTAAAGTTCGATATACCTTTTCCTTTTCCTATGTGTTGTTAGGTAAGAGATCACTTTGAAACCAGAGTCAGAATATTTATGAAGCCAAGTCAAGAATGACGATCATCCGATTCAAATTTTCTCTAAATGCAATAGTGGAATCTTATAAATACTCTTTATTTTATAAAATTTACATATTTTTTACATTAGTATTATCTTTTTCAATACTCATATCAATCAAATGATTAAAGTTCGATATACTTTTTCCTTTTTCAATGTGTTGCTAGTAAGGGATCACCTTGAAATCAGAAAGCCAAGTCAAGAATGACAATCATCCGAGGGGGAAGAATGATGGTAAAATAAGAGATTCAGTTAATAGGTTCAATCTATGAGAGAGGTAGGCTACATTCAAACCACTGAGGGCAGATACTAGCAATCTCCATCAGTGATGGATATAGCGTACATGCACCGAGAAGACATTTGGGTTGGCTATTTGCAGCAATGATATGAAGCCAAGATATGCTATGCTGGCTTACATTAGCTTTATTGTCCAGTGCCCGTTGCTGACAACCCAATGTTCCTGGTCCTTGTGTCCTCTTTCATCTTTCTCGCTGGTGGCTTAAAAAAGGGCTTTTTTTGAAGTTGCTTTTCAGCCAACATGAATATTCCCCTTTCCCCCCCTCTGTTTTGTTTTTTTTCCCTTGTTCCTATTTCTTTTGAATACTTTCTTGTCATTTAAAAATTAGATATAAAAAATGGAAATTGCTAAGCCGACGTTAATGGTACCCGCCAAACAAAATATCCGACTTATTGAATATGTGTGGTGGGATTGAGATGGAATGAATAAGGATACAAATTAATGAAATTTAGGTATAAAAATATAAATAAATTAGATTATGATACAAATAATGAGACCTAAAAATATTATTTTGTACTATTTGATTGGTTGCATATTTTTAATAAATATCGAAAAAATATGCTTTTTTATTGTAAAGTCCATTTATAATTTCAAAAGTGTAATATTCATAATATCATACAAAATTTGATCAAAAAAATAATTAAAAAAAATTAGTCCCATTTTTTTTAAAGATACAATGAATGAAATGTAAATATAAAACTACATACAAATAATGAGATCTAAAAATATTACTTTATACCACCTGATAGTGTATTTTTTAATAAATATCAAAAAAGTATTCTTATTTATTGTAAAACCCTTAAAAAATAAGAGTCCAGTTATAATTTCAAAAGTGTAATATTCATAATATCATACAAAATTTGATAAAAAAAAAATAATTAAAAAAAAACTGGCACTGCTCTAGCTTTCAAATGAAATGACTATTACTTAAAATGGTGGATGCTTCTCATCTTTTATTTTTCTCCACCATTTTCAAAGTGTATGTTTATTTACCTATTGTTTTTAATTTGTTTTAATTAATTGATTTTTTTTCAAACATCCTTTCATTTTGGTACACCTAGTAGTATTTAAATAAATTAATGTTATGAGTTTTTCTTTAGAATTTTATTTTTTATAAAATAAAAAATTATTTTAAAAGAAGTTCAGTTTAATTTAAGAAAGGATTCAATATGCATCTTATAATTCACCCTTTCTATAATTATGTTTTCAACTAATTAGCATAATTTAATTATAACTAGTAAATGAATTATATAGAGATTAATTATTAAACATAATTTAACCATACCCTAAAAATATCTCATAACTAGTTAGTAATAATAAAAAAATTGGGAAATTATTCCATTTATTTCATCACAATATTTTTTCTTTTAACGAAAATCTTTTAGGCTATCTTTGTTCCTAGAAAGTACTTAGAAAAGAAAAAAATTGTTAAGAAATATGATTTTTTTTATATATTTGGTTTCATAATGGAAAATATGAAAAAAAAAAAAGAATAAGATTAAAATTAGTTAGAAATTTATATATTTTAAAATGATTTAATCTTTATATAATAGGGGGAAATAAATTAAATAAGTTTGATGAATCATATAAAAATAATTTATTAACTTTGAATTAATTTTTTATTTTCCTTAGTTTTTTTTTCACTTTTCCTCTTTATTTTATTTCCCTCGTATTTTCCTTCAAATTTTGTAGGAATCAAACATTATCTTAGGTTATGTTTAGTTCTTAAAAAATGCTAGAGGAAAAAAAAATGATAACAAGAAACATTTACCTATGTTTAACTAACATGCAAAATGAGATAGAAAAAAAAGAAAGAAAGAAAAAAAGTAATATGTAAAACTTTAAAATATTTTCTTTGGCATTTTTCTCAAAAATAAATGAAGAAAGTTTAGCAAAATGTATTTTTCAACAATTTAATTTTTATTCTATTAAAATTTTCATGGATAATTAAATAAGAGAACTTTCCTTCACAAATTTTCCTTCTATTTTTTCTTTTTAATTTCTCTTCTTATTATTATTTTTTTGGAAAATAAATATAATATTGAATAATATAATCTTAATAGAAGAATTAATGAAAATAGATTTTAGAGCTAAAGGTTGCAATAGGAAAGAAAAAAAAAATCTTATATAATATAAATATTTTGTAATAGATAAAAATAATGTACCATCTAATTTATTTCACCATCATTTTGATTTTTTTTATCAAAACTATTTGAAGAAATATAATCGTATATTTTTTTTCCTATAAACTTTAATTGAAAAATAGTTGAATTAAACAAAGTTTATTTAGGATCATGATTTTATTTTATTAAATAATTAAAAATAAAATATTTTATTTTAAAATGGATTTAATTGAATATTAATTAATTAATTAATTATAGATGTTTTAGAGGTTAGATGCTTGTTTCCAACGCTTAAAATGATACAAAAGCTTATTTCTATGTAAGAAGTGCATAAGGAGTTCAAACATGGCTATATAAAATTAGTTATATAGAGTGTTTGAACAATGGAAAGATGTATAAGACATCCAAATGTTTCGAACAACCTTATTATAGAGGGCATATTGAAACCTCATTTCCTAAATTCCTGTGCTCTTTCACATGCCCCTTTTTTTCCTATGCTCATTCTAGGGTGGTTTTACTCTCATTTCTCATCCATTCCACTTGAAATATGTCTTTGTAAGAGCTTTCTACTTTTTGACTAGTAACTTTCTCAAGTTAGTTTCTTATTTTTCTAATTCTTCTTGAGTTTTTTGTATTGCTTCTCATAGAGGTACTAGGAGAAGACATTTGTCCCCATCTAAGTCACCAATACCTAGAACACTTGTACATTCTTTATACTTCATTGACGATCCTTCTATTAACTATATTTGTTATACACAATATATGAATTCTTTTTATAAGAGATTTTTTGAGAGCTCCATTAAGCTTGAACACAAAATTGATTTATCTACTTTTGAGGATACTTCTATTCTCAAGATTTTGTGTGAGTATTGGTGGAAGCATACTCTCATTACACACATGTTCTATTCAAACATCCATGACTACATCTCAAGGCTACAATTTAGTGTTTCCATGTATGGTCTTTCCTTCATAGTTACCTTATGGCTTATTTATTAGGCCATAGACAACTTTACCAAGGCATTGCTTTACCCATGATTCCTTACGTCCTCTTTTATCCTCAAGAGAGTGAAACTACAACATGAATCTTTATAGAAAGGTTTTGAATTCAACAATTAGCAACTCAAAATTTTCATTGCATTCTTCTAAGGAGGGACATTGATATAGGTAGATTCATCTTAGATGTCATAGGCTCATGCACTTTTGATACCTTTGTTGACAATCTTTCGTTTTTGTTTATCATCTCTAGGATTCCTCTAGATGATAAGCTCAAGTTCTAGCATGAGTTTCCTAGTATTTGGCAGCTAACACATTTAATCCAATTATGTGAGGCATGTCACCCAACCATATTTAGAGGCCATGGAGGAGGAGGAGATTAGAGTGATTGAATAGCGACTTGATCATGTAAGACTATCTTAGGGTCATAATCAAGGTCCAAATGAGAGGGTTGAGGTTGTTCACATGGTGCTACCCTTTTTCTTAGTCAATCTTGTTTTGTTTTTTGCTTTAGCTCATGTTCATGTAGTAGATAGCTTTATATGAGATATTTTTTAGTTGTTGGTTTCTTGATCGATGAACTTTGAACTTAATTCTTTCTAAACTTACTCTAAAATGTTTTAAGAAAGGTTATACAAGTTACTAGAAGTTTCAGACCTCAAATCGGGTCTTTTTAGGAACTTTAAAGTGTAACCGGTTAAGGGAGCCTAGAATCAATTCAATTGGTCGACGGTTGGTCAAGGTTGCTAAGTTTTTTTTTTCTTCCAATAATTGGTATGTAGTTGGTTGAGGCATAGCCTTTACCAATCAAGGACCAATTGCATCTTCGATTCAGCTTAGAAACCCCAATGCCACCTATAAAACATTTAATACTCAATGACCAGTCAACTAGTTGAATCGATACTCAATCAATCAAGGGTCTTTTGTGGCTTTTTGGGTTCTCAAGTTGAAAACCTATAAAATGAAGTAGTCTACAACATTTATGGATATGAAAACAATTACATTCAATAAGAAAAACTCTATTTTCTCACATTTAAAGCTATTCTTATGAGGATATTAATTTTTCACTTGCAAATTCTTTAGGGCACCTTCAAATCCATTTTAATATGAAAACAATTACATTCAATAAGAAAAACTCTATTTTCTCACATTTAAAGCTATTCTTATGAGGATATTAATTTTCCACTTGCAAATTCTTTAGGGCACCTTCAAATCCATTTTAACTTTCTTTTGTATTGTGAGCTAAATTTGTTCTAGGTTGACCATTTTGTTTCATTATTATATTGAATCTAATGTATCATATGTTTTGAGTGTTGTACCAATTATAGTTTATTTCAAGCTGCTTCAAAGTCATTTTAAATTTAAGGTACGTATGCGTTGGATCTATTAAAGCATGAAAAATGCTTTTTGGATGTAATATACTTGGAATTTCAAAGAAAACATAAAAAAAACTTTATTCTAAATAATCAAATTAACACATCTACCCTTGTTAATTTAACTAATATTTATCCTCATTGATTTTAACTCATATTTATTTTCATTAATTTTAAGTAATAAATTTATTTATAAAATATTTGTACTTAAAATATAGTACATACATAAGTCAACTATAAAATATTTATTATAAAAAACAAGTTATGGATGTAGAATTATAATTCTAAAATATACTCTTATTAGTGTGGGCAAATGAGACAAAAATGGTTTGAAATTAAGAATAAACCAACTATTTTGACCTAATAATTAAAGTTAAAAATAAATTTAAGTTGTAATATTAAGTTATTTTAACAAACATTTTTAATCTACTTAATAACTTAAATTAAGTTATTAAGTTATATTAAGTCATTAATTTGATTTACCTAATGTCCTCTAACTCTTAAAAATTAATTTAAATTATAATATTAAGTTATTTTAATAAACATATATAATATATTTAATGAATTAAATTAAGTTATTAAATCATTAAATTGATTCATCAAATACCTTCTACCTCTTAGATCTTTCAAGAGCATTCCTGAAAATATTTCAATGAAAAGACAATATGTATTAATTTGTTAGGCTTAATAAGGGGTTGTGATATTTAATAAGGAGTACAAGGTGGTGAGTTGACGACATAAAGGAATGATGATAGTATTGTGCGATATAAGACCCTTGGGAGCAGATACGTTCAAAGGTAAAATTATGTATATTCTTTTGATATTTAATGGTTTGTAGACGGTTTTTTGTCGTATATATTGTGTCTTAGTGTGATTTTTTTTTCTCCTATTCTCATTGATCAATTAAATTAATGATTTTTAGAATTTTAGATATAAAATATCCAAAATGGACATAGATTGCTCGGAAATATGTGCTCATAATTTAACTGGGTCAATGGCAAGCACTTCAAATATAAGTTGTTGTGATCATTATGTTGTATAATTTTATTATTATCATTATTATGGTTAGTAGGAAGTCACTATCATGGTTTTGGTGAATAATACAAGTTAGCAAATCTAGAAATTTGCATAATATTATATACACCAAAAATTAAAAATAAAAAAGGCTACAAATATTGTGTGCACGTAAAATATTTGGATTAAAGCTTGGTGAGTTTGATTGATCTCTTGATGGGGTGACCCCAAACGACCACATTCAGACCATCGTTTAGTTTATATAATGGCACAATGGGGGACCTCATGACCTATGCTTTTAGGCCACTATACCCCCTCTCGTATGGAATCTCTACTTCCATACGCCCTTGTCCTCGTCCTCGTCCTCATCCAAACACGTCCAAACTACCCAACTGCTTCTGTTCCCCAAAATAAATAAATAATGAAAACCCATATCATCAAAATGACCAAAACGCCCTTTACTAAGGATGACTGTCTTGGTGGGAGGTATAATGGTATTTTCGCTGGGATGGGGTGTTTGGTGGGGTGAACCTGGGAGCAGGGGAACATGGCCGGCCCCTCGGTGGCTGGTGTTAGTTCAAAGAACGTCAACGAGAATCGGATTAGAGTCCAAATTCAGGTACATGAACGCGCATACTACGACCAAGAGCCTGCAGATACGGTCAACGCTTTGACTGGTTCAGTCCAAAAAGGAGCAGAAAAACCATAAAACAAAAAAAATAAAAAATAAAAATGGAAGGCGTAGGTACTGCGAATGCGACGTTATATTCTCCTCAATGAATTCATGCTTGCTCCGTTTCTTCTTCTAAAGTGGACTACGCTCGATAATTAAGATCAAAGTAGGTTTTTTTTTATTTATTTTAAGGCTATCCTTGCTTCCCAAAAATTTACACTGAATAAATTATTTTTAATTATATATTTCCTTACACTCATGGTGATTATATTCCTTCTATTATATATAATAATTAAATAATTTAAAAATATATCATTTTTTTTATAAATTTTAATTATATTTGATTTTCTTTTATATTTTATAATATAAAACCAAAGATATAAAAACCATTTTTCTTAATAATTTTTTTTTTCCTTATTATTTTAGGGAATCAAGTATAACCTTATATTTGATTTTTTTTTTTTTTTCATGGTGAAACTAAATAAGGAAAAACTAATTTTTTTTAACATTTTTTTAAATATTTTATGAGAACATAACATAACCTAAAAGAAAGAAAAAGAATTATTTTACTAGACACTTTTATTATTTTTTTTCTAAATTATTTTTATTTTCAATGTTAGAACGTGTATTTTATTTTATTTTATTTTCATGAGGTTGGTGTAGTGGCACCAAAATGATGAAATGTACATTGCATTGGAAATCATTTCAATGACAAAAATGTATTCAAAGACGGTAGGTTTGACCATGGGTTAATTTAAATATAATTTAGTAAAATACACAAAAAAAAAATTTCAATAATAATTTTGAGCTTTTCCAAATATTAAACATGTCTGAGCTCTAATATATTGTATTAAATTCATATATCATTGATAAAAGAAATAAAAATATATTGTATCTTAAATTTTCATATTTTTAAAATAGAAAAAAAATAAATTTATTTATTAAAAAGATATGAAATATGTCTTTTATTTAATATTATTAGAATTTTTTTGTATAATTATATTTTAATATATAATTGTTATTTTTTATTAATAATATTAATGACTAAAAGCCATTTTCTAAATATTAAATATTGTATTAAATGATGGTGTATACTAATATTATTTTAAATTATACTATATATAAATTTTTATTTTTAAAATCAAAATTTCAAGTCTTAATTAAAATTTTAAAAAATAAAAGAGAATTGATAAAAATAAATTTATAATCAATAAGGTCATATCCAATATGAAAAAAATATTATATAAATTATCATATCATTTTTTTCTATTCATAATAATTAAAACATAGAATATACTTTATTATATTTTATTGTTAAGCAAATATATAATATAATATATTGTCTCCTCTTTTATCTCAAATATATTCAATGAATAAAATAAGTTTTGTGGGATTTTAAATTATATTTTTAGTATATATTATTTAGAAAAAAATAAATAATTCATAAAAGGAAAAAAAAAAACCTAAGTTTCACACTGGCTTGTTATACCTATTTAGTAATTGTTTTCAAAACTAGTTCTAAAAAATAATTTTGGAAAACCATTATCTGACATTTTGTAAATAAAAAATTATGTTTAAAATTTGAAATATTTTTAAATATATTTTTAAAATAATTATTATATATAATACTTTATTTTTAATCATTCTAAAAGTTTGTATAATTATTTTTTAAAATAATATTAAAAAATAATTAAAAACAACTAAAAATATCATATGAAAACATCTAGTTTTATGCTTTTAAGAATAACAAATATAAAATAGTCTCCTAATTATTAAAAACATTTTTTTGTTTTCATATTTGAAAAAATATAAAACTATTCTCGATTATCAAATGTGATTTAAAAATAGTTTGACAATGCTTTTAAAAACACTTTTAACCTAGAAACAGTCTTCTTTTTTTTTCTTTTTTTTTTTTAAATAGGTGTTTAACAAAATTTATAAATTCACTGATAATGAAAAATCACTTTGTGAGATACTTTCAAACGCCCTGCCCTCTTGGTTTCTCTCCTTTTTCTTCTAATCTAAGGTAACTATGTTGTCAAGTAACAGGGGACAAGTGGATATTTTCAATTTCGTGTTAATTCTACCTCGAAGGAATATTAACCTACTAATTGATGGGACTACGAGAATTGTATTCAATGCCATACTTAATGGGATGAGCTACTCTAGACGTACCAACCACCAAGTTGCAAAACTTGACCAAGTCATTTTTTGGAAAACATTTCATGCACCTATATATGAATTATTTTTTTGTCACAATGAAAATTTTAATTAAAAATTAAAATATATTATTTTTATATTTTTCCGACTCTTATTTTCAGAACACTACTCCAAATTCAATGCAAAATCCAAAATAATAATAATAATAATTCTACTTAAAATTTTTAAAAGTGAAAAATATGATAAAATAGTTGCCCATGAATCCCAAAATTATGAAATATACAAATATTACGTAAAATTTTTATTGAATGGTAATCATTAAAAGGTATTTTCCACGATAACTAATTTCAACTCTTGAAATTGATTTTGTTTTTGAAAATTTATTTCGTATCATTTCATTTGACTAAGCTCCCAATTTCATTTTCATGTCATGACATAATACCTATGACGTGAACAAGAAATGAATTGTCCTTGATTTGATTTAAATTTGTTGAATCCAACTCATGTTCAACTAAAGATTCAAGTTGATGTCGACATAATTTGAATAGAGGTCGTAGCCAATTAAAGCTACGAGTTGGTGATGACATGATTTAAATGTGTTATAATCAAAATTGAATTAAAAAAAAAAATTATAACTCAAAAATATTAGGGTTTGTATGGATTGAAGGTTCAAATAACTCGTCAAAACCCGAAGTCATAAATCATTTATTTGTTTAGTATATTTAAATTATATTATTATTTTTTTATTTAAAATATGAAAAGGTAAAAATAATAAATTTTAAACTATAACCTTTCTCACTTTTAATTATCTTAAATTAGGATTTATTTTTTAATTATTTTAAACTAATAGGCATAGCAATTTCGAATAATTCTAGCAAAGTGGAACTTAATTTCGTATGATTTTATTAAAGTGGAACTAGAGTTCTTTATGGGCTTGATGTGGGTTGGTGATTTCTAATTTGACATGTAATAAAATTTGGTATGAGTCATATATATTGATAGAGGAATTCATACGACTAGTTTTTTTAACTTGTACTATAGTCCTAGTCACAAATAAACTTTAAGTTCTACTATAGCAGTCTAACATAAAATCGAGTCTATTAAATTAATCACAAAATAAGTGTCATTTTCGTATTTTAGTAAAGGTAATTTATTGAATCAAACAACAATTACCGTTATTTGTCATTTCTATGATTAAAATTTTAAAACAATTTTAAAAAATCAATATATTTTTCCAAAAAATAAAATAAAAAAATTAACACATACTACATGCATTTCATTCTCTTTTTCCCTTTATTGAACAACAAATATATCACGTTTTTAAAACTCATTGAAAATCAATTAAAAAATTAGGGAAAAAAAATACTTTTTCTACTCATTGTTATTCAATTATTAATAATTTTTTTTCAAAAAATAAAGTTACTATTTATAACAATATAAGCTCCATAAAATGATTTTTAATAATTAATGGAAATAAAAAAATAAATTGAATTATTTATTAGATTAAGAGTTGATTTAATATTATTATAAATCATAGGTGGTCATTGATTTTGGGGCCAAATTAAGAATTGTGAAAGGAGATTGACGGTTGGCTTTGAACTGTCTCACACGTGGCGGATGTTAAGCAAACAATAAAATTCTTAGGTCCTAGTACTTAGACACAAAGGGGGTTCGAAAATTATATAGAGAAAAAGGTCTAAGAAGCAATGGACCTTCAAAGTCAAACTATTATCTAATCCCTATTATGCCTAATGTGCTAATTTTCTTTTATATTTTTAGTATTTAAGAAATGGGCACACGCCGACAAATCAGAAATGGCGGTTGCTTATGGAGATATTTATATGCTGATTAACCGACTTTTTCATCAGGTAATCTCAAACATAAGCTTCAATTATTATAACTCAAGTAGCCGTAATTAATTTCTCGCGAGACAGTTCATGATTCTTCTAGCTGCGCAGACCGACCTTTCTCGGGATTTGAAGAATGACAGCCAACGTACAGAACGTAAATAGTCGGCGCGATTCTTTTATGTTGCATGTACTGGATAATTAATTTCTCACGAGATGATTTATGTGCCATGGAAGCTTCTCAAAGGGTAAAGCAGCCAGTAGAAAACAGCAGCAGTCCAACTGTTTAATCCGCAACTTTTTTTTTTTAAATGTAAAAATTAATTCTCCCTCCAATTTAATTATTTTTATTTTTATTATTAAATTTGTTTTTAAAAAATAATTAAAAATAATATTTTAAAACTATTTTTAAATAAAGCTAATATTATAAAACAGAGTATTTTATTTCGTTTTTATGTAAAAATAATAAAATAAATTAAAAATAATATTAAATTGATAAAATCGCTTCGTTGAAATCTATGGTTGATTTCAGTATACACAATAAAATACTAAAATGTTACTCGAATGTACTCTAAAAAAAAAAATATTATTTGGTGTAATTCGTGAGTTGGTGAAACAGCGCAATAGATTTGTTGGACTTAATGCCGCAAATGCAACGAGGAACTTACAGCACTGTGATTTCGTTGCATCAGACGGTGAAGAGATATACACATGACGCCAGGTACAAACGACACCGTTGCATGCACGCACGTGAGAATCTTTTGAACCCAAGCTGCATTGTACTGCTCATGGGTAAAAGAACTGCTAACTCCATCACCCTTCGAGCCCGTGGGGGACACTGTTTGCTGCTTCAGTGGAGGGATACAATAGAAGATTAGGGCCCACGACTCCTTGGCGCGTGGGTGAATGGGTTCCGGGATTTGCAGGAAAATCTCAGGAGATTCATGATATCCTCTTCCGATTGCAGTTTTAAAAGCCCCAAACCAAATTGCATTAAATTCAATTTCCCATAAAGGGTCATGGTAATATGGCCCTTTTTGGCTTTTCCTTAGTTCTTTTTCCGTTTTCAGCTCTCGACAACCCTTGAAGAACTCGCTCATAGTGACACGTAGGCATACATGTGGCTCCTAGCCGCATGTGCCAATTGGCTAAAAGCTGTCCCGGCAGCTGTACACGTGGTTGGGTGCGATGGTTAAAATGATTGAGGCTGATGAAGGGGTAATATCATATGTTTATTGGCCCAAAAACAAATACAAGAGGAAGTCAACACTGAAGAGGCAACACGTGATGGGCCTCATGGGTGATTTTATGATGAGGATGTAGGTAATTTCCTACGCTGGCAGATGCAGACAATGTTAACCCATGATTGATAAATTAAAATAATAAAGAAAATGACAACATCAGCAACCCTCAGCTAGTGCATGAACCCAACCCCCTATATAAACTAGAGGCTAGTTCTCGCTAACATCACTCACTCACTCTCAAATATACACACAGCGAGAGAGAAGGTCGGAAGAGTGAGAAAATGAGTACTGATTCAGTGACTATCGTCTCGAAATGCACTGTAATTCCTGAGAAGAAATCGAGCCTTGGAGATCTCAAACTGTCGGCTTCCGATCTCCCAATGCTCTCTTGCCATTACATTCAGAAGGGGGCCCTCTTTACTCGTCCTCCTTTCCTAATTGATGCTCTCCTCGCTCTTCTCAAGCGCGCACTTTCTTCTACTCTGGTGCATTTTCCGCCACTCGCCGGCCGTTTGATCACCGACGCCCATGGTTACGTCTACATCACTTGCAATGACGCCGGCGTTGATTTCATTCATGCCAATGCCGGGCATATATTCATTCGAGACCTTTTGTCTCCCATCCATGTTCCAGACTCCTTCAAGGAGTTCTTCGCATTCGATAGAACTGTTAGCTATGATGGCCATTTCAAACCGATTATGGCCGTGCAGGTGACTGAACTAGCCGACGGAGTCTTCATCGGTTGTGCAGTTAACCATGCTGTCACCGATGGGACGTCTTTTTGGAACTTCTTCAATACGTTTGCGGATTTGTCCAGGGGGCTAAAGAGAATTTCGAGGGCTCCGTGCTTTGAGCGGAAATCGGTGCTGATTTCGCAGGCAGTGCTGATGGTTCCCCAAGGAGGTCCCAAGGTAACCTTCTCTGGCGATGCACCGCTAGCCGAGAGAATCTTTAGCTTCAGTAGAGAAGCGATTCTGAAGCTTAAATCAAAGGTGAACAATCATAAATCATCGTGCATCGGAGAAATTGACGCCATTGAAATACTGGGAAAGCAAAGCAACGATCCTTGGAAGCCGGACCAGAAAGCAAGCGGAAAGGTCACATCAGTTTTGGAGAACTGGCTAAAAAACGCCGTCGCCGTCTCAAAACCCCAAACTGATTGTCCAAATCAGACAGTGGAAATCTCATCGTTCCAGTCCCTCTCAGCGCTTCTATGGCGCGCCGTGACGCGAGCTAGAAAGTTCCATCCCTCCAAAACGACGACGTTCCGGATGGCGGTGAACGTCCGCCACCGCCTGGAGCCAAAGCTGGACCCGCTCTACTTCGGCAACGCGATTCAGAGCATCCCAACCTACGCCTCCGCTGGCGACGTCTTGTCTCGGGATCTGAGATGGTGCGCTGAACAGCTCAACAGCAACGTCAAGGCTCACAACGACGATATGGTGCGCAAGTTCATAGGGGATTGGGAGAGCAGCCCAAAGTGTTTCCCACTCGGGAACTTCGACGGCGCAATGATCACGATGGGCAGTTCTCCACGATTCCCGATGTACGATAACGATTTCGGGTGGGGCAGACCCATGGCCATTCGGGGCGGGCGGGCCAACAAATTCGACGGCAAGATTTCCGCCTTTCCCGGACGTGAGGGTGGGGGGAGCGTTGATCTGGAGGTGGTCTTGTCGCCCGAAACCATGGCGGGTCTTGAATCCGATTCGGAGTTCATGCAGTACGTAACGGGTTGGGCGTGAGCTTCACCACTCATGGTCGCAACTTTCGAAGGCATGTGTTTTCTGGTCCACTGTGTATTCGACGGTTATGATTTGATGTGGATGGCTGGGGTTGGGGGGCGAGGGGGCTTTCTTTGTCTATTTGTGACATATCCTTAGTGCTAATAATAATATATTTATATTTCGTTGTGGTTTTGCTTTTTGGCCAAGCGAGGAGTTGACTTCTGACTTGCATAATTCTACCAATGTCTGCCTTTTCATAGCAAATCCTCTCTCTGTTTTCTGTCTCTTGTACTTCCCAACTTCACTGCCTGCCTAGTTTGAACTTTTAATTTTAATAATCTTATTTAGAGGAGCAGAACAAATTGGGAAGATTGTGTTTTGGAATGGCTTGACCAAAAAAATTAAGTTTTGATATATATATATATAAATTATATAATTGATGAGAAAAATATAAAATATGAAAAAAATTGATATATCATTTAAAATTATTTTTTATTATAATATTTGACTAATTTTTTTTATCTTAAATCTTTTTTTTAATAATTATTTTGAAATTTTATAATTTTTAGAAAACTAATTTTTTTAAAAATATATCACTTAAAAAAAATAAATTTGACATATTTTTAGTTATTTTTTATATGCACAATTTAAAAAACATATACCTTCCAAGATGATTGATTTTTAAATAATAATAATTTATTTTTTTTTTATTTTTTTTTTTGAAAATGGTGTATTTTTGTTTTTTCTAAATCACTAAATTATATTGAATTTTATTAAGGTTTATAAAAGGAATAAAATTTAAATTAATGTTTTTCTGCCATCTTTTTTTCATAATCAGTAAATGTCATTTCCAAAAAGATAAAAAATTCATATAATTTTTCTCAATTTTCATACTTCCTCAAGTCTTGAGCTTAAATGGTAAACTTATATGGACTTATGCTTTTCAATTGGGTCCAAAACACAATTTCCCCAACAAATTACACTGTTTCAGACTTTCTTATCAAAACAGGCATAAACATCCTCCAAATTGTAAGAATTCATTACACATGCTACCGCCATAAATGACATTTTCCCATTCTTGTTCTTTACTTTTTTTAATTTCTTCTACAAGTAAAAATTTATTAAAAATGATTAAATCTAAGTAAAGCATGAATATCAATCATCGAATTATTCTTTATAGTTTTCCAACTTAATAAATATTTTCATGATAATTTTATAATAATTTATTCCATTAAATGCTATAAAAAATAGAACATTTTAGTAATTTATAAAATATTCTCCATGAAAAACTGTTCAAAGTGTATATCTATATTAAGGTGTATTTTATACATGAAGAAGATAAATTATAATAGCATAAAAAAATCAAAATTCTAATAAAAGTAAAATTTGATTTTCATAATAATAATTTTTTTTTACTTTTATTTCCATTTTAAAAAATAATTCAAACAAATTAATAAATTAGAATGTGATTGATTTCCCACATTTCAAATGGCAACGTCAGATTGTAGCTTGTTGAGAAGTGTCTCCTAACAAACACACGGAGTGCTCACATCATTGTGATCCGAACACTTCATCAGATCATTCAATCGAGTCATTCCTAGTCCATTCCCAAACCATCACATGGTGATCCACTCTCGTCATGGGAGCAGCTTTAACAGTTCACCAACAACCAACGGGTTCTGGGAACCACATAATAACATTTACAATTTTTGTCCATCACAAATCTTAGTAAAAGTGAAATTTGATTTTCATAGTAATAATTTTTTTTTATTCTTATTCCTATTTTTAAAAATAATTAAAGAATTAAAATGGAATTGATTTCCCATATTACTTAATTAGCACAAACTATACAATAACATTCAAGATTTTTGCCAATCACATCAATACAACATTTGTATCATATATATCCAAATCTATATTAAATGCAGGTGAAAGAAAATTAGCTTCTTTACGGATAATAAGAACAATGCTCATAATAAATAATTTTCATTTTAAAAAGTAATTCAAATAATGAATTAAAATGAAATTGATTTTCAATGTTACTTAATTAGTACAAATATCAAAGATTCTTGCCCATCACATATTTGATAGTATGTTCTCCGAAGTCCCAACATAACATTTGTATCTTACACACCCAAAGTCTATATTAAACGACTTCTTCATGAATATTGCCTAAAATATACTACTCAAGATTTTCTATAATAAATTCAACTCATTAATTGTATTCATAATAAATAATTTTATTTTCAATGCTATAAAGGCAAAATATTAAAATTTATATGAATATTAAAGAAATATATTACTTAATTTACTACAACAAAATCATCTCACTAATTGTGATCAAGCTTGTCCACTTCCCTTGTTAAACTCTATTAAGAATTAATAAAAGGATTAAATATATTCAAGCTTTTCTATTTTTCCTATCCCTAATAGAAATTAAATAATTTTAAAAAATTCATATATTTAAACTTACCCAATCCATATGTTTCACCACTGCATGTTTTTCCTCCATGCATTGGAATACTGTTGAATTAATTGAACAACATAAATTAATATGTGAATTATACTTAAATTTATTTATTTTAGAGATTTCTATTTTCCAAAAAAATGAAAGATCATTTTGGAAATTTTCTTTTAAGGTGATTGGGTGCCATGATGCATTGATTCACTTTGGTATAAATAAATAAATAAGTCATCACTAGAGCTTCCATAGATTAGATTGTTCACAGCTCATTTGCTTGAATCTAATATGATATAATGTTTAACTTAGATTAAGTTTATCTATAAAAAAAAAAATATATATATATATATATATATATATATATTACTTAATTTTAAATAGAATTTAATATTAAGTTGCTTGTTTTTATAACATATTTTTTATATTAAGCATTAAAAAGTATTTTAAAAAAGTAGAAAAATAAACAATTTAAAGTTTGAAAGAAAATTACTTTCAATAAAAAGTTAAAAAAAAAACAAATACACTCTAAACCTAACATAAGAACATATTACCAAAATTCAATATGAAAAAAAAAAACCAAAATCAAATTTCAAAATTAATATTTTATTACATAACTTTGAAATCTACTTTTCTAAATTTTTTGCCAATTAAGCTACTTTAAATAATAATCTATCTCAAGCCATCCAGCCCTCAACCAATCTAAATTAATATTTTTGGAACTTTATATATAATCTTTGGATTAAAAATCCTAAGTTGCAACATTAATCATATCTATAAATTTACATACTTCTTTCACTTCACATTCAAATTAAATACATATTTAAGTTTAGCCCATTTCATCTTTCCTTTTCATTTTTTGATTCATAAAAAAATAATTAATAAATTTAGTGTTTGTTTGAATATACTTTTAAATTTTTATTTTTGAAAATGAGAATCTTGTATTAAAAAAAATATGAACTTATTTTATATTTATAAAATTTATTTTAAAAAATTGATATAGAATTTTATAACTCATTTTTTAAAATAACTTCTAACATTATTATTTCTCCTTGTGAAAAAAATATAAATTTATTTTATATTTTCAAAAATTGAGATAGTATTTTATATTTTAAATAAATTATATATTTTTTTAATACAAGTCAAATATTTTTGTATCTTAAAAGTTATTCATTGAATCGAACAAATTTGATGGAATTTCTGAATTCACCATTTTTTGTATCAATGTTTTGCTTTAGCTTTTTTTTGTTGTTCAATATAATTTAATATGAATAATTGGTTCTAATACACTTTACCCCCTCAACTTATAGTGTGTTTTGCATATTATCATCTTAGGTTTAAAATAAAACAAATTACTTTCCAATCTTCTTAAAGACCAGCATTGTGCCTTTTTTGTTGGACGGTGTTGGTTTGATTGGATGTAAATGTCATGTGTCGTGCATGTGACTTAATAAGTAAAGTTAGATTTGTAATTTGAATCACCAAAAGAGTGTTATTCCTCCTTCATTCTTCCTTTGAGACCTTAAATCCCTAAACACCCACAAATTCGAAGCCTTAGAATCCCCAAAGTCGAGCTTCATGAAGAAAAAAATGTAACTAGAAGATTAATGGATCCTCCTGTTCATTGCTATTATGGTAATGAGACTCGTGTTATGACATCGTAGACTAATCTAAATTCAGGGAAAATGTTTTTGGGATGCAATAGACATAAGGTAATAATATGTTTGATTTTTAGATTGATTCTTGGCCATTTGCTTTTTATAGACATCTTATTATTATATATGTTCAATTTTCGATACAAAAATGTGGAGGATGTGGATTCTTCTTGTAGTATGATGCTCCAATGTGTGATAGGTTGAAGCAAATCATTTCTAGATTGTTGAATGAATTGGAGAAGAAGGAGAATGACATATTTATTTATCAAAAAAAGGTTAAATGCATGTTTTGGTTGATAATCATTCCATGGACGATTTGTTTGGTTCTTTTGGCCATCATACTACAAAGAAATGGTGTTATTTCTTATGAAGGCTTCCAAGCTCTGTACTCAAAGTTACTTGAAAATTTGTAAATTAGATAAAGGCTCCCAACTGGTTTTAGTTATGCATTTTCTGTAAACAATTTGAACAGATAAGAAGTTGTGATTAGGGCATTGATGGAATTAAGCCATAAAATCATGTTTTGTAATTAATAGAATGACAAAATTTGAATTATTTGATGAGTCTGAGCAAAAGTTCAATTTTTGATACCATTCTGCATTCATGCTCTTGAAACAATTTGTTTGTGTTATGGTCTTGAACTTTTAGTTTTTTTTTTTTTTAATTGTTTTACAGATAACTTTTCCTTCACCTAATGAAGATGAACTTATTGTCTTGCAAAATGCTTTGTTTAGAAAGATGGGTTTCATCCAATTCAATGGGACAATATTGGAATAAATTGCTTTATAGAATCTATTTCAAATGCTAAAACCGGCAATCCTAGTTTTACTAAAGAGGGGTAGAAAATTCATCAACTAGCTATGTTGGAAAGAATGACCCTTTTTCATGAAAAATGAAATCTGTTTCTAACAATGGTATATATAGTTATGTACTCTTATTGTAAAAAAAAAAAAATGAAAAATCCTATAAACATAGTCATAACACCACCTATAATAGGTGCTCTATTTAATGCACATAAATTGTCAATCTTGATAAGTAAAATAAATAAATGAATTTTGCCAATGAACTGCATTAATTAATAACTATGTAAGATCTATAGTAGTTTTGTTATAGAAGTAGTATAACCTATAAAAAAGAGCCAACTATATAAGTATAACATGTTACAAAGGCAGGGGCATTGCATGATATTACAAAAAAAAAAATGCCTTCCATGTTGCCCAAAAAATACAAGCATTCAACAAAAACAATACCCTTCCTCAAATAGTATCATTCCCATGAAATCCAACATTTATACACATTCATAAATTAAAAAAAAAAAAAAAAAAGAACCAACCTTAAATCTATCCCACAAAATGAACAAAAATCTATTTTCCTAATATGTTTGATCATATTACTTTCTAATGTCTGAGGCTGCACTTGATTTTTGAGTTCCATGTTCCATCTTTACCTCATTTGGATTTCTCCCTAATATGGATGTTCTACACTTCATCACTAAATAAGTCTTCTTCATTTTGCACGCATTCTTACTTGGTTCATCGAGTTCTCTTCTTCTTAGTGTATTCAACCTACCAGGTTGTTTGTGATATCTTGGAGAATATATTGTAGGTAGTCCCTATTTTAATCGCATATCAGGTCCATCTATTGGCTTCAAAAAGTGTCCATAAGCCCTTTTATATGTTGGCACATGATAGCATGAATGCACAAAATTTTATGATTCCAATATAGTTGAGAATGCATGTAGACAAAGGATACCAATTAAGTCTCATCTTCCACATTTGCATGTTTGATTGCCAAGATTGACAATATATCTATCATCATGCATGCAAATGATTTCAAACTTTAATTCACAGCCCAAGTAGGTATGTAACTTGTTGCCTCAACCTTATTCTTCTCCAAAATCTTATGGATATTCGAGTATAATAATCTTTCATACTTACTCATGTAAGTCTTCCTTGCATTCATCTTTTTAATAAGATATATGGTTATGTCCTCTAGCATACTTAATATTGGTTTTTGTCTTGCTTCAACAAGAGTTGCATTAAATGACTTACAAAAATTGTTGAGTAACATATCACGCTTAAATGATGTATTGAAATGAGATCTTGGCCAATAAACTGTTGGCTTGGAGGTTAACCAATTATAAGCATTTTTTATCTTTTTCTTTCATCCACTTCATATGTCTATTAAAAGTAGACACAATAAAAGCAATGGTTGCTTTCCATACTCTATTTTTTAATGTTAGTCATTTGAAATTTTGCTTAAAATTGTTATACAAGTGCCTCAAGCAATGTTTATGCTCAAAGTTTGACAACAATTCCTCAATAGCAGGCACCAACCTCTACAAACACACACACATACTTTAGTTTTTTAAGAAAAGAATATAAACCAATAAATAAAAGAATAACACACAAAAATGAAAAGTAACAATAGTGGCAACTGTTATACGAACTAAATCCTCAAAAGTATAATAAACAAATGCTTTAAGTAGATGAATGGATAGTAAAAGTAAATTCTATATGGTGAATGTACAATAAAAGTAAATTAAAAGAAGGAAAATAAAAAATAAAAAAACATCCACAAACCTAGATAAAAATCTAAAACAAAAAAAAATTGTATCTCTTGATTGTAACTTAATCTACCATTTATTCATACAAATTTAACCCCTAAAATTAGAACAATATGTTAAATGTATCCCAGAATAATAACAAAAATTTATATGACTAACAATTCCAAGACCCTAAAGTAGCATCAATGTTTCAAGCAATCATTCAATAACATAAATCCAAACTGTAAAGTACTAAATTGTAAAATGTAGAGTGCCATCATCATATTTAGCATCAATGTATCAATGAATCATTCAGTACATATAAGATTTAACACATTTAAGGACCAACCCAATATAATAATAATCTATGCATAGAGTTGGGCATAAAAAATAGACTTCAAAAAATACATAATATTAAATAGTATATGTTCAAGACTTAAGTTTATAATTTTATACCTTTTGTTTATCACTAATAAAAGCCCAAGCCTCAGAATTGTTGATGCAGGGATCTTGAATCAAAAACTCCAAAAATCAAAACCAACTATCTTTTGACTCCACCTCCATAACAACATAACATATAAGAAAGATTTGGTTATTTAAGTCAATGCCAACAACTGTCAATAATTGTCTAGAGTGTAATCCTTTAATAGGGCACCCATCAAGACTAACCATTGGCCTATACCCAAATAAAAACCCTCTTTTGCATGCATTGAAGCATATATATATCATTTGAAAAACAACCTTGTCTTCAACTAATTCTATTTTCATAATCACAGTAGATCTTGGATTTGTTCTTCTCATCTCAACACAATAGTCTTGAAGCTTAGCATATTGGTTAATATACGTTCTCTGAATTTGTTTGAGTGCTTTCTTCTTTGTTGTATATGCTTGATTAGGAGATACCTCACATGCATGTGAATTTCTCACTATGTTCATGAATGCTCCAATATATAACTTTGAGTTGTTTCTAAAGTGGTTGACATAATTGTTACGTCAAGTACCTTGACGTGTGATTGTCATTTTTAAATACCCTACTACAAGTATGCTATGAATTATAAGTCATCACTTGAAATGTCTTTCCATCCCTCATTTGAGTTGCATCATAAGTCATTACTTTGGCTTTCTCATTTTTAATGAACTTCACATTTTTACCATTCTTTTTGACATATTCCCTCATTGCAGCTTTGAATTTAGTTGTACTTGTGAAGAGTAGCTCTACACTAAAGTTAAGATTTGCTATGTCTATATCACCCACAAATTAAGGATATCGAGGCTTATCTCTATTAATTTTTTTTTCATTATCACTGCCTAAACTCCTCACATCATCATCACAAAGGTTTTTCTCATCCTCCACATCATTCATTGTTATGTTTTCCTTTTCAACTTCATTCTTTTTATCTTCTTTTCCTCTTATCCCAACCTACCATTCATTATCATCCACATAATTATCATACAAATTGTTATCATCACCAACCAAATATTCATCATCAATAAAGTCATTGTCTCTAGATGAATCTCTTCCAACCTCTTCATAATTTGATCTACCTTTATCTTCATATTGAGGTGTTTGATCTACATTGGGTTCTAGTTATACATTGGTCCTAGAGTCTTCAACTTCACACACACTTTCACCAAGCTAACTGCAAACATTTGAAGACCCAATTTGACCTTGAGCAATATGTAAAACCTTTATGTGCTTGACAAGCACCTCTACTTCCTTATCCTTTAACAATGAGCCGCATATTTCTAAGACAGTTTGATTTGTTAAGCACTATACTAATTCTCCATTTTTATTAGTATAGTAATCCTCATGCAATCTTTATATCCGAATCAAAAGAGTATATAATCTAGTTCAATAAAAGACATTACATTTTTATCACAATTATCAACATAATCCACTTTTCCACCCATATAATCATTAATTTTTGGTATAGGTTCTATGTTGCACTCAAACCTCTCTCCATAATGTAGTTTGATAGCCAAATAGTCAGATTGGTGATCTACAAACATATGATACATAATTCATATTAGATATATCAATAGATGCAAGGTTGATGACAAGGAAAAAAAATAAAAAAAATAAAAAAAATGTCACAAGAAATTAGAGATAAACACCTATAAAAAGGAAATTTCTTTTCTATGAAAAAGAAACCTTAAACAATGAAATTTACTTCCTTTCACAAATTTTCTCAATTATGAAAAGGAAACTATAACCCTAAACACCTAAAATTTATTTTTCCTAGATTTTCTCAGTTATCAAAACGAAACCCTAACCTTAAACCTCAAAACACTCAAAATTTATTCTTGTTATCAATATTTTTCTTAGCCATAAAAGAAAAAACATAAGTAAAATATTGTCAATATATATATTATTAAGATCTATATCTTTAATCAAACTCTCAGCCTTCGCTTTTGGGTAATTCAAATTACAAATCTACGCTCACCTATTAAGTCTAGTCCACCACATGTGACATTTTTGTCTAATCAAACTAACATGAGAAAATACTATTATTTGAATTTTCTGGCTCAATTCTACTTGCTCCGTGTCTTTCTAAATTCATGTAATTAGTAAAGTTTAATATGAGTTTACCGGGTTGGAAAGGGTTTTAAGTAAAATAAAGCAAAATTAGTAAGAATATGCAGGAAACGCATGCCCTAACCCCCTTTCTCTTCCCCCCTTCAGTGCGTAGAGTGCAATCTCTCAGGAACAAGAAATTTTCTGAATCAGAATTCCAGAAGTGCTCGCATAGAGTTTTTGCAGAGGAGATCGAGATGGAGGCGCCAATCTCTGTAGTTGAATCCGTGTTTCGACTCTTTTGATGGAACTCAGATTTCGAGTTGAGCTATGACTTGAGGAATTTGCAGAGCGATTACTGATTTGTTTTAGTTGCTAATGAGAAAGTTGCAATGAGGAGAGGCTGGTGTATGAAGGATTCAATCGCTTTTGTTTGTGTAATGGTCACCGTTTGTAGCCTTATGGTTGTGATCGTGACAATGCTGAGACTCCCCGAGGTCTCAACAGGGCAAAACAGCGCAATCAGAGAGGGGTTCAATGACGAGAGCATAGGAAAGTTCGGGGAGATGATGCTTGAAATGTTGCCAGAAGGTCTGGCTTTCACGATCTTCGTCCCTTCAGAAAAAGCTTTCCAACGGGATTTGAGGCTACAAGTGAATCGGAGTCTGGCGGCAGAGCAGATGAACGATACCTACGCCGTGCTTTCTCGTGTACTTGGTTTCTCGGCCATTCCCCGGCCGCTGTATTCCAAAACGATGCTCTTTGGAAAAGAAATGTGTTTTGATTCATTGTCCGGATTTGAATTGTGCATTTGGAAAGAGTCCGATGGAGCGATTATAGTGAATAGAGTTCGATCGGCACGGATGGATATGCGGAAGGGGGAGATTGTGGTTCATATTATGGATGGAGTGATCATGGACTTCGAATTTGAGCAATCATTTCAGCTTGATTATAGTGAAGAGGAAGAGCACTGAGCGGAACTCAGCTCTCTTGATTTCAAACGCATCCCTCCTTTGTACCTCTCACTTCACTCTTCATGCTATTCCCTTCTGCTTTTTCATCTTCCTGGAACGGAAAATCATAATCCAAATTTGAATTCAATAAGATGAGATGAATGATGCAGATTCTGTGGAAACATCAAAATAGATCTATATGTAATTACATTGAATGAAAATTAACATTTGTGGCTATGGAAGGATGCCAATCTTCACATTGCAATACTATATATGTATGTAGTTCTTGATTATGTTTCTCCTAGCTGAATCACTTCAACTCCTCTCTTGGATTCCTGCCTTTTCCAAATTGTTCCTGATGGAAGATTGCTAGAAGAGGCTGTAAGCGTTTTTGAAGTGGTGGAGCAAACCTTGGTTAACATGCTGTAAACTTTTATCATTTTGAAAAATAAAAGTTGAATCTCAAGATTGTAAAACATTATGTCAAAATCATTTATATCGATTTCCAATCGATCAAATTAAAGGATAACAGTTTCTGTTATACTCGGATTTTTTTAGTATTGTTTGATAGATCAGACTTTGATCACAATTACAATTTTTCAAGTTTTTCCAAATAATTCTACATCATTTGATGATTTTAAAACCTTAATATTGAAGCTCTTTTTCCGGATGAGAGACAATTACGAGAGCTAAGTGAATCTTTCTTGAGCTTCAAGTTCCTTACCTATTTTGGGGCTATTTGGTTTGAAAGAAAATGTTGTGGGTTTTGGGCTAATGATCAATTTGAGTAAGAAATTTTCTTTCAAAATGAGTTGATTTAGTGTGTTATTCATCCTAACTCTCATATTCAACATACTTAGGATAAAATCCAAATTTCTTTTTGAGTGGTTTTAAGAAAAAACCAAGATCAAAGCTTAGCTGAATTCCGAGTATTCTCAAAAAGAATAAAGTGGGTAGTTGAAGCTTAAAGGTTTTAAGCAAGTGGTCTAAGAGAGAATGAAAGATTTGGGTTAAGTAAATCCTTATACTCAGTTAATTTTCTTCATACTAGATGATTTAGTTGCTTGAGACCCATGGTTTTTTTATCTCTTTAAATATTTTCCATGTTAAAATATTGTGTTATTATCTCTATTCCATCTCATTTTTTAATTAGTTTATGATATTTACAATGAGTTATTTTGTTGATTAATTTAGAAATGCGCTAAAATTAGACCATTGAAGTTTTGCAAGAATATGGTACATTTCAGTTTTTTATGTTCATGTCAAGGGACATATGAAAATATGATTTTCTATTAATGCAATGTTTTATATATCATGGTTAAAGAATGTTGATTCATTTGTATGTGATTTGCATTTAAAATTATTAAGAAATATATAATTATTTTTTATATATAATTAGTGAATTAAATGTGTCATATTCTAGTCATTCTTCAACCCATTACAAAAATCGAAAGAAAGGAAAATGCTTATAGTCACTCCTACCCATTTTTCTATTATTTATTAGGTTATATGGTTCTCGAAAAGTATTATCAAGGAAAGAAAAAAAATATTAAGAAAAATGATTTTTTTCATATTTGATTTTATTATATAAAATACAAAAAAAAAAGTCAAATATAATTAAAATTATTAAGAAATTTATATATTTTTAAATTATTTAATATTTATATAAAAGAGTTAAATTCATGAAAAATATTTAAAATAGTATATAAAAATAATTTATTGATTTTAAATTTATTTACTATTTTTCTTCACTTCTGTTTTTTTCTTTTTTCTTTTTTCCTATTCTGTTTCCCTCACATTTTCCTTCTAACTTTTCGCAACCAAACATAGTCTTAATGCTGGAGTAAGAGAAATAAAGATAGACAAAACCTATGGATTGTAGGTACAAAGAGAATTCAAAGGGATTGACATACTTCCTACCTTCAAATTACCGCCTCAGCCCGGGCCGGACTGCATTGTGGCCAAAATTACTCCTTATATGAGTAGGCCAAGTCAAAAGAATCCCGGCCCGCCCACTATACTTTCAGGCCTAATGGAGAATATTTTGGTTCAGCTGTTTCTCAATTGGAATGGGATGTATAAACCCCAAAGCTCTGAAAGTGTTCTCTTTTAAATAATTTTTTTTATAATTTTCTTATTAAGATAACGTTTTGTGAAAAACCCTTCCATCATTATGAAGAAAATATTCTGTTATAGAAATATTTGATAATTACATAATTAGTTTTTTTTTATAATATGCTTAGGAAAAATATAGTAAAAGTTTTTGACGGATAGAAAAAAACAATTTTTTTTAAATAATTGAGGTTTTGGAATTTGATAAGTCATAAGGTGATGTTTGTTTTTTTAGTTATTTGACTTTTTCTAATCAACTAAAAGTAACATTTTAATATTAACTAACATAACTAATTTGAATATGTTGATATATAATAAAATCATAGATGGTTGTATACTTTGTTTTCTGTTTTTCATTCTCTTCATTTTGTTTTCCAACCAACTAGTATCAAAGCTAAATTCATTAGACTTCAAAGGATAAACAAAGTTCAAGTTGAAAAGTTTAATGAAAGACACGATTTTATATTATGGTGTGTTAAAATATATATCTTGCATATTTGATGTGGATTGTCCAAAACACTAAAAGACAGAACACTTCGTAACATGCTATTACATTTCCTAACATTTCATTTGGTTTGCGGTATAACTTGCAACTTTTCCTCATGCTCCAATTCAAATTGTATTGCTCTTTCAATTGCAAATGTCTCATTTCGATATGCATTGGGAGGATTAAGGATGAAATGCAACTCAAATTCTATAGTTTTGAAAATAAAAGTGGATGAAATTTTATACTGTGCTACTTCTTCTATGGATGGTGTTGCATTGAAAACTTTAATGCAAATAATGTTAGCTTAAGAATAAAAAGATAAAACAATTCATATAAAGATATACGAGGTTTTAACGTGATTCGACTAATCATGTTTACATCCAAATATAAGAAAGAATTATTCTATTATATCATAAATGATATTACAAAGGACAAAAACCAGATGTAACTAATTAGGAATCTATACTAAATAGAAATTTAAAACACTTCTCAATAATCTCCACCTTAAATCAAATTTCATTAAGTCAATCTTCCATCTCTCTATAATACACTTTTTATTTCACATTACGAGACTCCTTTGATTAAAATTTCTTTTGTCATCATCTTATGTGTTTTATTCTTTTTGGCTCTTCCAAAAATCTTCATCTTGACCTTTGATACCAATTTGTTGAGTATACAGAATACTAATTTGTTATGACAACGAAAGTTTTAATGCAAACAATGTTAGTTAAAAAATGTAATAATAAAACAATTTATACGAGATTTTAATATAGTTCAATCAATTATGTCTACATCCACAAATAAGATAAAATTATTTTATTAAACCATAAAGAATGTTATAAAGGATAGAAATCAAATAAAACTGTTGATTTCTAAAACATCTCATATTTTTTTACTCATGGTATTTATATGAACTACAAATCCTTTCATTCCATCAGTGTCTCATACCATGTATAGTCTTTATTAATTCATTTCCATTTCATAACATTTACAACCTAAAATATTTATATAAATAATCCTAATAACTTTCCTTATTTTATAAAAAAAATCTAAAATTACAACATATTTACATAGGAAATATTCTACGTAATGTTTTTACAAAAAGAAAAAAAAATAGTATTTAAGAATTTTGGACATTCTCCGATGGATGGCATAAAAGCAATTTGTGTAAATTCATTGAGGCAAAGATATGCGTCATTGTTAGGCCTAACTTCCCCTTGGTTCCTCTACACTTGCTTTTTGTGCCCTTGAAAAAGGGGCGAGTAGTCAATTCGGCCCACAAGCCTCCATGCCTAAGTTAGGTCGGGAAGCGACCTAACAATGATGTGTTAACAGAAAATTAATTGATCCATGTAGGAAAGGATTTTGATTGACGGGATTTTCGGGTATAAAGCTTAAATATAAGCTACTGTCATCGACTTTCTGTAGCACCAACTTCTTAATATAACTTTTCAAAAACTTCAAGATTGCCTTAATTTGTTTTCCAAATCATATAATTACATCTAATACTTCATTCATCTCTAACTTCTCATTTCCCCTTCCCCTTTCTTAAGGTCCTTTTTTTTTTTTTCTCCCCAAAAGGTAAAACCTAGACTAGAGCCTAAATTTTTTTTCCTTCAGAGCATAGCTTCCAAGCGATTCAACAAGTCCTTTTTTTTTTCTTTTTTTTTTTGTATTTTAAGCCCAATAACATAATTTCCTTAATTTGAACAGATCTAGTGTTATGAAAAACGAAGGAGTTGATGTAACACCAATTCTTTTATACATGACTGGTAGTAACTAGAGGTGGAAAAAGGTGCTGAAAATGAATTAAAGGAAAAAAAATCATTTAATCATGGTAAAAATTTGTGATAGAGGCAGTGATATAGTTAACATTTTCATAAGAGAAAATGTTTGTAGAAAGAAAAATGATTTTCCCTTACCTCCTTTCTTCTCCTAATAGCCCCAAGTAGGTGAGAAAATTTTAGAGATGGCCTCCAGTCTTTAGTATCAATTATGTATTGGTGGAGTTCATAAAGCAAAATCAACACTAAAGAGGTGACACTAATTCCTACTACTTTCAATGCTCAAGCAAATTAACAAGTCCATGAGCAAAGGCACTTCCGGAATGAAGAAATTAACACGAGGAAGTTGCATCGGAAGATAGCTAATTAATGCCATCTTACCTACACGCCAATATATTAATTAATAAGAAGAGGACGAAGGTGGAGTGCAACAGTTACCGACAAAGGTAGCGAAGACAAGAGAGAAAAGACGGAAAGCAGGGCGGCCTAGATTTCACGCGTGCCTATTTCTTCCACTTTTAGAGGCTTAGACTTCTCTCGTTTCTCACTGAATCACATTTCCATTGTTTGTGCATGTCGGATCTCTTTCCACTTGTCTATCTTTAAACGCTAGGGCCGAGGAAGTGCTAGCAGTATCTACTTGGACCACTACCATACAAAATGAATATCCAACACATGGCATTTCTTTACTTTAAATTCTACCTTACCCCTCCACCCTAGCTAGCAGTTTCCTACTAAGCTAGCTTCGTAAATCATATGGTTTTCTTCTTTCGTTTTGCATCTTCAAACGCAACAACTACCGAAACATTAGTCAATGCAATGCATGCACAGCATGATAGCCAAATCTTTTCTAATGCACGCCATTTCTTATTTTTCCCACCATTATCCCTAGACAAGTTCGTCTTTCCAACTTGTGAACAAGTAGTAAGGCAATCTGATTTAAGATTCTAAGTTTATTACGTTAGACCATCTATCAAATTTCAGGTTTTGCCTTCTTATCATGGCCTCTCTCTCTCTCTCTCTCTCCATATATATATATATATATATATAGATGAAAGAAGTTCGCTAAATGGAGCACATGCATGTGGAAATGGAAGTTGAGAGAACATTTAAAAAATTCTGTTTTTGAGAAAATATAAGCTACTAGGTCTGAGAAACTGCTTAGGAGTTAGAAGAGTTAGAAGAGAGGAAGATGTAGTGCCAAATGCTAGCAGACAAATCAAACCTGTAGATGTCGTGAAGAAAACATCCTGGGGAATTGTAGAAAAAGCACGCAAAACAAATTGACCGTGCACTTTCCTCACTAAAGAACTAGATGTGAATCTATTACTCTAATCCATGTGTTCGGCCGGATTAAAGAATAAACAAAACAATTGGAAAGATAACTACTAATTAATTAGTATTGAAAACATCTCTCTCTCTCTCTCTCTCTCTCTCTCTCTCTTTATATATATATATATATATATATATATATATGAAGGGAAAGGGTAGCCAATTTGAACTCTATTATCTTGAAATTTTGCTACCAACCAACGTCTTACACAAAGGAGATGTAATAATTTCGCTAATATTTATGCGTACTTAAAGGGTATAGCCTAAGAGCATTAGTTTGATATAAGGTTATAAGTCAATGTAAAAGATTAAGTTCTTAACCACTAATGGGCTCGTCTATGTGAGTGTGGTAGAGATTCAAACTAACAACTTCCCTAAAATCAAGGCTCTTGTATCATACTATCTTATAAATTTAATATCAAAAATTAAGTTATAAAGTAATAATAGATCGACAATAAAGCACCAACACAGATATTTCAAACTATAGTCAATGCCTATGCACTTAATTACCATCCTGGGCACCGACAAGGAAGTGCATGCATTCATAGTACTTCATGCAAATGTAACTAGTTTTTTGGTCATGAAATTAACAAAAAGTCTATAATCATTCATGGACACTAGCTTTATCTTACTTTCTCCATTTATCTTTTCCCTATAGTTGGAGATTGATGTGCATCACTGTGTCAGTGGATGAAGATCATCACGACTCACACTCTTGATCAGTTTATGTTGTAAGTTGAATGCTGCTGCATGGCATAAACAAAGTAGTAAAATATAACGGTGGAATATATATCTCTAATCTTTTTTAAAAAAAAAAAAAAAAATCTTTTAATTTAGACAGCTTATATAAAGGCTTATGATCACCTGAAAATATATTAACAACTGTTGTGATAGTGATACATAATACATATAAGCCACTACTAGGGAGAGGTTAAAAGAATTCTTGTTCAACATTAACATAGATTTTGTTTGTATGTTAGTTTTCTTCTTTTTTTTCCTTTTTTTCTTCTCAGCTAGACTGAATGCAAAAATTATATTATTTACACTTTGAATTGTCTTTCACACTTCAAATTTTTAGATGAAAGTTTAAAAATTTTTTACTAATTTTTATGTTTGAATAAAATATTTAAAAATAAGATTTAATTTTAAAATAAATTAATTTTTATACCTTTTTGAAATAGTTTTCAATTTTTAGCTTTAACTGAAAATTGAAATATTTAAGCCAAAATCATAGATGTTAAAAAGTTTCATTAAATATTAAAATAAAATTCTTGCATAATTCAAAATAGAAATTGTATAAAAAACAATACTTTCTTTACTTTACGTTACAACATTTTCTTAACTTCTATATTAAATTCTTTTAAGTGATAAGTTATTTGAACGAAATTATTAAAACAAGTATAAAAACTCTTGCTGAACTTAAAAAAAATATCTTTCGACTCAAAAATAGAATCAAATAGTAAGGACCAAAAAAAAAAAGTAATAAAAGTTTTAGATAATTACAACTTATGATTTATCATCGCACTAAACATGAATTTGAAAGTTATTGTACATGAAATTAACTCTCAATTTATCTTGTCTCATGTCAGAAGTTGCATTGTTTCTCATGGTTGCCAATCTCTCAAGAGGTTTAAAACTGCTAAATACCAAGACTGGTCAAATTAGAGGATCAAACATGAAAACAGTTTACTTATCTATGATCAAAATGGGAATGAAAATCTGTCATTTTCAAGTTCATTAAATAAACCAAAAGATGAAGCCACCATGAATAAACAAAGGATAAATATCTATATGCATAGAACTGGTAGAGACAAGAGGCACAATACATAAGAAAAGCCAAATTGCTTACCTTTTAGTTGGTCATGAGTTGTCTCTCCCAAATCTCAGTTTTATGGCTTCATTGTCTTCTGATTTTTTGTCCTACATCGTTAAAAGAAGGTTTAACCCTACATCTTTTGTCTGCAATCGTGTGTCAGTAGTTTCGATCACAACCGTCCAGCTAAGATCAGACAATACTAACTTTGACTTTGCACTCACATCAATCTTCTTCCCCAATCATCCATTCAATTTGAACAAATGATCTTTAGCAGACATCTACTAGTTTATAGACAAAGCTTGGATGTACTCATATGTCCTCAAGTCATTCACTAGCAGCAAGTGCCACATCCAGATGCCGACTCAAACCTAGAGAATATTTATATAATGAAATTGGAATAAATAATTGAAAATGTGTGAAGCTTACCTCTTGTCTGCGCGCCGACCGAAACGTTGAACAGTGGCAGCTTTTGCGCATGTCTCCGCTCTCACACAAAAAACCAGGCAAAAACAAAGCGATCGAATCCTCACAGTTCCATCTCACATTCCCTAAAATCAAAGCACCACTGGTATAAACAAAAGCCCGATTCTGCTCTTCTTCGATCTGCGATTCAATAAATAAATAAATAAAAACAACAAAAGATAATTGCAAATTTGAAGAAAATTTGAAATAAACTATTCATGAATCTGTACTATATATTATGCACACGAACTAGTATCTTTTGAGTTCAGAGGCTCAGAATCAAAAGTTGAGACTTGAGAGTTGAAGAAGATCGAATATGGACGAGGCTATGTCAGGCTTTGTTATTAAAGCTGGTGGAGGTGGCTGCGGCAATGGCGGTGGTGGAACCAAGTGTGGGCGTTGGAATCCGACTACTGAACAGGTTAAAGTTCTGACTGATCTGTTCAGGTCTGGACTCCGAACGCCGAGCACTGACCAGATTCAGAAGATCTCATCTCAACTGAGCTTTTACGGCAAGATCGAGAGCAAAAACGTCTTTTACTGGTTCCAGAACCACAAAGCCAGGGAAAGGCAGAAGCGCCGCAGAGTCTCCGTTGATGAAAGCGACGCCGTTCGTCCAGATGACAAGATCTCATTTATAAAGCGTGCGTTAGCACCAAGCCTTTCTGGTTGGTTCTCAAGAATCTCAACTTTATCTGAGAAGAATGACGAAAAACAAAACAAAATCCTTCAACACAGTTGAAAACTACTCGCTATATTTAATAGTTTCGATTTCTTTTCTTTTCTTTTCAGATTTTGCAGAGCCAAATCAGGCTTCGGAGCCTGAGAGAGTGATCGAGACGCTGCAACTCTTCCCTTTGAACTCCTTTCACGAATCGGAAACGGAGAAGATGAGATTGCTTACAAGCGAATGCAAGGAAACGGCGTCGTTCACATACACGATCGAGACGGAAATGGATCATCCGCCATTGGATCTGCGTTTAAGCTTCTTGTAAACAAATTAAGCTTGGAATCCGAAAAATGTGGAGAGATCATTGCTATGATTCGAACAATTTAGGTTTTAAAATGAGGAAAGAAATGATAGAAATTCAAAAATTAACATTCTGAATGGTTTTTGCTTTAAATATTAAAAAACGGTAGGACATTCTCCTCTGCATGCTCGTAAAACATAGTTTTTTTCTTCTGTGTTTACTCTGCTGGATATTGGTTTTGTGAATTGCTTTGGAAATTTGAATTCGCTCTCACACAGTTATTTAAATGGTAGAAGAAATGGGTCATACCTTGGGTCTGCTTCCATCTTTGAATTTCATGTACTCAATAATATTATTATTATAATTACTTTTCCTTCTCACTAGAGAGAAGTGTTGTGAGAATTCAGGGTGAGGACTGAGGAGTGACACTGAAGGTTGCAGCTTTTGATTTTTCTAGAAAAATCTTTTTTAAGCTATAAAAAATTGGCTCAAGCTGCTGAAAGAATCAACTTACCTAATTTATTTGAAAATTACTTTTAAAATTTAAAATAGTAAAATTTTTTAATATTTGATTTTTTTTTTAGATTTTGTGAGAGTCATTATCTTAAGGTCAATTTCAAAGTATTTGATGTAGAATACTTTGAAAGTATTTGATGTAGAATACTTTGAAAGTATTTGATATTAACCACTTTAAATTTTTTTTAACTCCTAATAAAAATTACATTTTCAAAGAATATATATTAAAAGATTTAATATACTTCACTTCATCGACCGGTGTGTTTTGCACATTATCCTTAATTTTAATTCGAACAAATTACTTTTCAAACTTCTTAAATATTAAAACTATCTTTTAATAAATGAGGGTAGATTTATAATTTGTATCACCAAAACAGATCTATTTTTTCTTTTTCCTTTGTTTTTTTGTCCGATATCTTAATTCTCGAATACTCACACATTCAAAACCCTAAAATCCTGAAACTAGAGTTTTGTAAAGAAAAAATGCAATCGAAAGATTAATGGATTGTCCTCTTCATTGCTATTATGATAACTAGGCTCATATTTGGGGATTAAAGTGTATTAAACCCTTTATTAAATTGAAACTTCTTCTTTACATGTTATTCGTTTAAATCCAATTATATGTCAACCTTACCATTCTACACAACTCAATATCACTCAAAACAAGTGAGCAAGAGAGACGGTTGATGTGTACCTAGGGGTGTGTTTGGTACGCCCGCAAAACATGGAAGGAAATAAAAATTGGAATGGAAGTCAATGATAGTACGTACCCATGTGCAAGAAAGCGGATTCCAAAATCTAAATGGCTAGTTTAAGGTTAAGTGATGTTTGGGAAATATTTTGAAATATATATATTTGACTATCAATTATTTCCAAAATTGATTTTTGATATTTTTTCTAAACATATGCTATTTTCCAAAACCATATATTAATTATTTTCAGGTTTTTTTATTAAGATAAACTGTTTTAAGAAATAATTGCATTAATATATAAAATAATTGAAAATAAAATATTACCTATAAAACTTATTTTTAAATATTATTTAAATGTAATTGAAAAATCACTTATAATATTTTCTTAAGAAACATTTGATAGGTGATTTTCTTAAAAAATACTTTCAAAGAAAAAACTTTTACTAAAAACACTTTGAATATAAATACAATCAAACACACTTGAGCAAATTGATGTACAATAAAAAATCAAATAAAATTTCAAACTCAATAAAATACCTATTGTAATCATTAATTTCAAATACACTATTACCAAAAATGTCATTTTTCATTCTTACTATAATATTAGATTTTGTAGGAGCATTCTATAGAATTGAAAAGGGTGTTAAAGTCATAATTATTATATATTTCTTTTTATACGATATAAAATGTTTTTTATATTATTATATCACAAGATTATTAGCTTTCCTTATATAAGAAAACTTCTTAGAAATATTTCATAAGGGGAAAAAGTTATAATACCAAGATGAGTTATTATACGAGGAAGTATATATGATATGTTTCAAGGTACAATAATTGTATATATTTTTTTATGCTTTGTACTATTCTTTAGGTATGGTGAAATACTTTTTTTGTCATCTATATTGGTAGGCATAGTTACTCAAATCATGTAAAAACTTCATGTCTCTTTATATAAGATTGTTTTGTCAATGTGTTTTTGCATTAATATGTTAGGATTAAAGTTTCTATATGCATAACAAGCGTAGCATAGCTTCCATTAACAAAACAGACTAGTATCAAAATTAAAGTTACTAAACCTAGAATGACAACAAAGTTTAAAGTTGAAAAGTTGATAGAAGAAACGATTTCAATTCATAAAGTATCAGAATACATGTATTATCGGTTCAACTGAGATTGTTTAAAACATCAAAGTTCCGATAATGTCTAATAAAGAGAAAAATTAACTAATGGAGAAATTACATAGTGTTATATTGTAGAAAAAGATATAGATATCAAGATTGAAACCGGAAAATTTATACATATAAAATCTCTTATAAATTACTTGTATTTGAAAAAATAATTATTCATTCTCCATATGAAAGAAGAAGATATATCCACTAAAGATAATCCTAATGAATTCGATAAAACTGATTATGAATTCTTACCATTTTTTTTACTTATTGATGATCTCTAGAACTTTTAAGAAAGATTATATAGATTTTTGTGAAAAATTAATATATTTATTTTATTTTTCTTAGTCATTTTTTTCTTAATTTCTTGAGTCAGATTTAAGTTATGAAATGGATTTTCCACTTATCAATGACTAATTTCAAGAAATAAAAAGTCGTCAAACAATCCGCAGACCAATTCAGCAAAATCCATTCACAAAATCAATAATTTTCCTCGAAGCATATGTGCTGGGCTGGATCAAGTTCAAGTTAGGCTTGATTTCCCCAAAAGCTATGTTTCAATGATGATCCAAGAAGGTGGAGGATCTTCATACCCCTTCCTGCCCAAAAAACCAGTAAAGCCTTTTGGGGCATTCTCAGTCTCAGGTGGAATTTGCAGACCTACATTCAAGGCTTCAAATCACCCCAACCGCATCTTAGAGAAATCATCTAACTTAGAGCTTATCTCAATCCATTAGAAGGAAGGCAAGATTATACCTTAAACCGTACAATCATGCACCAAAACGGGCCTTTCAAGAATCTAACTAACTACCACAAATGCAATCTAGATTTATAATATACTTGGACTGCCTACTTCTCAAAACAATTAAAAATACTACGACCTTTTCTGGAAACAAAATCATAATATCCTCAAAGAGTCAAAAGTTGTTAAATAAATTCACTAACAGCGACAACCTCGGCAGAGAAAAAATTGATTTGACAAATGGATTCCTTCAAACAGGGAGAAGTGGATATGGGTTACGGGATTTGAGCAGCTGTGTTCAACTTTTCCGCTAAGCTCAGCTGTGTCCTTGTGATGCTTGACAAGTACAGTAGGAGTAAGTGGTCCTACAAAAAACAGGGAAAGAAAATCATTTTTGCCGTGAGATAAACCATGCAAATTGTGGGTTTTCAATGATCCAACACAACAATTGACAGAAGCAACAGAACCGTGTGTATGGTGCAGCAAAAAGAATTAGCACAACTAATTGCACCAGATACAATGATTCAAGCATGTTGAAGATGATAAAAGATAAATACGATATTACAGGCAGTTAAAGATCAAGGGATCAACCTCACTTGCAAATGGTAATTCTCTTACGATAATCTATGAAATGGGGTTCCCACAATCTAGATGATGGGAACCAGCATATATATATATATATATAAAGGTTAGAAAGATTTCATTGTCTTACCTGAAGGCTGTCATTCACCAGCCTATCAAAAGCTGGAGGTGAAATTTTGGGAATAGAAGCCACTGTATCTGCTATAAATCTCCCAATGTCATTATCTGGCACACCCTGTCCTTCCTGAGAAGGAAAATGGTCATGGAATCAGATGAAAAAAAAAAAAAAACCTGGAAAATCTGAGTAATTCGGGCACGAGTATTTGTCTCACCACTACACTGTCAACGTATTTGTACACATCATCAATCAAAGCTAGTAGCCGTTCCATTGAGGCTTCCATTCCTTCCAAATCACTTGGGAGTTTTTCAACCATTGTCGTCTTCAGAATGTCAACTGCCATCACAAGATTAACCAATTCAAATTTCTTACCATGAACCCAAATTCAATTGATTATGGACTCAACCAACATTCTAGATGGTTTGGGATAAGTGAAAAAAGTCAGAAAGGTGTCATCCAAGAAAAAATAAACGGAAAAATGAGAATGTTGTTAAAGAAAAAATTGTTAATAATAATTTTTTTATGAACAACTATTATCCTGGAAATGACGCTGAAGAAAAATAATAATAAGTTGCACTTAACCTTCAGCATACAAGACAGCTTCAATGTTCATGCCAAATAGGTAGTAACATAAGATACAAAACATGATCTAGTTAGTGATTTCCAATGTCACACCAATTTCATATACATTTAGACGACACCTTCAACATTGACAAGGTTAATCATATTCAACGTGGATTATGGATGAGTGCATTAATGAGAAAGAAGAAAATTGGGTTTGTTTAAGATTCTTTTGGATCATGAAAACTACTAGGAAAAAGGAGGAAGAAATTTCGAGTTCTCATCTGGCTGTGATGAAAAATACAAAGAAAATAAAATATAAAGTTAACTCGTTTTACATTTTCCTTCCCTTTTCTTCCCCTTTCCCTCTCTGTTCAAACATCTGAACAGAGCTTAAACTTTTACATTGAACTTATTAGAAAATATTAAGATCATATTTATTTGTCCTTGGCAGGTTTTTTCACCCAGGTCTAACTAGGAGTGTTCTCTTGGTTTGTAAGACATCCTGCTGGGAAACTTCAGAATTCATTGCTGTTAGGAGCCTCATCTAACTTGCCCTCTACTCTAATTTCTTTTATTGTTTAGGAAGTGGTTCAGCTGTTTTTAGTTTTGGTGCTCTTTGTATACATCCTCTGAATATGAGATCCACCCCCTTTTTTGTTAGGTGCTCTTTAATAAAATTTTATTTGCCTATCAAAAAAACCACAAAGCCTTAGAATTTTTTGTCTTGGACTTATAATCCATAAGGTGGTATTTCATAATGATAAATATATGGAGAATTCTGCATTTCTGTCATCCTTGCATTTGTTACGCACAACCAGCCACTGTTTTCTTTACTTTTTTTCTAATCTAAATCCTGGCCCTAGAACTATTTCTCTCCTTAGGCCATCAAATAAACAAATTTCGGTCCAGAAATTATGGCAGCACCTTGTTTTCTAAAATTTTGGCAAATATTAACATTTGAAATTGCCTTTAATCCTTAAAATCACCAAAAGCCCCAAAACTATGGGCCAATAGAGATTGCAGGTTTATTAGAAAGCACAACTAGGCAAAGATTTTAGTGGTCAGACAGGTTAAATGAATACATACATCCAACTCGCTCTGCTTCAACCATACGTAGATCCAGAGGAATTTCTTGAAATTGAGCAGCAAGTTGTCGTTCTCCAAGGGACAAACTAACAGAAACAAAAGCCTTTATGGTAGCCTCCCCATTCCTGAATGTTGTATCAACAGTCAAATGAATGGGGTTTTGAACCTCTCTAGAGTAGAATTCATGGATTAATGCACTACCGCCAGTGACTCCTAAACCAGTTGAATACCTGCAAACATTTAAGGACATGCGATAGAAAAACATGTCAATCAACACTTAAAGACAACAAAATGCATTAGCAGATACTTCCACTACAATAAAGTAATTATCCACTAAACTAGGAACTTAAAATAATTTAAATTTCTCAAACTAATTTTTAAAGTCCATGCAACCAATACTGTGCTAATCAATCTGAAAAATGTCAATGTTGAGTAATCATGACATAGACAGCACTGAGATAAAATGTATGAGAAATATGACAATAATACCATGTGCACACATACAGATTCAAATACATGTGCATGTATGTGTGATCATTTCATTTGATTTTTTTTTTTTTTTTTTTGAGTCATTTTGTTGGGAAAAAAGAAAAGGATTACAAGTAAAGCTTGGGTAAGGTTAATAAAGGAGGTGCTTTATTTTTATAAATAAAAGAAAAGCACTACCAAGTCATTCATCAATATCAATAGAATCATATATTCAAGGATGGTGCATTTTCCATAACCACATTTTATGTCAAAAGAGGGAGTTGATGCAAATGATACCCTAGTTCATTTCAACCAAAAGAGCTTAAGAAAGAAGCAGTTCATTCACCCAGGCATTCTCTCTCCGATATTTCTCAGGAATAAGAATGGCAAACTCTTGGGAGTGTTTTTTTCTGAGTATGGGAGGCTCTATGAGAAAACACCAGAATAACAAGTTTCTTGGTATAGATTTTATTAGTACAATCAATTTTCTAAGAAGGTTCCTTTACAAATGAGATTCCAAGAAATTGAGATGACCATATATGCATGGTTTGAGAAATGGAAAACATTTTAAGCACATGTTAATGACATGTTTTTATGTCACATAGAAGAAAACTGGGATAGTAAGGAGCTGAAAGGCAGCTTATGTTAGTCATTTGCAAATTGAGACAACTCTCCAAAATTCAATGACTAGGTCTGTAATGGTCAAGTCCGTGATGAACAGGATAGTTAATGCAGCTGGTTTTAACTTTGTATCACAGAACAAGTTCAGATACACTGCTGGTGATGCCTATGTGTATAGATCGATATGTATTGGTATCAGATGATGCCTAAACAATGCTAACCCAACGTAAAACTCGCCAAAAAAATTAATGAACTACTTCACGCAGAATAATCTATTATGACTGAATGATAACTGTCACATACTAACAGTCTTAACACCCCATCTCGTATACCCAATACCTGATAATAGTAAAAGAATGAGAACAATCAGTAGATTTTCTAATAAAAGACAACACAATCAGGATGGCCACCAATCATCCTTCCAACTCTCTTCCTCTCTCAAACTGAGTATATGAAGCACTAACTTTAGAACACACCAGAAAAAACAAAAGTTGCAGAAATACATAAAACAACTGAATTGTGCTCACATCAGAACTCTCTTACTGCATTGCCTCTGACAAGGCTTAAATAATAATAAGCAAAAAAAATCAATATTAGTAAAATGAGAAATTACCATCCGACAATGACTTCCTTTGGATTCACCTTCTGGTGGGATAATAACATATTATGATGGTAATCGATATCCAATGCAACCTGCAACCATGATGAAAAGGGGAAAAAAAGAGAATAAGACAAAATCATCTTCACCTTGATTTTACTAAAGAAAATAACTCTTAACTCCCTCCATCTGCGCCCGTGAATGAATTTTTAGATAAAATGAGGAAACAATCATCAATACAGTAAGGTATGGGTTATTGAAGAATAAAACTATTGGACCATTTAAAAGAACCAATGACAAACCTCAAAAGTATAAATGTAAGTGCAAGATCATCAAATAAAAAAAGAACAAATGATAGTGAATCTCCCTTTTGGTGGGTGGATAATAAGAATAACTTTTTCAAGAAAATACAACTTATTTGATGATAAAGAACTAATACAATCCCTTGCCATTAAAAAATAATAAAAAATGTTAAATACCCAGAAGACTTGCTTTGCAAACCATTACATCAAAGTCCATTATACCGAAGCCCTATTCTAAACTATTACAAATTTAAATTTGTTCTCACTCTGAGCCCCCTTTCAATTGTCAGGAAAACCTAGGCAAAGAAACAAAAATAAAACTTTATTTCATATGCTATCTGCAAATCATAAATCAAGTTTCAAAAAGAAGCAATTCAAACTTATCCTGAACCAAAATTAAATTTTGAACTTTAGTGTCACAACCTGCTCCAAATGACTCCCTCACTTGGCTTATATAGGGGAGCAGAAAGGTTCGGGAAGACTGGAGGAGCCTACATAGCTCAGGAAGTGGGTGGAAGGTCCTACAGAAGTGTGGAGAGAGTTCTACACAGCTCCAGAAAAGTACAAGAAGATCTTGGAGCATTGTAGGGATTCTAGAGTCTTCCATATACACACTTGTACATAGGTAGTGTCTAGGGTAATTTAGAACATTAGAGGGGAAGGCTGACTTTGCAACGTCAAGTGTCTTGACTTGAATTGTCTAAGTACAATTCCATGACATTAGGACTCGAGATTCCAATATATGCAAATTCAACTTATTTTAGCCATTAAATGGATGAAACTTAGGGGACATCCCTTTATTATGAGAGGGAACTAATAGAAACCTAGGATTCAAATTCTAGTTTTTTTTATAGACAAGATTCAAATTTTAGATTTCTTTTCTTAAACCCGGCAACCAAAGAGAGGATCAATATTTCAATTTTGATTTTCTTTCACCAAATAGAGGATGAACAAAAATCAAAAGCAACTTTAAGAATACAAGTTTGCTCAGAAAAGAAACATTAAAAAATCCAGATTTGAAAAAACTATGGCAACCATAACAAAATACAAAGGGCAAACGGATAAGAATGCGAAGCTCTTGCGTTCTTCACATTGCATGAATTAAAAAATAAATTCCAAAAACAACCTAACAAAAATTAACCCAAAAAAGCGATAATTTAGCAAAGAGAAAAACAGACCTGATCGGAGGACTCATTGTGAGGAACAGCGTAAGAATTGCGAATATCTACGGTGCCATCGGGAGAGATCGACCCGAGGAGAGTTCCGATGACTCGCTCGGCTTGGTCAGGGCGTCGAACATAGCAATCGCAGATATTGAAGATCACCAGAGGGTGAACCTTCGCTGACAAGCTCGTTGAGGATGGGAAGAACTGCAACACTGCACTCTCGCTCGACGCCATCTCTGCTCTGATGGACAGAATGGGAGACAGTGTTGAGAAGGCGCGAGGGCTAGGGTTTCTTAAGATATGGAAACGCGAGAGGAACTGAGAGTTAGAACTTAGAAACAAGGAATTTTTTTTTATAATAAATTTGGTCTTTATAGTTTTCTTTTTAGAAGCCTAAATTTATTTTGACCTCTACTTCTTACGCCTACTATTTTTAACATGCTCAAATAATAATAATAATAATAATAATAATAACTAAACAAATACAAATATTATTTGCTATAAGATTTTATTTTTAAAAATTATATCTATATATATAAATGTCAAAATTTTGTTGGGATATGAAATTTTAAAAGTTTTATTTAATGGGTTATTTGATTAAATAGGTTTTTTGAAAATCCAATTTTTTAATTTGGCCTTTCACTTTTTTTTATATAATTTGGACAAAAATACATTTATTATTTTTTTGTAAAAATAACTTTTTTAAAAAAAAAACCTATATATAAATACTTTAAATAATAAAAAAAAATTGATGTCAAAATTTGATTACTTTTCAAAAAAATATAAAAATAGTTAAATTCATAATTAAGAAATTATTTCATCTATTTTAACCAAATATTTATTTATTCATCTGTTTTTGGAATATAAGATAAGTTTGGATGTTATTGGTAAAAAAAAATTATATTTTATATAAAATTTATTATTATATTTTGTGTTTAGAATATCATGCAAATATTTTATATTTTTAACTATAAAAAAATTGAATGAGCATTTCACAAACAGTGTTTATTTATCAGTAAAGTAGTATATATATATATCATTCATCAATTTGAAGATGGTATCAGAGCCAGGGAACTGAAATCCTGGATATTTTGCCGTAAGGCTAACAATTATCCCTCCTTTGTGAGAGAGAAAAAAAAAATGAGTGAAAAAAGGTACTATTGTTTTTCAATCTGAAGGTACTTTCAATCCAATAATTATTTTGACTGAATCAAACTATGACGTTTGGTCACAACTCGTGGAGATGCATATTGCCGAACGGGAAAAACTTTCCTACATCCAAGTGTGCAGGAAGCCTTAGTTGATCCAAGGTGGAAAGCAAGATTGGTTAGCCGATATCCTCACCAAAACTGTCTCAAGTCAATTATTCTCAAAAATTTTTTAAACAAGTTGGGCATGTGTGACATCTATGCACCAACTTGAGGGGGAGTGTTGAGATATTAGGAATGCTTTCCTTATATCATTATTTCCTTATATCATTTAGTGTTTAGATATTAGGAAAGTTAAGATATTATGAATATTGAAATACTAGGAAAGTTGAGATATTAGGATACTTGACTTGAGACAGTTTTGGTGAGGATATCGGCTAACCAATCTTGCTTTCCACCTTGGATCAACTAAGGCTTCCTGCACACTTGGATGTAGGAAAGTTTTTCCCGTTCGGCAATATGCATCTCCACGAGTTGTGACCAAACGTCATAGTTTGATTCAGTCAAAATAATTCTTGGATTGAAAGTACCTTCAGATTGAAAAACAATAGTACCTTTTTTCACTCATTTTTTTTTTTCTCTCTCACAAAGGAGGGATAATTGTTAGCCTTACGGCAAAATATCCAGGATTTCAGTTCCTTGACTCTGATACCATCTTCAAATTGATGAATGATATATATATATATATATATATAGAGAGAGAGAGAGAGAGAGTTTATTTAAAGAAATGGAGGTCTAACTATGGAAAAACTGATTTTTTTATTTTTAATATAATTGAAATTTTCCCAAAAGGTGAGATGCATGTTAAGGGAAGATTTTAATATTATTTCAAGTATTAAAACTATTTTGAGAGCATATTTAAACGTAAATAGATAGATATCTTTCCTAAAGTTTGAAAGAGTTTTTATTATAAAAATTAAACAAATGAAAATATTTTAAAAATCACTTTTAAAAGTTCTCCTACCACCCTAAGGAAGAGGAACGAAATGTGGCAAGCATTAAGAAGGCAAGAGAGCCTTATCAACCATACAGAAATAAGGGTTGAAATTTAGAACATCATTCCACATGCAGAGGGTTGGAGGGAGGGTTGAAGACGGTTCTCTCAAAGAGTTCTGGGGATTGATTGATTAAAAGAAGGTATTCTTAGACTCAAAAGACTCACGAAGCTCCAACCCCCGTCAAAGACTCGCGAATCCAATGTGAGGAAAAGAAAATAAAAAAATAAAAAGTAAAAGAACACTCTACTATAAATTAAAATTAATAAATTACTTTTATATCCAAGTTCAAACTCATCTGACTCATTGAACTCTTTTGTACAAAGGAATCATCAACCTACTAGAAAGAACACTCCTTTTTCAAAATATAGTCCACCGCCTCTTCAACAGTATCAACAACCTGCACAAACAGTGTACAAGATAAATTTACTCTGAATTTGTGGAAATTCCCTTCTAAGGTCATTCTTAAAATTTAATCTAGTTGGAGCAACAGTTACAGAAACATAAAGATTATTTATTTATTTTTTTATTAGAGGCAAATATTTTATTATCATGAATTAACCAGTAAGATTTGGCACAACAAGAAAACTATAATTGATTTCCTACCACAAGAAAGAAGAAGCCAGCTTCATCATATGATGAACAGAAATTGGTCATGAATATTTTAGAGGGAAACACCTTCATCTATGAACCAAGTTTAACCATAAGGACAACATCTTCTAGAATTCCAAATCTCACATGCCATGAATAAAAAGAAAGATGTCTTAGTTGATTGCCTACAAATTATTTCGGACTAGCCAAGGCTATGTACCTGTCCTATAAAGTAAGAGATTTAAACTAAAAAAAATCTTAAATAAAATTAAGAGATAAATATTTTTATAGAAGAGTTTAAGAAGAGATTTTAGGATTGACCCCTTTTTTTTTTTTTTCCATATATCAAATAAAAACCTCTTCTTCACAAAGATCCTTTTACAGTTGTGTTTCACTATAAGATAATACTTGTGCCAAACGAGCCCTTGAAATTAGTACCTAAAGAATGTTTGCTGACTTCAAATAAAAACCTAAAAATAGTGTTATTTGCATGCATGATGGATTATAACTTGCATCTGTTCCTTTTCAGTTGCAGCAAAAAACAAATAAGACCAAGGATTTTTATTTTTTTTAACACATTTTTTAGTTTTAGGAACCCTTGTCACATCATAATGCCAAGCATAAAACTCAATATGCATCCTTTAGATCTCATTGTCCAACCTTACCAAATCAGCAGGAAACTCTGCATGGTTTTCCTTCCCCTTGAAAACGCCTGTTCTAGTCAAAATGGAAAACCAAGGATGCCCTGCCTGAGAATTAAAAGGCTGAAAGTAAACTTCTCAGCTTGAATGAGTAAAAAATTAATTGATTCATTTCAATATAATAATGGTGTGAAAAAATTATAAACGTAGAAAGGTTCAAGAACTGTGCTGAGTAGAAAGCTAACCTTTTGGGCGCCTCTGATATCAACTAAAGGATTATCACCAATCATATACAAGGTTTCGAAAGAATTTGAATCAGTGTTTCCATTATCCATGAAATAACCATCATGACATGAAGGCTGAAGTTGTCTCAATATGGCTTCAGCATTTTTGAATACAAATGGATTCGGTTTTCCAAAAGATGTATATTCCAAAGCATTATGGTGAATTCTGCATTGCATTACCACAATTGTAAAAAATTAACAGTAGAACGATATAACACATTTTTTTCATGAAAATTGATATCTATTACAGTTCGTATTTTATCTTAACCATATTTTACTATAAATGTACAATACACAATGCAATACGTAATACAAACATATAATGATGCATACATATTTAACCATTTTTTACAATTTTTAAGAAATATCAAAAAAAAAAAACTTAAAAGAATTAGTGTATTAATTGTCTAAAACGTAAGGTAATGTTAGAAATTGATCATAAAAATGAGAGGGATGAAATAATCCTAGATAAAAAAAACTACATTCTTCTTGTTAAAGGCAATATTGGACATTAATTAAATCTATTCTTATAATAAATACTGGGAAATTTTCATTTGAATAATTTAAATATTGACATTGAAAATGATGATGATTGGAAAATAAAAACTTCGATGGAATATATTAGTTATTTTTATTTTTATTTTATTTTGATGGGGAAAGTATGATGACAAACATGAAATTTGAAGCTTCAGTGATAACACATAAAGACATATATCAACAATACACGTAAGTACATATGCCGAGTTAAAATTTGGAACTAAAAATGATATTTAAAAATTCAAAAAGTTTATTTATTTGGATTTTGTGATGTTATGCATTAGAATCATATTTTGTTAAATTGAACATTTTTAAAACTCTAGCATTTGATATTTTCATATGGTATGACATAGTTTAACTCTTTAAATCCCACCACCTTTCATGAAATTAATTATATATCATTCAATACTTTATGCTTCTAATATATGTATACATATATGCATATTTTTCTATTTATTTTTCATTATATAAAAAAAACTTATGATATATGATATGGAAAAATAGAAAAACAATACCCAATATGTTTTAAGAGTTAACAACTAAGTGCATAACCAAAAAATGGAAGCTTCCATGAAATGGGCAGCTGTCAATGCTACCAATCATAGGAAAATTCATAAGCAGTTCAGATATTGCACTATAATGTGCTATCATGTCTGCATGTTAAACATGGAAGAGGTTATTAAGATAATCTAGATGCCCACCTAGCAGGTGCTGTTGGCCCATAATAACTTAATCTATATTGCTTTTAAATGGACCTGGGAGAAGTGGAGGATAATCAGAAATAGTAAGTGCTCATTTTGGATTTTTAAGATGTAGGAACATCTGACTGAACCAACTTTGATATATACCATCCAAGAGGATGTTCACTGATGTATACCAATGCATCTAATTGACACAATACAGGATTTCAAGGGTTACTATATTAAACAAAGCAGAATACTTACCTGTTGAAGATGCTTTCTAGTGCAATCCTGAAGGCACCCATACCAAGACGTTCAGAAGGAAAAGCTGCCTGCACTGAGTAGACACAATTTTGATCAACAAAAAAAGAAATGTAAACAAACAAATCCTACTTCCCAGAGACCCAAATTAAAAGCTGCCAGAAAAAATTATGCATATAGATTCAGGAAGGAGACCACAAGTGGGGCATAATTAGAGGGCATGACCAACAGTTTGACGGCTCTACCAAGTGGAATCCCTAGTCAAGTTCAACTGACAAGGTAGTCTTTAATGATGGGACACCACATATTCCTGCCTGTATCTCTGATTTCCATTTCAACTGTTAGGGAGAATTCAAACAATCAGTAGTTTGAACTTTCCATTTTGTATAATGCCAGAGGTCATAGTTTCTTTTGGACTGACCCATCAAAATCTGGATTGCTGCTTTTACATGTACAGTTATGTACATCAATCTAATGCCTATGGTGAAAATATATCTACAGTTAATTTGGTAAGTTACCAACCTGATATTCAAGATCATCAGCAGCAAAATATAGAGGGGGTTGAGGCCCATTCTCCTGTCCAGGCAGCCCTCCAGATCTTAACACATCACAGAGAACCTAATGCAGTTCATCAATAGTTCAGACCTTTTGCCGGGAAACAAATTATCAGGGTCATAGAAGAAGATTACAAATGCTAAGAACAGAATGCAAGTCTCAATTCGAAATCCAAGTTACTCATAAGGACAACAAGGTTGATGCTTCAGACAATATCTTAAAATGAAATTCAGTTTTTATTTTTTATTAAAAACTATGATTCTCCAATGCTTCACTATTACAAACCTCACAAAGGACCAAATATGAATCTACTCTATAAGGCTTGATCTAAACTATTTTGGGATGGATGAACAAATAATATTTCATCATTCAACTGCATCTAGGACCAGACTTCCACTCACATTTTAGGCCAAAATAACTTCAATAACTAAAGGCTTTTTTGTTCAGCACGTCCGTTCATTTTATAAGGACTTCATTTGAAAAAAAAAAAGGGATTATTTAATAAAATTGGCACAGAGAAATATATCCCATGGAACATCTCAAAACCCACTTATTTAATACATCATGTGCATCCCATATGTGGATACCAGTGTTAGAATCATTGGAATTAATACAAATAACTGTATAAAAAATATCTTCCCTCCAAGATAAATTTACTGTATTCACATACTATTATTGTACTCCTAAAAAATGTTTAAGGAAAAAACTAAGGCCTACATCTTTCAAGATAACATGACTTTCAAGTAACAAGCTACACTGAATGAATAGAGAAACATTTTTCCTAGATGGTTATGAAAGCTTACTTCAAGGATCACCGAGGGAAATTATAGCTCAAAATTTGATGCTGAATATTGGTGGTAAAAGGAGTTGGAAGAATTTTAAGTTCACAAGTACCCATTACTTGTGTTAAAAAGCTCTCGTTCTTTACACTTTAAGTTAGTTAGCATAGTTGATGAAATTGAGCGCATAGCCAATGTACACATCAGCTACCAGATAATGAATTCTAAAGAAACATAACGAATGCAACAGTTTACTGGAACTCTGAGGGCAGCATGGTTTTATAGTAATTGTAATTTGAATTTTAAAGGCAAAGTTAACTGGCTCACAGAGTAGAAAAGAAAGTAAAAAGAAATACCTGAATGTCCCTTCCCAATCAACAGGATCGCTGACAACAAATGCTGCTTTAACTCTGTCAGATAAAACATCATATCTTGGCACCAAGTCCTTGGTGTTGGCTTTGCTATTAAATATCTTCTCTGTTGTCCAGTTTTTATATTGAGATACAGGATCAATGTTCTTAAAGTAAGATGCATACTCATCTAATGAGAGAACTTTTCTGCACATGAAATCAATTTAGCTTAGTATAAAATCTGACAAATTATGCCATGAAAATCAAGAACCAGTCAGACCAAGACATAAGTCTATGAACTTACTTGAAACCATATTCAGACATCACAAGAGCAGGTTCCCCCTTTCCAAGGGCAATGATGAGTTCCTTCTCAAATCTGAAGAAGGAAATATCCATTGAACTAATCGCAAGATAATAAGTGAGTTTCATATAATATTGCAGTGGAACAGTTTTCAAGAATTTCTGTATCAGTGTAAGTTTCAAAAGGTCAAATAAGATGGTGATTCTTCGGGGTTCTATCCAAATGCAGCCACTTCATGCCAAAAGCTGAAATTTAGGTCTGTTACCAGTTCTACCTCCTAAATTATCAAAGAAACCTGCACTGATTAATGGATGATGTCTAAAAATGTTATATCCTTCAAAATAAGTTTATTTAAGCAAAGCTATCTGAATCAACAGTCTCCAAGTCAATTCCTATAAATTCAGTTGGTCTTGAACATGACTATCCTTTAACATTTTCAATTTCTAACGAAAAGATTTCTTATTTAAGGAAATATTTGATTATCTTTATGATGATCAATCTATATAAAAGGATCAAGTCTAAATCAATCAGTTCTCTGAACACATACTTAATGATAGGAAAAAATGCATAAGAAGTTTTTAGAATATAACAAAATCTAAATTATGACATAATTGCTTTATGGCCATCAGAAATTTTCAGAAAGGATGATTTTCTTGCTAAGAAAGTCACAGGTATGATGGCCATCAGACTGGTCCAACTTCATCCAGCGAAAGCAAATTGGGAATAAGAATGAAATAATCACAAGCTCTTGAATTTCACTTTCCCAAAACTCAGCTACCCCTTTGGATCAGCTAATGTGTCAACTGACTCCATTCATTCATTACTAATTAGTAAGAGATGATGGGAAACTAGAATCATCTCAATAAATGCAGCCAATTTCTCAATACAAACTACGCAGTTTTTAATATAGCCTTGCACTGTCCACTTGCATGTATTAGCCTGCTCAGGGAGATAAAGCAACAAAAAAAAATGAAATTAGCAAATGTTATAGGTGTGATTGCTCTGTTGCAGAGTCCTTCATTGGTTGTGGGACTAGGTTGATATGTAGGACCATTTTCAAGATTATACCACCAAAAAAAAAAAACCAAGTTTTTTGGAGAAAAGAAATTTTGTCTTGAGCTCCTAAATGTTTAAATAGAACAAACTCACGTGAAATTAACATAAATATACCTCTTCAACAAATTTTTAAAAGGAGAGTGACCCTGCACAACCTGCATGAGGATGACAGAAAATAGAGAGCATGCCAAAATTTTCCAGTCAAACAATAATTTCTGGAAACATAAAAAAGAGGAATCTGGCATTATATTCTTCTACCAATTGAAAAAAAAAAAAATTGAACACTACCTGAGAAGGTAAAATGTTTACTCCCAAAAGTTCACTTAATTCAGAGGCTCGTCTAGATTCTGGGATCCCGCCACCTATTCAATGGAATGTAACTATCAGTTATTCTACTGCACTACTAGATTTCACACTCCCAAAAGAGATACACATTTAACAAAGATATAACATTTCCCTATCCTGGTCTCATGCAAAACAATTCCCCGATAATGCTCAATTGAGTTTGGTAAAGATGAGAATGCATGATTCTATTGAATGAATTGAGTTTCAGAAATGAATTAGTATACAGATGCTTCTTTTAGAAATAAATGGGAGACACGCTCATATCAGACAAATAAGTAGAATGAAAAAAATAGATTACTGCATTATGAATCAAGCATACAGATGTCTAGTCCCTTCTTTGAACAATTAAAGGCAATTTCTATTTAAATTGTGAACATTGAAACTTTTAAAAAAGGTTATCATTCCTCATGAAGACGGTTGGAACTCGGATTTCAGATGTCTTTGTTAAGAATGAACTTGATAAGCAGGATTAATAACTGACAGAACAAGTTGTCCAGTTTGATAAGCAGGTTTCAGATTGTTTAGAATTTATGATTTATTAATTTGGCTATGTGTAGAAGAATGGTTCTGATATTTCACAATTTGAAAAATCTTTTTTTTCCTTCGCTTCTTCACCAATCTGTTACAGACCAAGTAATCAAAAATACGAAATAGAAAATCAAATGTGCTGTTGTCATTCCATAATCATTCAAAGTTCAGGAAATCATAAATAATTTGAGAATTATTTGGAAAATCAGAAAAATATTTTGAAAATTTTATAGAATTATAAAGATGTATTCGGGGTGTTGTTCTCAGATGATAAATTGGGAATTTTTCAAAAATTTGAAAATAGTTTGAGAATTCTGTTTCTTGGAAATATGAATCAACTGAATGAGGACTATTAGACTGAAAGAATCAACCAAATGACTCACCGTTTGTCAAGAAAAGGAATGGAAACTTCAAGGCACCTACAAACCAGCGATAACTTCAAGTCACCATGACAAAAAGCCAAATGAATTGAATTAAAATGAATACAAAATAACACAACTACAATATTTACTACCACTGATTCCGTTTGATTCCAAAGAAAATCTATTCGTTTACTTGGGACCCAAAAATACAAATGACTCCACTCAAATTGACCCTAATCCAAACATTTGGCTTACTTGAGCTGAGGCGAATTTTCGTTTTTTTTTCTTCCGAAAACCAAAATATATCATTCAAAAAAAAAATCCAGAGTTTTCTCGGGAATCAAATGAAGGGTGTTGCCAAATCAATTCCAAACTCTAGAAAGAGAGTTGAATGTGATAGTACCAGAGTCTCTGTACAATCTTCTCAAAGCTTGAGGGGAGCCTCCAATGGGCACGCGGCCACGAAGGATAACCCCATCGATGTCAAACGCGATACCAAACGACGACCTGCAACCACCAAACACTATAAACCTCCATTTGCCTGTCGAGGAAATACAGAAAAATCATTTTTCGAAAAAGAAAAAAAATAAAAACAACAGAACTATAGTTCTGATTTCTTTTACTTTTTCCCTACATTTTCTCGAGAGTTGAATTGGAAACGATGGAAAAAGAAGGAACATTTCGGACCTGGAGTGAAGCTGGGAGAAGAGACGTAAAGACGGCAATGGTGCTCTGTTTTTCCACCTCAACACCGTGCCAAACGGCCCAAACTTCATCGTTCGCCTTTCACTCCCTCAGCAACCTGCCCTTACATTTAGATATAAAAAAAATGCATATTGAAAAATGAAAACGGGAAAAACACAATATCGCGATATTTATGATATTTTCTTTCTAGCGTTTGTAATGTGAGGATATCGATCATCCACCCATATTTATCTATGGGAAGATGGTATAAAGAGAAATTTAAAAAAAAAAAATCCTATTGATGATAGTTCCTTCTATTTATATTAATTTCTTATCAATTACAAATTTCCTATTAAAGTTTCATGAAAAATTATAACAAATTTTTTTGTTTCCTTTGATTTTTCTCATAATTTTTATCCAATATTTTTTTTTAAATAAATTTAACAATTAATATTTTACAAAATTTATGATATTTTCATTATTAATATCAACATAGGCAAAACGATTTGCACTCGAGTCACCCTAAAAATTTTCATTGTTTTGACTTATATATGTCCCTAGTGATAAAGAATCCCACCACACTTCGAAATAATTTAAGTACACTAGTTTGGAGGATAATATATTCATCATAAACCCCAAGGTGTTAATAACAATAGCATTTTCACACGATTGATACAATGACAATAAGTTATAACAAACTAGTAAACATTTCCAAATTAATATAGTAGCATGTGACTTTGATAGCAAGTAGGGACTCGACTTTCGTTTTCAAAGCTAAATGTGTCATATGCACCAATGCTATCATAATTGATCAAATTGTAGGATTTTAGGTGCCTCCCTCAACCTGAGGATGATCAACCCAATAAATATAAATGCAAATATTGCATGTATCATCATCGCCACTCTTATGGGCATACCTTTGAAGAATGTCGAAGCCTTAAGCATGTAATGGAAATGTATATTGGAAGGGAATAACTTGAGTAATTCTTGAGTGATGAAAGTCTTGATGTTTAAGAAGCCCAAAAGGTATATTAGATTACAACAACCTACTAAAAAAAAAACTATGTTGGGTGATCTCTATTATCCGTGTAGGAGTTAAAAATTGTCAAATAACAACCATTGTTGAACATGTAAACTAAGTCGAAATACGTCTCTAGTCTATCGCACCACATTAGTTAGAAGAATCCGATTTGATATTTCATGTCATCCAAGAGGGAAGTCTACTCGAAAAATGACAATGACACTCTTGTTATCAATTTGTTGGTTGCCAACTATAAAGTGCAACTCATATTGATTGATCCTAGAAGCTCCATCACTATTATTTTCTTATTAACTCACCAATGTGTGGGAATAAATTTAATGATACTAACTCCCTGGCTCAAACTCTCTAGTAGGTTTAATGGAGTCATAGTAATAACCAAATGAGAAGTTATACTCTAGTAAGAGTGAGGGCTAGTACATTGATGATAGGAGTTATGGTCATTGATGTCACTTCCCCGTATATTCTTGCATTGAGAACATTGATATGTTTTATGTGCAGTCTCCTCATAAAGTTACAAAAAATTTTGGGTGAGTAATCAACAACAAGAAAGTGTTATTGTGGTAACTGGAAGGGTGCTTTTTGAGATTTCTTCATAAGTTCTTTAACTTTATAACAATTATAACTATTGGTGAGGAAGAAAATGGAGATTTTCTTTTTATTCGACGAGATGGAATTTATTGACTTAGCGAAATATTTGTTCACTTGGTATATTTATATTGAAGCAAAACTATCATTTGAAGAAAAATTGCAACTAACAAAGCTCTTAAAAGAATACTAGTTGGTGCTTGCTAGGAATATACCACATCTATCAAGAATTGACCCCTCTATTGTCATTCATCAATTTAACGTGAGCATGTAGTCCATTCTTGTGCAGTAAAATATAAGAAAACCCTCATTTGAGTATATATAGATTGTTAATCAAGAAGTTGGTGAATTACTCAAAACATGATTCATCATGGAGGTTCAGTGCCCCACATAGTTTACCAACACAGTTATTGTCCCACATAGTTAATTGACACGTATTTGTAGTTACTAAGGTGTGCTCCAAATATTACTTCTTATTTCCTCAAATAGACAAGATCATTGATGTGAATGTAAGACACCACAGGTTATATTTTATGGATGCATATGTAAAATACAACCAAACCAAGATGATCTTGAGAGATGCCAAAAAGATTGCTTTTATCATCGAGAAAAACATTTACTACTATTTTTATCAAAGGTTAGTATCCCAATTATTTTTTTTGGTTTACTTAACAAAACAATGGAGGCTTACATTAATGACATGTTAGTGAAAACTAGGGATAAAGCACACCATGAGGATTCAAGAGCTACTTCCATGCAATGCTTAAATATGGGTTGAAACTTAACCCTTATAAAATGTGTGTTTTGGGGTTGATAGTAGAAAGTTCTCATGCTTGATTATGAGCCAACGAGGGTCAAAGTTAACTAGACCAAATTAAAGCTTTGTTTTTAGGAAGATTAATAACCTTAAAATAAACATAGTGCAACATAAAATCAATCCTACATAAGGTTTTTAAGGATCTTCAATGCATCAAAGTCTTTATTGATTCGAGTTCGGTCATGTTTAGTGCTTATTAAAATTATTCAAACTAGTATAAATGTAATTTTCTATATAAAAAATACTATAAAGTTTATTTGGAATTCTGTTTTTGCTTATTTTCCAACAATTGTTTTAAAATTTAATTATATAAATATAAATAATAATTAAAAATAAATTATTATTGTACATACAAATTTTGTTAAAATTTTATAAAAATAGGTAAAACTATAGAAAAATAATGCAAACAAAAATTTTATTAAAATTATTAAATTGTGGGGATGCAAGCTTTGTGGTAATATTCATTTACAAAATAATATTTCCTTTTATTATTCCACTTGATCATAGTTTGAAAGATGAAGACAATGTTTTATTGATTTAAAAGATCAATCGAAGACCATTGATTCGCTCTCAAATGAACTCGTTGAATGACAAAAATCGTATGTGTAGACAATGAAAATGTTTTATTTGTTTTCGAAGTCAATTGAGGGTTTAAAGTGACTTATTTTCGAATGACTTTATTGAAAGACAAAGAACACGTGGACTTGTAAAAAGATTTTGTGAAACATTTTATTCTTTATAAAACACTGTTTTCGGTGTTGAGTCGTTTTTGTCGATTCGAAAAAGTCTCTCATTGAAAGAAGTCACTCCTATTTATAGGTGAAATTAAAGAATTAAAATTTGAAATTCCTCAAATTCAATTGCTTGATTTTAGTAATTTGTCTTATTTATCAAGAAAATTTACCAACAAGAGAATATTTACTTATTCTTTTATTATCTTTTAACTTCAATTGAAATATTTGTTTGTTTTAGATATATATATATATATATATATATATATATATATATATATATATATATATATTATTTATCTTTTGACACCAATTAAGAGATTTAATTTATTTCCAATACTAAATTTTATAATCTTCAAAATTTCGTCACATGTCACATTTTTAATACATACTAAGTGTCAAATGTGTATAGGACTAATTAATTGTTCGATTCATATTTTGTCGAATTGGCAAATTACATTTTTTTTAAAGACTAATTTAATGATAATTTATTTCACTAAAAAAATTGATGTTTACAATTATATATAAAAATTATTTTTTAAAATATACTGCAAAATATAAAAAATAAATTAAAAATATTTAAACTTCCCTAATACACTTTTGTTCTATAAACAATGTTTCTAAAAACTAGTATTAAAAATGGTTGTACTTTCCAATCAAAGCCTACTCATGGGGATTAATTTATCATTTTTAATTAAATATCCAAAAACTAAAAAATAATATTATTTTTATTAGTAGAAAAGGACTAATGAGTACTTTCAAAAAAATTTAAACCTTTTTGATGAATTTTGTAAAGTAAATGAAAATTGGTTAATGATGATGTTTAAAAAGGTCTAATTTTGAAATATTTGAAATAGTTATTTGAGGCATAAGAATGGAAAAAATTTCAAAAATGAAATAATTATAATATATTATTTTTCAGATAAGATATTAAAATTATTTTGATTATTATAAATTGTTACAAAGATAAAACGTGCGGTTTGTATAAGTATACTTAAAATCGTGTCGCAAATGATATTCTAAATTTATTATGAATGAGTTGTCGTGGAAAAAAAAAAAATTAGTAATTACGCTTAAAGTGAGAATTACAATAAAATTTCTTTTTATGGCCGCGTCTTTTTTTTTGAATGGTTATAACTTACAAGTAATATTTATTTCTTTTACTACATGATTTATGATATATATTTATAAAAGTTAATTTATATTTCCAATCTTACCCTTCATCCAACTAATTAAATGGATGAATCAAAGGATGAACTTGGCATTTCAGCTGAACACAGCCACCTTCCCTTCGTCTCAATCACTCGCCACTTCCTCTTTCTGCAACTCCGCTGGAGGGACAAACCCCCAAAACCCTAACTAGACTCCGAATACATCAATAAAAATCGGGGATTTTGCTTTGAATGATCGAATCAAGATATGCCTCCTAAGCAGCAATCCAAGGCCGACTTAGCGAAGAAGCAGAAAGTCGTCGAAGACAAAACATTTGGCCTCAAGAATAAGAACAAGAGTAAAAATGTTCAGAAATACGTTCAAACCCTCCAACAATCGGTCCAGTCTAAGCCCGACGCTTCAAAAATCGCCGCTAAGGTCCTTTATTTTTTCTTTAAATTAATAAATTGTTACTTTCTATTTTATTTTTTATCCCCATATTTCCTTCTGTTTCTAGGGAATATTTTTTTTCCTTTAAATATATATATATTTTTTAATTTTTTATATCTGAAGAATCAATTGGTGGTTGGCGGAATTTATTTGATCTAGGGGATTTTACTTTCTTCTATGATTTGTTTTTTGTATCGTCGCATTTAGTTTCGCTGAGGCTTGCTTTTTTTAGGGAGTGTTTTTTGCCGAGAAGAATATTTTTGTTGTGTTTAGTGAAGTTTTTCCTCTCTGGAAGTAATGAGAAGGACGTGAAAAAGTTTTTCAAGTTCCAATATTAGATAAGTCAAGATCGGTAGAATCTTAATTTCATGTTTTGCTGCCTAGAAAATGATGGGAAGAGGAAAAGGAAATAATTCTTTTGAATCTTTTTTTCAATATTTGGGTCCGAGAAGGGCTTTTTTATTTGCCAACGCAACCGTTTGGCCTCCCTGAGTTTGGTTTTCATTTCTTTGGAATCAAAATTACATAAATTTTATTCCTTTACGTTTATTTTCCCGGACACAAAGTAAGGGGAAATCATTTTTCCTAGAAATAATTTGTAGTATCTATTCTCAGTTAGATGCTTATATGATTCATTTGATTTGCAGAAGAAGAAGGAGGAAGAGAGGGCAAGAGATAAGGAGCTGAATGATTTGTTCAAGATTGCTGTTAGTCAGCCCAAAGTACCAGTTGGTCTGTACTCCCTCTGTTTATGCATGTTCATGCATGGACATGTGTTTTTTTCCTTAAATTTTTTGGATAGATATTGTAGCTATGTTTATATGTGGATTGGCATGTTTGTGTAATAGAGATTGGGGTTTTGGTTAGGTGTTGATCCCAAGTCTATATTATGCGAATTTTACAAAGTGGGTCAGTGTGCCAAGGGATTTAAATGCAAGTTCTCACATGATTTGAATGTCCAGAGGAAGGGCGAGAAGATTGACATTTACAGCGACCAGCGTGACGAAGGTGATTGAATGGCTATATGCCTTTGTTTGCATATTATTTTGGCTTTATGATTTTTTGGTTGAGTTTGTTTGTTTGCTGAGAAATTGTGGGAAAAGAAATAATTGCAATGAAATCTAGTTGTCCTTTCCTATGTTTTCTCAGCAACAAAGCTGAGCATAAATGTGGTTCTGATACCTTTTGGTTGTCATTGTTCAAGAAACAATGGAGGACTGGGATCAAGAGACACTTGAGAAAGTTGTGGAGTCGAAAAAGAAGGAATATAACCAGAATAAGCCTACTGAGATTGTAAGTCTTCTTCCTTCTACTATCTTCCAGCCATTCAAGGTTTTACCCTAGTTTCATTATGATTTTCTGGCATTTGGTACTCTCTCTTTCTCTTCCCACCTATTCTTTTCAATCCATCTGTTTCACATAATTTTCAAACAAAATTAATTTATTGTGACGTGCTGATGCATAGACCCCCCGAACACACACACACACAAAGAAAAGGAAAGGGGAAATTAGCTGCTCACATTAATTAAGATGGAAAATTTTCTTTCGTGTGCAACAAGATTGACCAAATGGTAGCTCTTTGCTTTCTCTTACTTGTTTTGGAAATGCCATGGTTGGTTCAAGAATAGTCATGATGGTTCTGGGTACCATTTTACTCATGCTCTCATAAATCAGTTGTTGATGCTGGTGCGCATCAAACTGCAATAATTGTTTGCATAATGGCAATTTCTGTTAGCTTTGATCTAATGACCAATGTCTTGCATCTTTTGTCTTAATAGATTTGGGAAAGGGTGTACTAATTCTTTTCAGTTTTATTTTTACTGAAACCTTTGCTTTAAGAATATGGTTTGATACTTTGTACGGAACTTTATATGCAAATGCACTTTGGTTGGTGGGACCAGTGAATGCTTTTGAAGTGGATGCTTCTAGAAGTTAGGTACTTGGATGGGTCAATATGTCAGTTGAATTATTGAGCATGGCTTTTTTTTTTTTTAGTGTATTGCATTTCGTTGCTAGTTTGTCAAATCTGGATTCAGATGGATTGTGCAAATTGAATTACACTTTGACAGATCTCTCGCTTTTTATTTTTTTTGCCTATAGGCAACCAGAAACATTGATTAAGAGGTAACACAAATAGGGGTGCAACCCCAATTAGAGTATAGAGAGAATGCAAAAACAAACAAACAAACAAACAAAAAAAATTCAGAACTGAAAAAACCTGTACAACCTATCCTTACACAAGCTCTCATTGAAATCCATCAGAAAAGGTCAAATCCACATGGGATCCTAGCCCAATCAAAAAATGCTTTTTAGGAAAAAGTATTTCAACATTTGATCTGGATGCTCCTCATCCTTGAAAATTATGTTTTAACATTCATTCCACATGCACCAAAACATGGATGGAGGGCTATGTTCCGCATTCTTCGTCTTTCCTGCATTCTTGTACCATGCATACTTTAGAGAAGCAATTTGACTAACTTTGGAAATACCCACTGAAATCCAAATAAATCCAACACAAGATCCAAAAATTTTCGGGCTTTGACATAGTTTATTAGAATATTACATGTTGACTCCTTCTTGACCATATGGAGACAGCACCTTTGTAAGCTGTTCAACCATTAAAATCTTCTCCCAGATAGCTTCCTAAGCAAAGAAAGTGGCCTCAAAATTTCAGATTTGTTTAGCTGGAATCCTCTCAAAGATTTCAGAAGATATCAAAGAATAATTTGACATGAAAAACAAACTTCTATTCTCCAGTCCCCTCCACACCAATCTATCCTTGAACTCCGAACAGCCACTGCATGAATGTGCTAAAAAATCTGTTTGCTTCATCTCCCAATCATGAGAGCCTGTACAAAAGCAACAGTTCCAAATAACTTGGCCTGTTCTCCTCCATACAAAGATTCCTTATTCTAACATTTCTGCTAAAGACAATTGTATTCAAGGAAAGGAAATGATATTTCAGTAAAGACACTCTACTCCACCTATCTATCCAAAGCTTGGTTTTAAGGCCTTTCCCAACAGAGATGTGAGTTTGGTGTCAAAACTCATTCCACACATGTCTAATAGTCTTTGAGAGACCCACACTAAAAGTCTCTTCTTCCTCTTTCGACTCCAGCCACTATCAATCTTGCCAAACTTGCCAACAGTAGCCTCTTTCCCTAGGTGATTGTGCTTTACTGCAAACCCTCATAATCATTTTCTAAGAAGAGCTTTGTTTAGGCATCTATCAAAAAAAAAAAAGTAAAAAAAAAAGAAGAGCTTTGGTTAGGCTTTCAAGCCTTCCTTAACCAAGCTCACCATTATTCTTTTTGTTACATAATTTGTTCCACTTTGCAATGAGTGACTTTTTTCCTGAAAGTTAAATAAAATCAAATAATTAAAATTTTTGAAAGGTTGGTTGCCCATGATTGCCATTAAATTTGAAATCTAATGCAATTTTGGATTCAATTCCACTAAATATTTGGACTGGAAATCTAGCTTGAGGTATGGTTTTGGTGCATAGGCTTTGACTTTTAAGTCCACCAGTGGCTATCCCTGTGGGAACTTATTAACTGTATTTTTGTTCATTGCTTATGGATTATGAGCAGGTTTGCAAATATTTTTTGGAAGCAGTGGAGAAGAAGCAGTATGGATGGTTCTGGGCTTGCCCAAATGGTGGCAAGGATTGTCACTATAGACATGCTCTTCCTCCGGGATATGTATTAAAATCTCAGATGAAGGCACTTTTAGAGGAAGAGACTGACAAAATATCTATCGAGGAAGAAATTGAAAATCAGGTGAATCATACTTTCTTCTGTTAATTGGCTGTCAAATTTTTTTCCCCTTTTCTTCTGTTAATTCTTACTATGCCTGTTTTGAAATGTGACATCTTCCTACCTTTTTTCGTTACATCCTCCATTGTTTCTTGCTCTAATCACTCTTCTTTTTCACCATCCTCAGCGTGGAAAATTAACAAAGTCAACTCCAATGACTCCTGAGCTGTTCTTTGAATGGAAGAGGAAAAGGATGGAAGAAAGAGAAGCTGGTTTGGCTGCCCAACGAGCAGAGAGGGCTAAGAATGACCGGATGAGGTATTCTTCTCCTGTATGCCCGCATTCAATTGGATAGTTAATCTGTGAATGCATGAGAGAATGGTTTTTAAAAAATGGGTTAAAACAACACAGTGTTGAATGACCTAACTTTAGAAAATTGATATAAATTTCAAAGTAATCTGAAAATGAAAATTGCATAAAAAAACTTATTTTAAAATTACCATTGTTGCTTGGAATTTCAATTTTTCATTTTCATTTTCTTTACCTCTTTAAATATGTAATTTTGAGTTAAGAATATTGTCCTTGGGGAAATTCTGGAAGAGTTTTAGCATTACTTTTGGAGAATGCAATCTGTCTTTTTGTGATGGCATGAAAAGAAGAGCTTGAGATCTAAACTATATAAGGAGAGAGAACAGAAGCTAAGTTATATGAATTCAAAAAAGCAAGAAACGTAAGTCATGTGTGGAAATTTTGAAACTTATGTGTGAAAAATCAGTTTGATCATATAATTTTAACTGTGTGATTTGAGCATCCTTTTCTCCCAAAACATTTACAAGAATTATGTGATGGCTGAAAAAAAATTTGATGTAACATAAGAAGAATTGCTTGGATGAAACATGATGAAATCAAGGTGAATTTTGTATACGTTAGGCACTAAGTGGACCCGTTAGATACTGGATCCATATCCCTTTTTGATGGTATGGCCTTGACATTAATTCAATACTTGAGGACATTTGAGGAGTTTAAATTTTTAATACTTGAAGTCAACTTTTCCGTAAAGGATTACGGATTAGGGTCTCTTTCTGGAACCATACTTAGGAAATTTTTAAAGGATAGAACTAATATTTATTTAACAGAGAAAATAATGTCTAGATCACTGCCTAAAAAAAAAAGGGTTAAATACACTTTACCCCCAAAACCTATCGCATGTTTTGCACATTGCCCCCTCAGGTTTAAAATAGAACAAATTGCCCTCCAAGCTTCTTAAAGACCAAAACCATGCCTTTTTTGTTGAACGGTGTTAGTTTGATTGGACGGAAATGTCATGTGCTATGCACATGACTTAATAAGCCAGGGTAAGAATGTCATTTAAAACATTCAAAGCCCTAAAACCTCTCATCTTCATTCTTCTTCCTTCCAAAGCCCTAAATCCCCAACCCTAAAATCCGATTATTGAAAATTCTTCACAATTTCAGTTTTCTACTCATCACATCATCCGATTTTCCTATGTTGCAATCTTTCTTTAATTAATGACGGTTGCAATTCTCAGTCCTCAAGATTCTATCAAAGATCAACGCCCTCTCGAAAACCTAATTTTTTCCTCTATGGAACGCCACTAAAACCCTAACCCTAACCTCGATCGCTCTCCTCCAATGTTTTCAGAACCGGACCGGTCATTGAACCGGAAAAGTTACCGGTTCACGGTTCACCGGTCGAACCGGTGGTCGAACCGGTGACGTCATAAATATGTAATTTATATATTATTAAAATTAAAAATAATTATAAAAATTTTAAAATATATATGAATAAATTAAAAATCAGTAATATTATTTTATATATTTGATATTATCAAATTAAATCATATTAAATGAAATGTATACAATATTTAAATGTGAATATATTAAAAATGAAAAATTTAACTAATTTTATAATTTTTAAAAATATTATATTATTTTTATTTAATATTATATAAAAACTGAAATGTAATATATATTGTTTTGTTTTGGCATATCCAATAACAAAACACGGGTAGCCGAGTGGTGTCCCAGGTTACTTACAAAACTTGAGATCCCAGCATCAAATCCTCCTGTTGCACTTGTTAAACTTTTTTCATTGATATTATTGGTTTGCAGTCCCACATCGGCTGGGGAGAGAAGTAAGGGTGCAAAGGATGCCTATAAAAGGTATCCTCAGTGTTAGCTACAGCATGCCCATCTTGTGGGCTCAAGACTGAGCCTGCTTAAATGATTTGGGTGTGGGCTTGTCATGCTAAGACTTGGCCCAGCATGGTTTTTGGCCTGCAGCTTTTAATTTTTTATACAATGGGCTTGCAAAATGATGAGCCAATATGGACTGTTCGGTTCGTTTAGAACCGTCCGGTTCGTCCGGTTCACCGGTTCGACCGCTAGTTCAGGCTGTTCGTAACCGGTCCAATAGTTAAACGGTTTAATAGGGTGGACCGGACCGGAAATGCGACCGGTCGACGGTTGAACCGGTTGGACCGGCCGGTCCGGTCCGGTTTTTAAAACATTGCTCTCCTCACAAAAATGAAGCACCGGAAGGGTTCGATGGAACACTAAATGTGATAGCAAACCTAACCATGGAAAACAAAGGTGAACCATGGTTTTGGGTCCGACTAGGATTCTAAAAGGGGGCGATGTACTCGATGAAACGATCGAAGATTGAGTGACTGAAGTTGATTTTGGTGAGAATGAGAAGAAGGTGCACCACCAAACGGATTATTATTATTTTTTTATTTTATTTTTGATAAGTAAACAAGATATTACCACCAAACGGATTATTCATCCAAGTAGATTCGTTATTTGGATTCATATGCTAATGGATTTTATGCTGGATTGCGTTTTGTTGATTCCCTACATTCAAGTTGAGTTCCTTTGCCCACTTTTCTTATCAAACGTGATGATGCCACATGAGTAATATAAAATGAAGACTGGCTTCGAATTTGTAGATGGATTGCGAAAGAGAGTTTTTATTTTTTATTTTTTTGATCAATAAGCAGAAAATTGTATTGCAAAGAGGCACTAAAGTAGAGTGACCCACAGGATTATAGTATAGAGAAACTCACCCCCTTACAAAAGGACCCAAACAACAAGGAAAAAACAAAAAACCTTCTCCCTCATCGCAAACACACCCAATTTATAAAATCTATTAAGGTCGAAGGACCATCTTTTATCCACAATTTGGTTTCCGACCAAAGTAAATACACAAAAGAAGCTTTTCGCCTTTGAATGGACAACACTCCATCCTCAAAAGCCATTGTATTCCTAGCCTTCCAAATGACCCAAAACAAGCATAACGGTCCCAGTTGCCACGCCACCTTCCTCTTTTTTCCCACAAAAGAGCCCCTCCATCCTAAAAGGGTTTCCTTTACCGAATAAGGAAAAACCCAAGATACTAAAAAAAATGAAAGGAGTAACATCCACACTTCCCTTGTTTTTTCACAATGAAGGAGGAGGTGGTCGATCGACTCCCCACACATTTGGCATAGAAAGCATCTATTTGCCAAAGCCCAACCCCTTTTTTGCAAACGGTCCAAGGTTAGAACTCTTCCCCACGGAGCCTCCCACGCAAAGAAGCTTAACTTGGGTTGCACACAAGAATTCCAAATGATCTTCGAAGGGAAAGAAGCAAGAGACACTAGTTGCAAAGCCCTATACAAAGATTTTACCCAAAAAGCCCCATCCTTTGAGTCCATCCACCTCACCCTATCCTTCTCATCCACCCTAACCTTCTTCCCATCCAAGCAACGAAGCAACCTTCCCACTTCTTCCATCTCCCAATCATTAAAAAGTCTATTGAAATGAGGAGTCCAACTTCCCCTCCTTTCCCCCTTGGTTGTCCAAACTTCATTTACCCAAGCCTTTTTAAACGTTGCTAAAGCAAATAATGAAGGAAAAACCTCATACAAAGGGATGGTTCCACACCATTTGTCTTTCCAAAAACTCACATTCTTACCATCCCCCACCTCAAAGCCAAAAAAAGGGGTTACTAGCTGTCCCATCTTACTTATAGCTTTCCACAACCCAACACCATAGGCCTCTCTAACCTCACAAGATCTCCACCCTCTTTCCTCCCCGTATTTCCTTCTAATCACTTGGTTCCAAAGGGTCTTTCTTTCGTTTGCAAAGCGCCAAACCCACTTGCCAAGGAGAGCCCTATTGAAAGTCCCAAGACTCTTAACCCCCAACCCTCCTTTACTTTTGTCTACACACACAATTGACCACCTTACTAAGTGTGGTTTTTGCTCAAGAGCCCCACCACCCCACAGAAAATCCTTTTGAATCTGCTCCAATCTCATCCTAACCACCCTAGGTGGCTGGAAAATAGACATAAAATAGATCGGCAAATTGAATAAGATACTTCGAATTAAGGTAATCCTCCCCCTTTTTGAGATGTACTGCCTTTTCCACATAGCCAATCTTTTTCGGAATCTTTCTTCTATTCCATCCCAAGCAACAACAGATTTAAAAGGAGCACCCAACAACATTCCTAAGTAGGTGGAGTGCAATTTTCCCACCTTATAACCGAACTCATTAGCCAACTCTTCCACATTCTCAACTCTACCAACTGGAATCAGTTCACTTTTTTCCAAATTCGCTCTTAACCTTGACATTGCCTCAAACCACATTAACAACCAGCACAAATATGTCAACTGCTCCTCCTTTGCCTCACAAAAAATCAACGTGTCATCAGCAAACAACAAATGAGAGATTTGGACCACTTCACCCCTTCTTCCCCGAACCAAACAAGGTGTCAAAAAACCTTCAGCAACTGCTCTTTTCAGCATACAACTAAAAGCCTCCATCACAACTATGAATAAGTAAGGCGAAAGGGGATCTTCTTGCCTTAAATCCCTTGAGCTTTGGAAAAAACCAGTAGGGCTTCCATTCACCAAAACTGAAAATCTAACAGTGGATAAACACCATTTTATCCATCTACACCACCTTTCCCTAAACCCCATATTCTCCAACACCGCTAAAAGAAACGACCAGTCCACGTGATCATAGGCTTTCTCAATGTCTAATTTGCAAAGAATCACCCCTCTATTGCTTTTCAAAATGGAGTTTATTGCTTCATTAACAATCAACACCGCATCCATAATTTGCTGCCCCTCCACAAAAGCATTTTGAGCCGTTGAGATCACCTTAGCTAACACTCCTTTCATTTTGTTAGCCAGCACCTTAGCTAACCACTTGTACAACCCTCCCACCAAGTTAATTGGCCTACAATCCTTCAAGTCCTCAACCCTCCCTTTCTTAGGAATCGGCACTAAAAATGTTGCATTCAGACTTCTAACAAAACTCCTAGTCTCATGGAACTGTCTGCAGAAGTTCATTACCTCTTCTTTTACAAAATCTCAAGAAAACTGCCATAATGCCATTGAGAAACCGTCAGGGCTTGACACCTTCTCTTCGCAAAAGCCTGACAACGCGCCAAAAACCTCCTCCTCCGAGAAAGGCTTCTCCAACCCCTCCACATCCAACTCTTCCAACCTCTCAAAATTCAAACCATCTATATCGGGCTTCCAATCACCAGGATCTACTAACAGACCTTGGAAAGCTCTGCCCACCTCCTCTTTGATTTCACTTTCCTCAGTTAACCACCTCCCATTCACTTTTACTCTAGTCAGTTGATTCCTTCTTCTATGAGCACTAGCCATTTGATGAAAAAACCTTGTGTTTCTATCCCCCTTCTTCAACCAAATTTCCCTAGACTTCTGCCTCCACGACACTTCTTCTAACATAACCCACTTTTTATACATCTTTCTTGCCTCCTCCTTAGCCTCTTCTTCTTCCAAAGACAAAGAGCGAACACTCTCTTCCTTATCCTAAAAATCCAATAAATTCCAAGCATTCTGCTTCTTAGAATCAATTTGACCAAAAACCTCTTTATTCCAACTTCTCAAAATCGGTTTTAAAGCCTTCAATTTTTCAGTCAAAATGAAGCTGGCTGACCCACTAACTTGAATCCCCTCCCACCAGTTTCTCAACACCTCTTTAAAGCCCTCCTCCTTTAGCCACATATTCTCAAATCTAAAAGGCATGAGCCCTTTCCTCATTCCTCCCCCATCAAGAAGAATCGGAGAGTGATCAGATACAGGCCTAACCAGGACAACCTGAATGGTCCCTTGAAAATGAACTTCCCAACCCTCAAAAATGAGGAATCGATCAATTCTCAACTTTAACCGATTATTAAGACCTCCACTCCACGTGAACAAGCCCCCTTGAAGAGGCAAATCCCTTAGTTCTAAATTCTTAACCACCTCTGAGAATCTCCTCATTGTCGGGGATAGACGCCCTCCTTTATTACGCTCAGAAGGGAATCTTATCATGTTGAAGTCTCCTGTTACACACAACGGCTCATTCCAAAAACCTCTAATGGCCTTTAGCTCACTCAAAAAATCTTCTCTTTCCACCTTCACAGTGGGCCCATACACTCCTAAAAATATCCAGCAGAAACCATCCTCACAATTCTTAAAGTGACATGAGACTGAATAATTACCCACTTCCATCTCCACCATTTGCAACACCCTATTATCCCAGAACACCACAACCCCCCCCCCCTTTGAATTTAAAGCCCCCCACTCCAAACATCTTCCTACCCTGAGACTTCTTACAATTCCACTAGTCATCTCCCGAATTTTTGTTTCCTGGAGACACACTAAGTCCACCTTTTGTGTTTTAATCACATCCTTTATCAATTTTCACGTCTCTATCATTTACACCCTTTATATTCCACGAAAGGATTCGAAGCCTCATCTAACACACTCCTGATGACCCCGATCCCCTTCTGACCCATCGTAATTTATTGACCATTCAAATTTCTTCAACTCACGATCAAATCTCGATGGTCTCTATCCTTTCCTCTTTTTATCACTTACCCTCTCAGAACGGTCTCTTCTTTCCCTCATTCTATTAAGAAGCTTCAAAATCTCACTTTCAAAACCCTCAGTAGGCATTCCCAAACACTGACAGAACTTTGCCAGACAACTGTACCTCCACAACTCCTCATCCTCTTCCACTTTCTCAACCCTTTCATCCCTCCTCTCTTTTAACAGGAACGATTCGCCAACAACCTTCTCACCGAGCCTTTCTTCTGTCGTACACACTCTTAGAGGACTTACAGTCAACTCCCCTTCGTTTTCTTTCAAAAAGGCATCCATACGACGACTCTTCTCTACCTCAATCAAAGCCCCCTCCACCCTAGAGAAAGGAGAAGAAGAAGAGACCCGTCCCCCCAAATGCAAGCAGAAGAAGGCTCAAAGAGGGAATACATGGAAACTTACTCCAAAAGGCACGCGTCCGCAAGGGAACACCTTCCTGTTGCCCCTTTCTCCGCTTCATAACTCATCCCGCCGGCCAGAAACTCTTCTGCAACCACCCCTTAGATTGCAGTCGGCAAAAGGAAGCCCTAGCTTCTTTTAAAGGATCGTCCAAAAAAGGCTTATGTGGATTCGAAGCCCAATTTGATCCAACACTGGGCTGCCCCTCTTTCAAACCCGACTTGGGCCTGTTGGCCACACAGCCCAACCCATCCCATTGAATGTTTGTAGGGCTGTCACAAGAAGCCCGCTCCACTCCTCTGCTGGGCTGTCCCTCCTCCCAACACACCCTAGGCCCGCATGTCTCCCTTTCTTTTAAAGCCCAACCCAATCTAGAGCTAGAAATGATTGCAGGGCCTTCACACTCCAAGCCTGAAATCCTTTGGGCTTGAACAACCTCATAGACGGGCTTGCAACAAACAGGCCTAGCATACCCCTCCTTCTCACTTAAGCCCACTCCTCTACTCCCCTTTTCTCCATCCTCCTTCCCAAGGGTTGAACCCCCCCCCCCCCCCCCCCCCATTCTTTCTGACTAAACCTGCCCCATCAACCTCTGCCGCACACCACCTCTCCTTCCCCATACCATTGCTACTCCCTGGGCGTGAGCCCACATCCCACTCTTCCCTAACCTTTTCCCTCTTTCTCCCTTTCAATTTCTTCATTGGCACCACTACAGAAATCCATGGCAGCCTCTCCCACCACAACTGGATTGCATAACAACAAGAATTGACCACTAAATGCATTGTTCCCGGAAAAAATTTCCCTCCGTTCTTCACCAAAATTCTGGCCCATTGAAGCGAGATAAATTTTTTGTTTCTTCATCCACCTCAACAAAACCTCCACAGCAGTCACCAATTCTTTTAAACATCTCTCCACTCCAACAGTGAAGCGGGAGTCCCACCACCCCCACCCAAACTTCTTTTGCTTGACTTCCTACGCAAGCACCCCGCCTCCTCACTCCATCTCTCTAAGTACAACACTTTATCTTTAAAGCGGCGTGTCTCCCTCTTTAACACTCTCTCTGCCTCCTCTTCATCTTCAAACTCCAACAAAAAGAAAGGTCCTCCCAGCTTCAACACTTTCACACATTTTTTAAGATTCCAGCTGTGCTCCCCCCATATTCTAACCGAAACCATTTCCGTCTCCACTACCAACCTGTTGCCCCATCTTCCAACTAGGCACCGACCCAGACCTTCCTCCCTACTCCTCAACCCTCTCCCTCCAACCTGAAGCCATAACGCATCTCCTAGCCTTCCAGTCGGTTCCTTAGCAACATCCACGAAGGTCTTTTTCTCACCCTCCACCTTTTTTCCAAGGCTCCTTTCATCCTTGCCTTCTAATGTCACCACTTTTGACTTTGAATCGACTCGGAGTGCCTTTTCAAACTTTGCTTCCTCTTGAGTAACTATCCTTAAAGCCCGTAGTTTCTCAGCGAGAATGACCCATCCTCCTAGCAAACCCTTTCCTTTAGGGAAAACTAAGCAAAATCTCTTAGTCTCTACATCAACAACAAAACATAAGACATATCTCCCCGCCCCGTTTACACGCCTCTCCAACCTGAACTTTCTTCCCTTTTCCTCCCAGACTTTAACCAATCGTCCTTTCTTTTCCTCCCTACAACACTCTTCAAAACCTTCCAAAAGTTTTCTCAAACTTGACACCCCGAACCTGATCCAAGAGGAGAGACCTCTACTCCTCTCCACAATGGTACCTCTTAGCTTCCCTTTGACTTCCTCTATTAAAACTTCAAACGTCTTCGACTCTAAAGTTTTGTTGCTTTAATTTAGTACTTCTCCCCATTTTTTGATGGGGAAAACGAATTTTGATGCATAAGTTAGATTGTAATTTTACAAATAATCATAGATGTGCTTGCAATTATGCAATTATACTAGTCCCAAAAATTTCAGTAATATATATAAGATCTCCTTGTTTTTTAGTTTTAACAAAAATTGATGTATTTTTATGGTCTACCTAATCCTCATATCAAATCTAATATGGAGTTTCTCATTGTCTTTTAGAAAAATTTCCTATGTAGGAAGTTTTCCCCTTTGTTTGGTTCTTGAGAATGTAGGAGAGAAAGGGAAAGAAAATGGTCTAGGAAATAAGCAATATACATACATATATATATATATATATATTATTTTTTGAACTCATTGTTTTTGAATTCCATCTAGTGCTAGGAAAGAGGTGAAAAAGAGAGGAAAAAAGGAAAATGTTATGAACACTGTCACTCCCCTATTTTTTCTGTGCAACCAAACAGAAGTTTTGGATTCTCATTTTGTGTATTTATTTTTTATTTGTAGTTGTTGAGCACATGATTCAAAATTGGCCATTAATAAAAGAGAGAATCTAATCGAGGAAATCCGAATGATATGATGTGTAGAAAACTAAAACTGGATTTTAGGGCTTGGGGATTTAGTGCTTTCTAAGGAAGAAGAACAAAGAAAGAGATGTTTTAGGACTTTGAATATTTCAAATGACAATTTTACCCTTGCTTATTAAGTCATATGTATAACACATGACATTTCCGTCCAATCAAATTAACACCATCCAACAAAAAAGGCATGGTGCTAGTCTTTAAGAAGCTTGGAAGACAATTTGTTCGATTTTAAACCTAAGGGGGCAATGTGCAAAACACGTAATAGGTTGAGAGGGTAAAGTGTATTAAACCCAAAAAAAAAAGTCTATTTGGTTGGGAAAAGGCATTATAATTCCTGAAAGTTGAAGAAAATATTAGAAGACCGTGGTTTCTATTTTTGAAGTATTTGAATTGATTATGGATAGTGATTTGAAAATAATCTGGAAATGTAATCTATGGAGCATTTTAGTATTTTCATGTTGAATTCCACAAAGCCATGTGGTTAAGCACTTGACTACCTATGAGACCGACACATGCCGGATATGTGAATAGATAGAATAAAATTTACTTTTGAAGGATGAAGTATGCTTGATATCAAATAAAGAAAAAGATCACCAACTAAAAAAGGCAAATTTTGATCTTACAGGAAAGGAAAAAAAACTCACAAAGCAACAAAATTCACAATTTTTTTTTGTTGGGTCTATTAGTAAAAAAAAAAAAAAAAAAAAAAATCCTAAAATACCATACTTGAGACTCCTTGTTTTGTTCATTAAAAATCCCAGAAGGTTCATAGAATGGATGTTAATGATTATAACTACAATAAAGTAGAAGGATATTGAGTTCCCAGTTAGCATGCTATTTTGTTTCAAATCAATTGCCATTTAATTGTAGACATTTTGATTAAATTAGAGAGAAATTAGTGAGGGTATGGGCTCAATTGCTTGCTAGAGATAGGGTTTTCTGGCAGATGATTCGAGTGAGCTTTGTTCTTCTTTCCTTCTCATCACCTCTTATATTCATCATTTCTCTTGCCACTGGTTTGAGAGCAAGCCCATTTTTAATGTGGGTTTGTGAAACAGTTTTGATAAAGTGGGGTCAAGATACCCGATGTTGTTTGTTGCGGGGCGGTCTACACCCAAATGTTTGGGTCCCTATGGAGAGTCCTACGGGCTTGGCCATGGAAGTTTCCTCGGTTATATATATATATACTTGGTGTTGGTTGTTGCGGAGCCGTCAACAGTGCGATGTTTGGATCCCCATGGAGAGTCCTAAGGGCTTGGCCATGGAAGGTTCCTCGGTTATATATATATATTTGATGTCAAGATACTTGGCAAGTAGTTGAATTTTTGAAGATGAGAGGGGAAAATATGTGATGGTAGAAAGACTATGTACCTCTCTATACTTGTCTATCTTTGCAGATGAACCTGAGTCTTGTGGATTTAAAAACATGTTTTGAGGATTTGTCTTTTATTTCCTTGTTGAGACCTGTCTTGAGAATGTGACAATGATTTTCTATATTAAGTAAAGGAATCTAATGTGGCAAACTTTTGTAGTAGAGTGCATTTTTCTTTTCATATAAGCATCCTTTTTTTTTGCCAAAATCATAAGAGAGCTGATGATCTACACTAAATCTTCTAAAGCTTTTGAAGTTAACTAAGGAAAGGAATATCTTGTAACATACAACATATCTAGATTCTGGGTTTGCATATTGTTGAAGGACGTCTCATCCTTCTTGATCTTACCTATCAAAAAAAAAAAGTCTGATCCTTCTTGATCTTCTCAATCAAGAGAAAGACCTAATGTGTTTCTTGTCAGGGGAAAAAAAACATATCTAGGTTCTGTTTTGGAATTATGTCAAAGGTGGAAGTTCATATTTGATGCAGGTGAAAATTTGGGACACAGCTAGATAAGGAAACTTTGAACAATAAAACCCCATGTAAAAAAAAGTTATAAGAAGTTTAGAGGCATTATCCAAGTACTTTACCACATTAAACATTTACATATTATCATATTAGATTATATAGGATATGCCATTGAACACACTATTAATTTAATTTTCTCTTTGATTCAGTGGCCGGGAGTTGTTTCTTTCGGATTCGAGCTTGTTTGTGGATGATGCTGAGGCATATGAAAAATACCAAAGAGAAGAAGAACTTGTGGTTGCTGAACAAAAGGTAATTCTGTTTTTTTTATTTTTTATTTTTTATGGTATTTTATATAGAAATGAAAAGGAAATGTTACAAGATAACTGCTTTCTTTTGTTTCGGTTTGTAACTGATGTCCTTTGGTTCTTGTACTTATATTTTGTTTTTCAGTTTCTCCACTTTTTGGCCAGATTTTGTATGATGTAAAGGATGCCTCATATTTCCCTGTGCATTCTTTTACAATTCAATAGAAGGAACACTTTGTTTCTGATTAGGAAAAGAAAACAAGGAACCTGAGCAAAGATACAGGAGTGAATAGTGAGACTGCTACCTAAGAGCTATACCACCTGCAGCTTTCTTTGAAGGGATAAGCAATGAGACATCAAAATCCAATTTGAAGGGTGGCCATGTTGGAGGAGCCCACTTGCTTCTTGCATTCTCAACTAAATAAATAAATTTATACCAATCCAGAACTTCCAGGACTTCAGGACTCTTCTAGTTAATGAAGTGTTGATTTACAATCTCCTTTTGCCTAGTATGGTTCTAAGCTTCAAATCCTTATGGTTTCTGATGAAATGATTTATGAGTACTTATGTCTGTGAATTATCTCATGAAATATATGAGGAGAATTTATTCCCACCCAACTCCCCCCTCTCCCCTTTTAATCAGAAACATGGAGAGATTTATTTGAATATTAATGATTTATATGGAGAAGCCCAATATTCATTTGCCTTTGTGATAAGGGGATGTGCTCTTTTGCTTGTATATCAAGCTTACGTAGGGACAAAGGTGTGGAAATTCTATTTTTTCACCATTGGTTCCAATGAGTGGGGATAATGGTCTAGAGGTTAGGGGTGAGGAAAGGGGTGGATCATGCACCGGTGATAGTGTGAGAATGGATCCGTTGCTTCTGCGGTTCATAGATGATGGCGTGTTGTCCTCTGATGGAAGGAAAAAGGGGAGAGCAACCTTTGCGGTTGGTAGCTCTGCAAAAGCAATTGTAAGTGGGTTAGAGCAAGGCATTGGTGGAGGGAGACTAGTTAAGGTAGAAGAAACATTGTGGGTGAGGCATCCCTTAAAGGAGATTTGAGTGGGGATGGGTGCGTGCCTAAGGGTTTGGGCCAACAATTATTGGTTGAGGCCCAAGCCTAGCAAGCCTCCACTTTTAAAAAGACCTAGGTGTTTAGGGGCTTTATGAAAGGGATGGTTACTTCAAAGCCCAGGAGGCTTTTAATTTGGGCCAGGTTGCGACTATAGGGGATAGAAGCGGGTTTGCTTTAATTGTTATAGTGGGCCAAGGTCTTGGAGATGCAAAGGGCTCTCTTGGCTTATTTAAAGGGGTTAGGGCTCCAGTGGAGTCCCAAGTTGCTGGTGAGTGGAGGGCTGATGAAAGGCTTTTTGTTGGGGTTGAGGATGATGCTACCCTATCAGCGTTATTGTTGATGAGCTGTAGCTTAGAGATCATCGATGAATCTTTCTTGGCTAAGGTGTCTAGGTACCTTGGTTCTTTTCCCTACTTGTTTTACTCTTTGGGGGTTTGGAATTCTTCTTCTTCTCCTTTCTCTAAGTTGGATCAGGCCTTGGTTTGTGAGGGTGGGTCCAGTGATTGTTATGGCATGGAGGGTATGGAAGGGGAGGCTATCCTTGATCCTTTAAGGACTGTCTTGGTTGATGGGAGAGCCATGAAATGTGTGACAAGGTTGGAGCAAGTGTTTGCTAAGTTGGGGGTTGGGTTCGTTAAGGAAAGGAAGATGGATGATGGGTCTTTTGAGGGAGAAGAGGGGTGGCGCTTCAAAATTTTAGTCCTCGAGTTGTTTAGTTAAGTTTAGTAATCTCTTGCGCATGCTAATAGAGGCTTCGAGGTGGAGATTTTGAACCTACTTAAGAGGATGAAGGTGAGACAAGAGAAAAAGTGCTAGGTGGTTGGTAAAAGGAGGACTAAATTTGTGTCTTCAAAGTTTGCAAGGGAGCTTAAGAAACTAGAGTGTTTAGTGAATTACAATTGAACATGCACTAAAAGTGGGTTTGGCAAAGAAGGTTGGGCCATCACTTTGGGTTATAAATGAAGATAAGAATTTTATCCTGGAATGTGAGGGGGGGATAGTGACAAAAAGAAGGTAGTTAAGTCCATGATTAAATCATAGAGGGTGGACTTGGTTTGTTTGCAAAAAACTAAAAGTCAAGAGATGTCTATTGGAACATGTGATGAGAGTGAGTTTGGCAAAGAAGGTTGGGTCATCACTTCGGGTTGCAAATGAAAATAAGAATTTTATCCTAGAATGTGAGGAGGGATATTGATAAAAGAAAGGTAGTTAAGTCCATGATTAAATCACAGAGTGTGGACTTGGTTTGTTTGCAAAAAACTAAAATTCAAGAGATGTCTATTGGTTTGGTGCGAAATTTAGGAGTGGGCAAATGCATAGATTGGGGAGTAGTGAACTCGAGGGGTGCGGTCGGAAGGGTTTTGGTGTTTTAGGATAATAGGGTGTTTTGAGTTGGTTGGAATGGAAATGGGTTAGTTCTTGATTTTGTGTCGATTTAAAATTATGAGGATGGCTTCTTTTAGATTTTTATAGGGGTTTATGGGCCTACGTTGAGGAAGGATAAGGAAAGTTTCTAGGATGAGTTAGGGGCCATTAGGGGGTTATGGAATGACCCTTGGTGCATTAGAAGTGATTTTAACATGATTAGATTTCCAAGAGAGCATAGTAGAGAAGGTAGGTTGTCCTTAGCCATGAGGAGATTCTCAAAGGTCATTAAGGACCTAGAACTAAGAGACCTTCGCTTGTAGGGGGGCCCTTTCACCTGGAGCATTGGTTTGAATAATCCGTCCAAGTCGAGACTTGACAGTTTCTTGGTTTTTGAGGGTTGGGAATGTCACTTTAGTGGGGTCATGTAGTGTGTCTTACCTAGACTGGTGTGTGATCATTTCCCCATTTTATTAGATGGGGGAGGGTTGAGAAGAGGTCCCTCTCCTTTAAAATTCGAAAACATGTGGCTGAAGGAGGACTTCAAAGAGTGTTGAAAAGTTGGTGGTTATTAATTTTAGTGGTTCCTTTATTTTAACTTTGACAGCAAAATTGAAAGCTTTAAAGTCCTATTTGAAAATTTTGAACAAAGAAGTGTTTGACAAAGTTGAAGTCGGAAAAGATATGACCTTGAACCAAGTGGCTTTTTAGGATTCTAAGGAGAGAATTAATGTGTTGAATTTGGAGGACGTGGAAACTAGAAAGGAGGCTAGGGAGGATTTTAAAAAATGAATCCTTATGGAGGAAATTTCCTGGAGGTAGAAATCAAGGGAAGTCTAGTTGAAGGAGGGTGACAAAAACACTAGTTTTTTCCACAAGATGGCTAATGCCCATAAAAGGAGGATCTTTTTAGTCAAAATTATAATTAATGGAACCTGGTTTTTAGAGGAGAATGAAATAAAGGATGGGGTGGTTAGGGCCTTTCAAAATCTTTTGGCTGATTCAAGGGATTGAAGACCTAGTATTAACGACTTGTCTTTTGATGGTTTAGGAGCTTAGGATGTTGCAATGTTGGAGGAGCTATTCTCAAAAGAAGAGGTTTTCTTCGCCCTTTTGAACCTTAGCAAGGACTAAGAGTGCCATGTCTGGATGGCTTCTCTATGGTGTTCTAGCAGTTTAGTTAGGATTTTGTGGAGGAAGAGGTGATCGTTTTTTTTTTTAGAAACTTTCATGAGCAAGACAACTTTGTAAAGAGTTTGAGTGCAACTTTTCTAATTTTAATTCCTAAAAAAGGAGGGAGTAGAAGATCTTAGAGATTTTAGGCTCATCAATTTAGTGGGTGGTCTTTATAAGTTGTTGGCTAAAGTGTTAGCCAATAGACTAAAGAAGGTGGTGGGTAAAGTGGTTTCTTAGTCCTAAGATGCTTTTGTGGAGGGTAGACAAATACTAGATGTGATGTTGATTGCTAATGAGGCCATCGACTCAATGTTGAAAAGTAATAAATGTGATGTTCTTTGTAAGCTTGACATTAAGAAGGCTTATGATAATGTAAATTGGAACTTCTTGCTCTTGGTTCTATAAAGATTGGTTTTAGGGATAAATGGATTGGTTGGATAAAGTGGTGCATATCTATAGTAAGGTTTTCTGTCTTTGTCAATGGCACCCCTGTTTGACTTTTTTCAAAGCTCTAGTGGCTTAAGTTTGGGGGATCCTCTCTTGCCCTATTTATTGGTGATTGTTGTGGAGGCTCTTAGTTGCCTTCTCAAGATGGCTATGAGTGGAGGTTATTTTTCAGGTTGTCAGGTGAGGGGCAGTGCAAAGGTTCAAATCTTTCATTTGTTTTTTGCTGATGATACTCTCGTTTTTGTGAGGCTTCACAGGATCAGATAACTTACTGCTTATGTGGTTTGAGGCTATATCGGGGTTGAGAATCAATTTGGATAAAAATGAGTTAATAGCAGTGGGAAGGGTGGAAAACTTAGATGACTTGGCCTTAGAGTTTGGTTGTAAGGTGGGTGTACTCCCTCTAACTTGGGTCTTCCTTTTGGTGCCTTATTTAAATTTGTGGCGGCTTAGGAAGGGGTGGAAAAGAGGTTTTGTAAAAGGGTGGCCATGTGGAATAGATTACATATCTTTAAAGAAGGAAAATTACTATATATATATATATATATATATATATATATATATATATCGCTCTTTCTAGTATGTTTATATACTTTATGTCTTTGTTTTGCATTCCAAGGTCCATGAGATTGAGTTTAGAGCAAATTCAAAGAGATTTTCTTTGGGCAGTGGGCTCTGATTTGGAAGCCACACTTAGTAAGGCGGTGGATTGTTTGTTTTGATAAAAGGAAGAGGGCTTAGGCATTAGGTGTCTATCAACGCTTAACAAGGCTCTTCTATGCAAATGGAGTTGGTGTTTTGCTAATGAAAGGGGGACTTTTTGGAAGCAAGTTATGAGTGGGAAGTATGGGAAATAAGAAGGGGGGTGGTGTGCTTGTGAAGTGAGGGATGGGTATGGTGTTAGGTTATGGAAAGCCATAAGGAAGGATTAAGATCTCGAGTAGTAGAATTTCTTTCTTAGTGGATAATGGTTGGAGGGTGAGGTTTTGGAAGTGCTAATTGGTGTAGGGGCGAATTGTTGTGTGTTACCTCCCTTCTTTATTTGTCATAGCCATTTCAAAAGAGGCATGGGTGGTAGATGTTTGGAATTTATCAGTTAAAAGGGGTGGTTGGACTCCTTGCAAGTTGCATCTGTAGGCCTTTTAATGATTGAGAGGTGGAAATTGTGGAACGATTCCTTTTGAGGCTTCAAGAGAAGAAGATGTACAGGGATGAGGAAGACAAGGTGCTTTGGATGGAGTCAAAGAGTGGAAAGTTTTCTATCAAAACCCTCTATTCTACTTAGGTGTGCTTCAAGGCGCGCCTAGAAAATTGCTTTGAAAACCTTGCTTGCATCTCTAAACCTTTCAATGATTGGGAGGTGGAAAGTATGAAGTGGTTCCTTTTGAGACTTCAAGAGAAGAGGGTGTATAAGGATGAAGAAGACAAGGTGCTTTAGATGGAGTCAAAGAGTGGAAAGTTTTCTATCAAAACCCTTTATCTTGCTTTGGAGCCAAGAGGTTCGATTTCCTTTTTGATAAGCGTTATTTGGAGCTCTTGATATGCTTTTTATGTTATTTTGTGTGACATGGACTTGGGTCAAACCTTCAAAGTACACATGTCAGCACACTGTTGCCAAGTTGGGTTGATGAGGAAGAGAAGATAAAGAAAGATAGGAATAATACGAAGAAAAAGGAACAAAACAAATAAGAAAACGAAAAGAAGAGTTTGCTTGGCTTAACTTTGTTGAGATGGTGTGTTGTAGGTGATTTTAGCTATCTTCAATATATGGTATGAAAGATTTTTGGGATGAAATTTAAGATTTGTTTGGTTTAACTTTCTTAATATGGTGTGTTGGAGGTGATTTGAATGTAATAATAAGAGTCTTTGAAAAATTGGAAGGTTTCAGGCTTACCTTAAGCATGAGAGATTTTTGATAGCATAGTTAGGAAGTGTAATCTAATTGATCCCCCTTCTTAGAAATGCCACCTTCACTTGGTCAAACTTGCAAGATTCCCCCTATTTGTAGAAGGTTGGATAGTTTTTTTATACTCATTGGATTAGGATATTTGTTTTCCTCAAAGTTCTCAAGAAACCTTACCTTGTCTTATCTTTAATCATTGCTTGATAGTTTTAGATACTAATCCATTCAATTGGAGAGTGACTCCATTTAGTTTTGAAAATATGTGATTAATTCACCATGATGTCAAGGATTGTATTGGTACATGGCGGAGGAGAGCACTAAATTATAGGATAGGAAGGTCATAAATTCACCCAAAAGTTACAAGACATCAAAGAAAAATTGAAACTATGGAACTGAGTCACCTTTGGGGACATTAAGGAAAAGAAAGAAGTCATATCAAGGGCATTACCATGGTAGACTCCTGTGAAGAGGAGGTTGTAGTGTCAAATGGATTAATAATATTAAGGGCTACCAGGAAAGTGGAGTTAGAATCACCTTTGTTGAGGTAAGATGCTTATTAGTAGAGGGAAAAAGCTAGAGTTAAATGTGCTAAGGGGACTACAACTCTACGTTCATTGGCTGGATGGCTAATGGAAGAAGGAAGAAGAAGCTTATCAAATATTTTAGTGAATGAGAAAAGAGTGACATTAGCCAATCAAGAGATTATTTTAGAGAGGTTCTAGGCTTTCTTGATGAACTATACAGTAGATTGGGAATGATTTGTGGTGGTTAATAGGTTTAGATTGGTCTCCTATTTCAGAGGAGAGTGCTAGTATTTTGGAGCGGCAGTTTTCAAAGGAGAAAATAAAAGAAGTGGTTTTTCATATGGACAAGGAAAAGGCACCAAACCTAGATGGCTTCCCACTTGCATTTGATCAGTATTGTTGGAATATCATTAAAAAGGATTTTCTTAAGGTTTTCTTTGAGTTTCATGACAATATTTAATCAATAAGAGCATAAATGTCACTTTCATTGCCCTAGTGCCTTTGAGGAGCCTAACCAATAAAATATTTGACTTTAGACCCATTATTTTGGTGACTAGCCTCTACAAAATCATAACTAAGTTGTTGTCCCTATATTTATGAGAGGGTTTTACATGAGACCAATCATATTTCCCAGAGAGCCTTTGTCAAGGGTAGATAGATTTTGGATGCGATATAGGTGGATAAGACTACCCTATCGAGCATCAATATTACTTAGACTTAAGTCCTTGAGTTGGCTACTTTTTTAGACTGCAAGACATCATATTGGCCCTTCTCCTATTTGGGTTTTCCTTTAGGAAGGAATCCTAGAACTCCCAGGTCCTCCATTGTGATTCTGAATTGCAGTAACTGTGGATGCATGGTTCAGAAGGTCAGGGGAGATGAAGGAGTTTCACGCGCTGCTGAGGCAGTGGGGGTGGAGTTGCCTGTGGTGCAGGCTGCAGGTGGTGGTGTGTTGTTTCCTGGTGGCAGGAGTACGGTAGGTGAGGGAGCAGATTGTAGACTTGCAAAAGTTGCTGTTAAGCTGTCAGAAAAGGGGGGCAGTGATAGGGGGACTGATGAAGATGAAAGGACTGGAGGGGGGAGTTTTTTTTAGTAAGGGAACCCATGTTGTGGATGAATGTGGGCTACACTGCTTGGCCCAAGTCTGCTCACTTAAGGGAGATTTAAAAGTCCTTGGGCCTAGTGTTTTGGAGGCCCATTTGGCCTTGGGTCTTTCTCCAAGGGTTGATTTAAATGCATCCCAATCCCAGTGTCTGCCAGAGGGGGGGTGTGGAGGTGGGGGGCGCAAGTGAGGACTGGCTCCACTTGAGGCTTAGAGAAAATTTGGGCCAACAGGTTCTGAGCAGCAAGGGCTTTTTAAAAGGGGAGAGGGACCCCTTGGCTTCCAGCATTGCAGAAGGTGGTCTTGATGATGGCAAAAGGGCAGTTCCAACTCCTTTGTCATCGGCTCACCATCTGCTGCTTATGGATGAAGCCCTCATGGAGGAAGCAGCAAGATTTCCAGTGGAAGGTTTCTCAGATAAGCTTTCGTTTCCAGTTTGTCCTTTGAGGGGAGGGTCCTCTTCTTCATCTTCTTCCATGTCCATTGACGAGGGTGTTCCTTTAGGGAGGACCGATAGTTTGATTTCATGGAGGGAGCAAGATGTGAGCCTTTTAGTTGAGGATAAGGGCAATGTTTACAGGCCTCTGTGTATGATTTCCGACAAGGGCTTGGTTGTGGAAGCCTTAGAGAATCAGCCTAAGGTTGCCAAGATTGTGGTCGTAGAGGCGAGTGGTGAGGGGGATTTGGAACAAGAGAGCCCTTTGATCTATGTTACCATAAATTCATCTCATTTAGCAAGTTTATGGGTTTGTCAGTGAATGGAAATGAGAAGGAAATTGCGTCCCTACTGAGAAAGATGGAAACCAGAAAGTGGCACAAAGCTCAGGTTGAGAAGAGGAAGCCCCTTTCCACACCCCGCTTGGTTAGGGAGTTTCAAAATTTGGAATGCTTGATCAATTCCAACAAGTCAAACAAAAAAGTGAGAGAATGGAGCAGTAATTAGGAGTTGGTTTGCAAGTGACCTTGTAGGTTATGTTTTTGGGGTGGTTGTTGGATGGCCTAGGGTCTAGGTGTTCAACTTTCTGAAGAGTGGATGAGGTGGTAGTGGGTTCCTTCACTTTGTTACTCACCCAAGTGTTCGTAAAGTTTGGAGTTTTTCTGGGTTGTAGGGTGAAGTCTTTTGTCTCGGGTATTGGTTTGTTGTCTCTCTTTCCTTTTGCTTGTATTCGGTTGCTACTTGTATACTGTGTGTGTACTTTGTGCGCCTTTTTGAAGTGCTTTTAATATATTTGCTTTATTTACCTAATAAAAAAAAAAGGAAAATCTCTTTGGGACTTGGCTGTGGAGAGGATTTCATGACGGTTAGATGGTTAGAAGTAAACCTACTTATCCTTGACTGGTAGAATCACTCTTGAGCAGTTATGTTTATCCCTTATTCCCTTGTATTTTCCATCTTTGTTCAAAGCTCTGGTTAAAGTAACCTTTTAAGACTAAGAGATCACAAAGAGATTTTATTTGGTTTGACTGTTGTGGAACAGAAGAGAGATCACTTTGTGAGTTGGAACAAAGTGGGTAAGCCAAATAAGGAAAGGAGATTAGGCATTAGAGAAAAGGAAGTGGTTGTGGGGATTCTCCAGGGAGAGTGAGTATTATGGCATAAGGTCATCTTGAGTATCTATGGGCTGAATTGTAGTGGATGAGATGCTGATTTTGTTGTTACATGATCACTTAGATGCCCTTGGAAGGCTAGTATGCAAACTTCGTCAAACTTATTTCATTTCACTTGTTATTTTGTAGGTGATGGTACAAAAATTTGCTCTTAGGAAGATCTTTGATTTGGTGATATATCTCTTAGTGAGTGTTCCCAAACATTTATAGAGTAGTAAGGTTGAGGGACTTTGTTATTTCACTCGTGCTAGTTCCCCCATCTATATTTGGAACTTCAACTTCAATTGTAACATTTCAGAGTAAGAATGTAGGATGTCACATGTTTGCTTTAGCATATGTGTATATGTAATCCACTTTTGCTAATGTGAGAGTCTGGTGATTGACTCCTTAGGATTGTTCTAATCAGCTCCTTTTTTAATACTATCTCTGCTTCTACTAATTCGGTCCTTTTATTCATGCAAATTTCATTTGGGAATCCAAAGTTTTGTTGCTTTCCGATTTGAAAAGGAATAACCTTGTGATGCTTGCATTTCCCTAAAAAAAAGCTCTTTCATTTGAAAATCCAAAGTCCTACCAAAGGTGCCTTTGCACTTATGGCAAATAAGAAGGTAAATATGAATGGTTTGCCCTAACGGAGAAGACCTTTCAAGACACTTGACTGAGGTGTGTCATGTGTAGAGGGAGTGGGGAGTCTAAATATCATGTTTTTTTATTTATTTATTTTATATTTTATATATATATCTCCCCAACCTTGGCATTATGGTGTGGATTGTTCATACTTGTGGGAATTGATTGGAGGAGATGTTGATTATAATCCTTTAGAGGTTTTGGGGCACTTCCTCGAGGCAAGACTCTTGGCTCATTTCTAGCCTTACTTTGATTTGGGATTATTTGGTGGGGAAGTAATGCAAGAATTTCTTAGGATAGGTGAAAGTCTTGAGAAGTAGTTTAGAACTTGTTTTACTTCTCTTCTTCCCTGTGGATTTCTGCTAGTGAAGCTTTTGCAGGCATCACTTTGAGTCTCATTCTACTAGCTTGGAATTAGTTTGCTGAACCTTGACTAAGGAGAGACATTCTGAACGGTTACTACCTCCAGTGGGTTTTGTTAAGCTAAAATTTGATGGATGTTCTTTGGGCAACCCAGGGCAGTTGAGGATTGGAGGATTGCTTAGGGATCACTTTGGCACAGTGGTAAGAGCATTCTCTAAACTTGCAGGTCAAGGCTTAGTCATTGGGGAAGAGATTCTAACCATTTCGAAAGGTTGTTGCAGGTAAAAGGTTTAGGCTTTTCCAATTTCCTAGGAGGAGGAGATTCTGCTATGATATGCTTGCTATTGTCATATCATAGGCAGCTAAAGAAAGAGGACCTTGGAAGTTTGATTAGTGATTGTGCCAAATTATTGATATTTCTTTAGAGTTGGGATGCTCTTCTCTTGGGGCTAGACATTTGGGGCAAAGATGTGTTAAAGTGTGGGGCTAGACATTTGTTTTCTTTTGTAGGAGACTTTATATTTCCATGAATTATATAGGTAGCATTGTCCTAATCATTTGAATGTGTTCAGATAGATTTGTCTTTTTGAACTGGTCTGCACTTAACTTTGTCTTTTTGAACTATCTATCAAAAAAAAAAAAAAACTGTCTTTTTGAACTGGTATACACTTACCCGCCTCTTTTGTTAGACTTTCTATAGGGGATTTTGTACGTCTAGGAGGGATTTCTAATCATTCTTCGTACTTACTCTTTCAATGCAATGAAATTCTTGTTTCTGATGAAAAACAAAAGAGGAAAAGAAAAAGCATACCTTCTTTACAATTTTTAAATTGCAGGGTGATAGCCAGAGAAGTGGAATAAGTTTGCCTAGGGTTTCCAGTGGTAGCTGGCATGGGATCTAGGTTTCTATAAAACTTTTATAGGTTTCTTCAAACACTTGCAATTAGGGATTTGCAAATAGGCAGTTGTCACATTTTAAATTATTTGCTATGTTGTCTAGGAAACCCATTAGAATTATCTGAAATTAAACCCACCTGATATAAATGTTTAACTAATCATTCCTTTGTTTGATAATGCCTTCTAAGATAAATATTGTGACCTAGTTTCTAGACACTTCAACACTTTTTCTGTTTCTCTGTATCCTAAAATTGGAGGTTCAACAAATCTAACACCTAGACAGGCACAACCAAGTGGAAATTCTGCCCAAGGTGATGTAAAACATAGATATTACATATATATATATATTTTACAATAAATATATTACAAACTTGTACAAGGCATGCTTTATCTGCAGCATGCTGAACAGTTGAATAAGTGGGCATAGAATGCCTATGGCTTTAATGAGGATGTAGAGAAGATGAATGGAAAGATGAGAAAGGATACAAACTAGAAATGATGGGATTAATGTGAAACTAGGAGCAGCACCATGGGTGTTAGCTGAGGTGATCTGATTTTGTGTATCAATTCTAAGCTAGTGCCTGTATCTCAAGTGCTATGGTTATACTGCTATGTGTTGCAAGGACAAGTAAGATGAAAAGACAGCAAATTAAGGCTATAAGAAGTGACATAATAACCTTTTATGTGACAGTATAGATGGCTATTTGCTGTTCTTCCATTTTTTTCAAGTCCTGGTCTCTGAAAACTACATGTAAAAGAAACAGGGTGCTTATTAGGAGTCTTAAATTTTTTCAGATTAAGATGTCCCTTTCTAGATGACATGTTTTTGGCATTATCTGCAGGCTAATTGCCCCTTCAATACTATGACTTGGGTAACATATTGATGTGATTTTCTGTGTCATTTTCTGTAATGCATCTTCCCTGAGCGTTTTTATTTGTGACATTGTGAAACATTGATTCCTAACCATTAGCCCTAATGTCCTTATTTGAAGTGTTATTCTATGTTCGCTAGAAACTTCATAGGCATTTTTATATGCATCTCTAATTTGTCTATCCTCAGAAAAGGAAGTCCTCATTATATTTCAATTTCCATTCTTCGTTTATGATTTTTATAAATAAGGTTTATATTTACTACAAAAATATATGGTTTTGGGCGCATGACTTTCATTGTGTTACATCTTGTCAACAGCCATATTTTGAGTTTATTGTGTTACATCTCTCATCTTTTAGAGGCAGGCTGGGGGTGGATGTGTCATAGGGACTTGATGAAGTTTCCTTTTTCATCAGTTCTTTTAGGTGTGCCTTGTATACTGTATGGGTATTTGGTGGGTGTTCTTGTATTTTTCCCATGTATTTGGGTTGCAGTGCCTTTGTCGTCAGGTTCTTTTAATAGTTTTCTTCCTGGTTAGAAAAACAGATTTTAAAATTGATCATATGTTCAATTTCAGGTCAAAGAAAATTCTGCTGCTGCAGGGCCAAGTGCCTCAACAAGTGCTGTTGCTGATTCCGAGGAAGCACTTCCCGATGAGGATGAGGATGAGTATGATGATGATGAGCTGGACATGGATGAGTTAAATGAGCTCGAAGCCAGTTTGTCAAGAACATCTATTCAAATTCGTGAGCCAGGTGTTGAGGCTTCATCTTGAGCATTTGAGAGAGAGAGAGAGAGAGGAGAGGAGTGAGAGAACTGGCAACTTGCATGCATTTTAAGAGGATTTACCAAAACTATCCGGCTAGCTAATTAACAACTTCTAGGGGGAATAATCTGTGTTGTAATTTGGGATGATGATCTTTTCTGTCTTGTACTTTGTTGTGTTTGGTCTGGGATTACGGCTAAATATTTGGTATAAGGCGGCATCCATTTTTTGATTCAGGCTTTGCCTTTGTTGTCAACATCAGGTCCTCACCGAGCATCAGTGCTCAGAAATTACCTCCGCTTGACATCTCTGTTAACTTAGGATCTGGTTGGATACATTTTCTGATTCTGTTTTCAAAATAAAAAACTTGAAAATTGAAAATTTAAGGTAGTAGAAATTTTTTAATACCTCAAATCTGTTTTAAATCATTATTTTTTTTTTCATGATATGAAGTATATGAAACTTAATGACCCTTATCTATTCCCTTGAGCTGATCTTACACGCATAATTTTAGTAGTCAATGATCTCAAGTAAGTCTGTTGATGATAGGGGGAAAAATTGGGAGTTTTGGAAGGCACTGAACATGTTTTCCAGGTCAGGATTGTAAGCCGACCAATATAATAATATTATTCGGAGTTGGATTCTTCAGTGTGCATGGTGGTGCAGTTCTGTATATTTTGCTGCCATGGGTCCTTTGGGGTTGGATTGGAATCTCAGTGAGAACTTTAAAACCATGCAACCCCACTCACAAAGTGACGTCCACTTGTCATCTCATCATATATGCCGTGAAATTGTGTGCTTCTTTTCCTTTCTTTTACTTCTGGATGGTTATGTCATAGAGATGTGGTTTGCAGGATGACATGATGCCATGATGTAAGACGCTGAAGGCAATGAAGATGCTGAGAAGAGGGTCTGTTCATATCCTTTCTCACTGTTATCAACCTGTCTTTTCAGGCGAGTCTTACACTTTTTCGCTTGCAATCAGGGAATCGTATTCCAAAACAAAATTTTAATTCAATGCGCACCACAAAACCAACTAAAGCTCGGTTCCTTAGCCAAAGCCTATTAATTTATTAGTATGATGGATATGTAGATGATGTGGGTCACCAGCATTCAGGGTTCCAACGTGAAAGTTGCTTGCCTAGTTTGAAATTTATGGACACTTAACTGTTACTGCCTCGTAGAAGAAATGTAACTTTCCATAACCAAAGCCTCCCAAGAGAATCCTTCTTCTAGCTTGTTCTTAAATTCATGTATGATACTTCTGCCTCATGAATTAAACTCATGCCGCACCATTTTTGGAAGACAATAAGCGGATGATCTCAGCAGCAAAATTTAAAACTGAATTGAGCCTGCCTTTTGAGGTTCAGAGCTCAAATTTTATATGAGAAGTTATGATTTTGAAGATAAGATGCTGATCATAATGTGGAGTACATACTCAGTACATACTCTATATGGATATTATTCATACTGGCCTGAATTTCATTTGAAGGGCAGGCATTGCTGGCGAGTTGGGCAAAACGATTGTCAGCCACCACCACAGCCGCTGCACTTTTTCTCTCTTCTCTTGCAGAATATTGCATTTACTACCTTCTCAAATATCTTGAATTTGATCTGACCTCTCTTTGGTGGAAATCTAGCAGCTTTCTCTTTCTTCTCCATGGCTTTGATTTTCTTTTTTTCAATTTTTCTTTTTTTAGCTAGAAGGGAAGTAAAAGGAAAACAAAAATTCAGTAACTGAGGAAGAAGAAAGAAGAAAGAAGAAAGTAGACAAGCAGGTGTTATGTGGACAGACCAAGAGATTGGGGTCTATATATACCCTCATATATGCTATGTGTCCAGGAAGGTTATAAATAAATTATTGAGATATGAATTTTTGGGTGGTTATATACTTACATGCCTAACAAAAAGACACCAATTCTGAACTTTATCTATTTTATTCCTACACTACGGATTCATTCATTCCTATTTCTTGAATAGGAGATATTTTAAAAAATTAGAGTTAATCTAAAAAATGTTTTTAAAAAGATATTAATCGCTTGACGAAATTTTAAAAATACTTTTAAAAAATTTGAAAATTGCTTGTAGCGATTATGGGAAAAACACTTGATAAATTATATTTTTTTAAAAATAATTTTAAAGAAGATATTGAAGAGAAACTATGCTAAATGCATTATTAGAGCGTGTTTGAGAGTAATTCTAAAAAACGTTTATAGCATTTTTAACACTTGAATGATAATTTTTTTTAAGTATTAGAAATATTAAAAGCGTTTTCTAAAATCATTATTAGATGAGATTTTAGTTATAAAAACCATAACTAGCGTTCCCACTACAATTTCTAGAAGATTTCACAAGTTGAAAAGCGCTTGCCACACTTAGTTCAAATGCCGCATAGAACAAAATATTATATCACATCCTAATTAAATATAGTATATGCCTCTACCCAAACTTTGATTAGAACTTATGCACCTGGCTTTTTGAAACATTTGAAATCCGGTTGATGCCATCATAACTACAGTCTAAAAGATTCAAAGGGGGGTTTGGCATAAAGCATGCAACTTGATCATCCCTAAACTTGTACATTTTAGTAGTTAACAATTCTTATATACTTGTTGTCATGACAGAGTTCTCACTTTCAATCATGCTATATGAAGAGGATATGATTCTTTACATTTTCCTTTCTAATCTTGACAGCAGGCCTCCATGCATTAGTTAATATGGAACCCATGACGTGGATTGCAATATATTGTGATATCAATATAATCATAACGTGGAGGGGGCTTTCCCTTTCAATGCCAGCACGTGGACCACGCGACACCATCAGCAATGGAAGAGCTCACCAGAAGGAGTAAGCAGTTGACTTCGGAAAAAACCACTCTAGAAGTGTAATTGGAAGAATACCTTAAGGAGTGGGCGACACAACCCTTGGCACTAGCATAGTACAAGGTAACGAGTGAAGTGGCCAGACACCAAACTAGTATTCATAGAAGGGCTTCATGCACTTCCCAAACGCATCGTTGAACACAACACTCTTTGGGGTATAAGGGGCATCATCTTGACAATTTTTGCGTTCCTGCAAGGGAGGTCGCCCAAGGGTTTGCCATGCCTAATTCAACCTGTTCGATGGGAAGAATGGTTCGCTCTTGACCACCTCATGCATTATAGGCAAACGATGTTCCTTGAGCAAGGAAATGATCAGCTCTTGTGCAAGAACATTGCATCCAACCTCTATGGATTCGCTCTTAACCCCCACCAAGTCCATTGAGGACTTCAAAGGATTGGAGGTCTTCTTTACTTCTTAATGTTAGGATTAACACACAAGAGTAATAACACTAGAAAAAATAGAAAATTGATAGAATATACATAAACTTTATAGTGGTTCACTCTTAATGTGAGATGTATGTCCATTTTATCGTTTCAAAATTTCCATTATAATAAAAAAGAAAAATATAAGTGATTTCAAACCTGACACTTCTCCTCTGTTTTCACTCACCCTCACACTAAAAAGGACCATCGTAATAATTTTTTATATAATAAGAAAGTTATGAAAAATTAATACATGTATAGAATACTTGAAATACCTCTTTCCACACAACTCAACACCTAATATTTGCTTTTTGCTTAGTAGAAAGGCTATCGGCAAATCCCTATGAAGCTACCTCTAGAGGTTCTTCTGAAGATCACATAGGTGGAGGATTGTAGGAAAATGATTGCAATAGTTTTTAAGAATGAGCTTCCATTATTGTTTGTTCTCTATTATTATCTTATGAAGAAAGTATCTGCAATTGTAGAAGGCTTATTTGCCAAAGTCGGGAGCTACAATGCCCTAGAAGAAGACTTAAGAATCTCCACCCTTAAGTCCATTGCCCTTGCAACAACTAGAGGGGAAGAAAGGGGGTTTATTTGAAAAATGGGTGGAGACTAGGAGAAAAAGGAGCATATGATATTTTGTTAAGTAGAAAATTATCAAGTACTATAAAAAAATTGATAATATCAAAGATAAAAAATATTATTAAGATTTTTAATTATATATTTTTTAAAAATTTTAAAATATATAAATTATATATTTATGACATCACATTTCAACCACAATTTAATCATCGGTTCAACCATTAAATTATGATCAGTAGCTTTTTTTATTCAATGACTAGTCCAATTTTTTTTTTAGTTTAATGACTAGTTTAGTTTTGAAATTAAGCATTATATTTATTTGAAAACAACTTTTTGCCTATCAAGAACCCACATTAATATCCCCTCATCATCATGTTAAAAAATCCCTAACTATAAGGTCCAGAGAATTGTGGTTGAGTAGCTTGAGTGACCTACTATACTTGCTAATGTATTAAACCTCTGAAAGGAAGAAGTAACACCTAATTTGAACACTAGTAGGCCTTTATGGGATAACCTATGAACTACTAGGTGAAGTCACATTTCTTGTGGAAGCAAGGCTAATAACCTTGCATAAATGATTTTTAGTTATATATAAACACTTTCTCTCGATGTTAACATAGTCACTCTCTCCTTGTGTTAACATAGCCACACACACATAAGTAGAAATAAGAAAAAGATTACAATGGTGAAAACTCTCATTCTCTTCTTAATTGCAACTGCACACTATTTTTTTTACTCATTAACGAAATTCTAAATAATAAGAGGATTAAATATAATAGTTACACCTAGGGATGGTAGTTTCTTGGGTTAAGTGAGTTACCTGCCATATATACCTTGTCCTATTGGGATGAGTATAGAAGTATATTAATTGGAGATGGGATGGGTTTGGGGATTTATTCAAAACTTGAATCGAGTTCTAGACAGGCATAGATTTTGTACTAACCCACCCCGGATATCAATTTACCAATTCATACTTCAAATAAATATTAGTTGTTTCAACCTTCATTTTAAGGCTCCTCTCAACAAACAACTTCTCTTCTCCTCATTTCTTTTGCCCCAAAACCACAACCTATTTTTTGAGTCTCAAGTTAATGAAAACCCTTAACAACTCCTTAAAACCAAATCACCACTTCACTTTGTATGTTTCTTAATGTCTTTATCATGCCATTTTGTGATTCACAAATCTTTTGACCCTTTTTCTTTGCAATTGTCTTTTTTCTCTTCAATCTCAACCTTCACACTTCTGCATTAGTGGTGAAGATCTAGTGGGATTGTATGGAATGCATTCAGAGGGTTTTTTGAGGATGTTTTGCTAAGATAATGAGTTAGAGTTTTGACCATGGTGATAGCTTCATCTGAGGTTGAGTTCAAGATCTCATGGTGTTGGCCCAGGGCACGTCCTCTAACAACACCAAAGGCTTAGTCTTGGTCCTCCCTTCCAATTTATTTCATTGGTACCACATTCATTATCAAGAAAAAAGGCTTGAAGAAAGCAGATGTTTCTAGCATTAGGACTAGTAATTCCATTTTTGTTTTTGTCAAATTCGTGTAGTGGATTCTAGGGTGTTTTGATATTTATATGGAGTGGTTTAGTTTAGAATTAGTGTTTATAGAAATGAGAATAAATTATGAAATTATGGAATTGTTTAGGCTCTATTGACATGTACAAAATTATTGTTATTTGTGTTTTCTATTTGTTGGCCACGATATTTATAGAGATATGTTGTGTTTGGTATATGATTTTATGTTGGAACTCTAATCCAACAAAATACACATTTGGGGCAGGATGAGATTATTATTATTTTTTGTAAATGGTGATGGAAACACATCTATCTGCCCCACCCTAGGTTTGGGACGGGATGAGAAATAATTATATGAATGGGACAACAGGGGTGTCTCATTCCAAACATGCGCATCCTATTGTCATCCCTAGCTACACTGCAAGCTCAGCGGAGTGCTCAACTCTTGACATGTTATGTGTAGTGTAATAAGACTAATTCAGGCTTCACAATCCAAAATCCCATACAACATTCATACACAGTATGAAGGATACCTCATTGACCTACAATCTATCAAGTTCCCCACATGATAAGGGACCTGGTAAATGTATGGCGATCAGTCCATGAAATAATCTTTGTTGTAATTTAGGATGATGCTCCTTTCTTACCTGTACTTTATTGTTCTTAGTCTAGCACTATGGTAACTTTTTATATAACGCAGAATCCAAATCTTGATTCAGGTTTTCCCTTCTTCCTCAACATCAGGCACTTCAATTCCGGATTTAGTATTTGGTTCTGGGTGCATAAGCTGCTAAAAACAAGATATATATTGGTTACAGCCTCACAGATAAAATGTCATGCTGATGCGGGGTAAAGTAATGAATGCTTTGACAGTATGACTCAAACCTTTCAAAGTCTCTAAATTGCCTCTTGAGGCATATTCAAAACTCCACAAGACAAAAAACTTGCGTGCATCCTTAGCTTATGACCAAAAGACAAGAGCTTACCTTGAAGTTGAAAGCAGTAAGCACCTTTCAAAGGCTCACAAAGAATATAAAACTGAGGGACTCACATGGGCTGTAGCCCGGGGGTCCTTTCAACATTACAAGCATGGTTTGGTCATTGGTGTTGAATCAAGTCCAATCCAATTAGCCCAAAAAACTTCCTTTATCTTTTCATTATATAATAATTAGTTTGTCATTATAATCATTGGTATGGAGTTGTTTTGTTTTAAGCCATAAATCACCAACAAAAAGGAAATAATCTATGGGTTGAACTAAAATTGATGCCATAAAAATGTATTTTTCTCTAGTTTTGATTTCTCTTTCTTTTCCTTGGCCTTTTGGGTATGCAGTTATATCATGGAGATGCAACTTGAAGGATGACCTTGATGACATAATGTAATGGTGTAAGACACTTAATTACAAGAAATGAAGATTTTGAGTAGTGGCACATCTCGAATCCTTTTCTCTTCCATCCCTTTTTTTTTTTTCTTAATTTGTCCTTGAGTCTTCTCCAGTGTTTTAAAAATCGAACCGGATCGGCCAGTTCAACTAGTCGAACTGTCGACCGGTGACCTTTCCAGTCCAGTTCCCCCTTTTGGGTTGACTATCAATTAGACTGGTGCTGAACCGCTTGAGCCAACGATTGAATCGTTGAATTGCTTGGACCGGACGGTTTTTGGAGAATGGAACGGTTCAACACCCCTAACTTTTTTTTTTTTGACTAAGTGGGCCACCCCCTCATGGCCCAACATTAAATGCCTACCACCATCTTGCAAAATGGCCCCTAATCAAGTGCTATGCCATAAGGCCTAACAACCACTTAGCTTGACCACCTAGCTTAAAAACCGTGAGTCTTCCCACTCTTCCCCTTCAGTTGCAAAAGAAGAATCTTATTCCAAAGGAAAACTCAATTCATACAATATACCCAAGAAAACCCATTAGCCAATAAATTGATTTTAGGCAAAGATAGAATAACTGTCTTTCTAAAACAAATCTTGACCTCTTGCCTCTCCCAATATGATATATATACTTTCAGTGACTTTTCAAGGGCCATCACTGTCACCTCTCATTTTGTTTCTGCATATTTAGACATAGCATGAATAGATGGAGGACGTGGATCACCAGCATACAGGGTTCATAGATGTACGTTGACCACACAATTTGAAATTTGAACCATTTTCTAAGAAATGAGGGGATGATAGAACTCATGCAGTCCTTAGAGTTCTGTTTGGTTTACAAAAATATAGTAAATCTAATAGATGAAAAGTAATTTTTCACCATAGGTTTTCCTTGAATTTGTATGATATACTATGATTAAACTCCTGCCGTGCTATTCGCAGAAAGCGGATGAGTGGATCTTTGTGGTGCAAATTTGAATCTTGGTTCCTTTTAATGAAATAGTCTAATTTGACATGAGATTGTTTGAATTTGGAGGCTTACTAAGTGCTGAAATTTTATAAGTAGAACTTAGTATAAATTTCAATATAACATGCTGATATGAGGCATGTGTACAGGCAATAACTTCGTATTGGCCTAAACTTAATACATGACTCAACTCTTACTTCGTAGCTCTTTAGTTTCATCTAAAATGCGGGCATAGTTAGTGGGTTCCGCCACCACTGCTGCTACTGCTGCTGCCTCCGCCACCATTGCCACCTCCATTGCCATTGCCACCTTCATCTGGGCTGGTTTGCACTCTTGCCTTGCTGTTTTTGGCGGCCACTGCCCCTGCCACTAGCTCAAATATCTTCACTTTTACCTGACCTCTCTGTGGAGGAATTTTAGCAGACTTCCCCCCCCTTGGATGGATTGGTGGACTTGTTTTCCATTGCTTTGATTTCAAATTCACAGAAGAAAGATTGAAGAAAAGAGACAGGCAGGTGTTGAGAGACCAAGTGTATGGGGTATATATATATACAACTCTGTTGGGGGAGCTAGCATGTAAGTGAATGAGTCACTTACAGAGTTCCATGCCGTGTGTCCATGAAGATTCTTAGATTCTAAATAGATTATGGAGTATTCATTCTTTGTTGGATTTGGGCCAAACCATCCCCAATATTAGATGGAATTTGTTGAACATTATACTATATCTTCCAGTCTTCTATGCTCTCCGTCTTTCAAGAACTTTATTCTAACAGTACACATTACTCTTTTTCTGAATAGGAAGTATTTTCCAAGTTACATTAAGGAAACGAAGCTTAGTGATCACCACATTGATGGAAAACAAGGCAAAAGAAAAGTGGGACCATTAAGAAAACTTATGAACAACCAAAACATGTAATGTTGTAATTAAACTGAGTGTGGACCATTAGGGAGCAATAGGTTTTTGTGATCATTTTCCAACGACTGGTGCACATTCTAATTTTCGGCATATATTTTGAAAACTTGTCTGCAAGTTCTGGAGGAATAGCCACTGTAAATCCCTTGCTACATTCAGCAAAATTGCCGACAGAGCCCCGTGCACTTGGTCTCCTTTGAACCTGCTTTCATTAGAACTTATGCTCTCCTGTCCTTTTGAAACATTTGATAGCCTTTCATTGGAACTTATGCTCCTGTCTTTTTGAAACATTTGATATCAGAGTTGGTGCCTTCACTAGATCTGCAACTGGCTGCATGGCTACAGTTTTGAAAAGATTCAGGTTCGGTCAAAATCAACGTAGTTTTAAGCTTTTCATATATGGTATAGGAGGCAGAGCTGTTTGATAGGTTCTTTGTATCTTTGCTTTCTGCCTAATATCGACAAGGAGGACACATGCCTTTTTCTCTGGTTTTTATTTATGTTCTTTTCCTTGACCTTTTGGGTAGTTATATCATGTATATATGATGACATAATGTAATGATGTAAGGGAATGAATTACAAGAAATTAAGATTTCGAGAAGTGAGAACCAAAATCAAGTTCTTCCACTCATGGTTTTAAAAATCAGACTGGCCCGGCCGATCATAGTTTTGGTCCAATCCGATGAATTGGGCTGGTTGCTGATAGTTGAAACGGGATCGAATCGGGTGCACTAATGGTCCCATCGACGAACCGGAAGGTTCAACCATTTTTTTTTTTTATAGCATCAAAACAACACCATTTTGATGACTATAAAAGCATATTTTCTCTCTTCCCCCCAACCCCCCGTTGCTTCACTTCCTTCTTCCCAACCCATGACCCCTAGGGCTGCGTCACCTCCCTCCCGTTTCTTTTACAAAGGCACCTCTTCCCCGGCCTTCCTTTTCCAGATTTTTATTTTTATTTACCTTGTTCATCTCCATTATTATTTGTTTTATTTTATATTTGTTATTTTTTAATGTTACGATTTTTAAAACTTGTGATTTTAATTTAAATATAATTTTAAATAATTTTTTTATTTAAAAATAAATTTTAAAATTTCTAATTTTAGATTAAAATTCTGATTATAATTTAAATTTCTAATTTGAAACTAGTTTTCTGATTTTCAAATAATTTTATGATTTTCAAATAATATATAAATTATATTATTTTTATTTTTATAATTATTTTTAATTTTAATAATAAATAAATTATATATTTATGACGTCACCAATTTGATCGTGATTCGATCGTCGATCAGACTAATGAATCGTGAACTGATAGCTTTTCCGATTGATCCAATTCTAAAAACATTGCTTCCATGACATTGAAGGGGATTTCTTGAAGTATACGAAAATATGCTCTAAAATTATTAGAAGAATTTGGTCTTCTTAGAACACGTCCTTCAAAAAATATATCCCATGGAGCAAAATCTGAAATTGAGTAAATAAGATGGAGACCCTTAGGTAGATGCTTTCTTGTTGTCGGTGTTTGATAGAGAGGTTACTTTATCTCATAGTGACGAGGCCTGATATTGCTTGTTGAGTTCAAATTCTAAGCCAATTTCTAAACAAACCAATGCATTCTCATTATCTTGTAGCTACCCGTGTTCTACACTACTTAAAAAAGTCATCTAGATCAATAAATTCTTTAGTCTTCCTCTAGCACTACTCAATTATATGCCTATTGTGACATGATTAGGGCAGTTGTCAAGATTGTCGATATTCCATTATGGGGTATTATAGTTGCTTGCTCACCAATCACTCGAAGAGTTTAAGAATCAATTAATAATATCATGCTCATTGACAAAAGTGGAATATTGTGCAATGGTTACCACAGGCTATGAGATTACTTAGTTGCATTATACTGTAGTTATATCATAGAGACGCAGCTTGAGGGATGACCTTGATGACATAATGTAATGATGTAAGACACTGAATTACAAGAAATGAAGATTTTGAGAAGTGGCACATCTGGAATCCTCTTCCATCCCTTTTTTTCTTTGTCCTTGAGTCTTCCCCTTCAGTTGCGAAGGAAGAATCTTATTCTAAAGGAAAACTCAATTCAATAGAATGTACCCCAGAAAACCCATTAGCCAATAAATTGATTTTCAGTCAAAGATAAAATAATTGTCTTTTTGAAACAAAACTTGACCTCTTGCCCCTCTCAATATATATATATATATATATATATATATATACACCCATATAGACAAAAACATAACCTTTTTCCTTACTGAAAACAATGAGATCAAATCATTTTCCCTTTTAATAACTTCAAAGCTTTAAGTAAAAGCAAATCTAATGAGTCAATGAATCCTCACGTTCGGTGGCTTTTCAACGGCCACCACTTTCACCTCTCCTTTTGTTTCTGTATATTTATATATAGCACGAATAGATGGAGGACGAGGATCATGACCAGCATACTGGGTTCACAGATGTACGTTGCCCACACAGTTTGAAATTTGAGCCATTTTGTAAGAAATGAGGGGATGATAGAACTCATGCATTCCTTACAGTTCTGTTTGGTTTACAAAAGGGCTCCTATAAGAATCCTTCTCATAGGTTTTCCTTGAATTTGTATCCTATACTATGATGAAACTCCTGCCGGGTATTTGCGTGATGAGTGGATCTTTGCAGTGCCGAAATTTGAATCTAATTTTGTTTTAATGAAATAGTCTAATTCGACATGAATTTGGAGGCTTACTTAGTGCTCAAATTTTATAAGTAGAACTTACTATAATTTTCAATATAACATGCTGATATGAGGCATGTGTACAGGCAATAACTCGTATTGGCCTAAACTTAATACATGACTCAACTCTTACTTCATAGCTCTTTAGTTTCATCTAAAATGCGGGCATAGTCAGTGGGTTCCGCCACCACTGCTGCTACTGCTGCTGCCTCCACCACCATTGCCACCTCCATTGCCATTGCCACCTTCATCTGGGCTGGTTTGCACTCTTGCCTTGCTGTTTTTGGCGGCCACTGCCCCTGCCACTAGCTCAAATATCTTCACTTTTACCTGACCTCTCTGTGGAGGAATTTTAGCAGACTTTCCCCCCTTGGATGGGTTGGTGGACTTGTTTTCCATTGCTTTGCTTTTTTAACCTTGAGCAAAAGGGAAGTAAAAGGACAAAAAGATATCAAATTCACTGAAGAAGGAAGAAAAGAGACAGACAGATGTTGTGGAGAGACCATGTGTATGGGGTCTATATATATACACCTCTGTTGGCAGAGCTAGCATATAAGTGAATGAGTCACTTACAGAGTTTCATGCACTGTGTCCATGAAGATTCTTAGATTCTAAATAGATTATGGAGTATTCATTCTTTGGTGGATTTGGACCAAACCATCCCAATATTAGATGGAACTTGTTGAACTTTATACTAAATCTTCCAGTCTTCTATGCTCTCCGTCTTTCAGGAACTTTATTCTGGCAGTACACATTACTCTTTTTCTGAATATGAAGTATTTTCCAAGTTACATTAAGGAAACGAAGCTTAGTGATCACCAAATTACCAAATTGATGGAAAACAAGGCAAATAAAAGTGGGAGCATTAAGAAAACTTATGAACAACCAAAGCATGTAATGTTGTAATTAAACTGAGTGTAGACCATTAATCCAAAAAATTCAGAAACTTTTTCTCATTTAGGGAGCAATAGGTTTTTGTGATCATTTTCCAATGACTCGTAGACATACTAATTTTCGGCATATATTTTGAAAACTTGTCTGCAAGTTCTGGAAGACTAGCCACTGTAAAGCCTTGCTACACTTAGTCAATTAAATTGCGCACATAGTCTCTTTTGAACCTTTCATCAGAATTTGTGCTCCTGTCTTTTTGAAGCATTTGATATCAGAGTTGGTGCCTTCATTATCTGCAAATGGCTTCATGACTACAGTTTTGAAAAGATTCTGGTTCGGTCAAAATCAACGCAGTTTTAGCTTTGCATATATGGTATAGGAGGCAGAGCTGTTCGATAGGTTCTTTGTATCTTTGCTTTTTGCCTAACCTCGACAAGGAGGACCCATGCATTTTTCTCTGGTTTTTATTTCTTTTCCTTGATCTTTTGGACAGTTATATCACGGAAATATATATAGCTTGAAGGATGACCTGATGACATAATGTAATGATGTAAGGGAATGAATTACAAGAAATGAAGATTTTGATAAGGGGGACAGTAAAATCAAGTATTTCCCCGACATTGAAGTGACAAGTTCCAAGAATGGGATTTATTCAAGTCAACGAAAATATGCTCTAAAATTATTAGAATAGTTTGGTCTCTGGGAACACGTCCTTCGAAAACTATCCCATGGAGCAAAATATAAAATCGAGCAAATCAGATGGAGAACCTTTGCTAGATGCTTCTTGTTAGTGGTGTTTGATACAGGTTACTTTATCTCGTAATGATGAGGCCTGATTTTGCTTGTTGAGTTTAAATTCTAAGTTAATTTTTTAACAAACCAATGTATTCTCAGTATCCCATTGCTACACGTGTTCTTCACTATTTGAAGAATAATCCAAATCAAGGATTTTTTTTGTCTTCCTCCAACACTATTCAATTATGTGCCTATAGTGATTCTGATTGTTGGCGTTCCATTATGGGGTATTATA